>NC_139257.1:22672658-23140158 GCF_977018435.1 Lepisma saccharinum
AAAAGAAGAAAGTTTCGTATGTAAACTGCATGGCCCAGCGTTGTTGTAGCTTCCTTTCTTCTTTCTTTTCTTTCCATGTGGCTGCCTGCCGTGTGTAAAGTCCGGACATCTTGTTCCCCAACATAAACTTTGCCAGCTGTCACCCACGACAACTGTGTATATTGTATCGCCGTGGACGAAGGCAAAGAAATATGTGGTAATTCTTGTAGCTTTTCATACATTGATAGAGTAGACCACTTGTCTGTGTGTTAGTGTTAGTCGTTCTTATATTAGCATGTAGTCAGTAAGTGTAAATTGTCCATTTTCTCTCTTTGTTCTACTAATTACAAGATGGCGTTTCTCTTGTCATCGTGTGAAGTATTTCTCTGAGGATGAGAAGCCTAATCGGAAGTAATTTGAGTTACCCGAATTCAAGATTTGAAGTTATCTGAAAGTACACTATGTACATCAAATCTCGTAAAACTTCAACTTGAAGTCTCCTTAAGTTATTGTATAATGTCTACAAATGCTATGTTATAATGGTACTTTAGTATTATACGGAGTACCTCACACTATACGTACCTAACCTGACCTTCATATCTAATCAGTACACCATAAGAACCTAACGTAACAATTTAGATATGAAGGTTAGGTTAGGTTAGGTTAGGTACGTAGGTATAGCGTACTGATTGGAGGTAGTCCGTATAATACTAAAGTACCATTATAATTTGGTATGAGTGTCATTTTGTTAGGAAAGTCTTCAAGTTTATATCGACACTCAGAGAACTAAATGCATCATATCGATTGATGCACCAGAATGCATCGATTGATGCATTAAATAGAGTTTTATGGCTTCTTCAAAGAATCAGATTCACATTTGATGCATTTGGGTGCATTTTTGTATGTCATGAAAGAAACACCAAAGTGCATAATTTGATTCAACTGAGGACTTATTACAGTCGAGATGCACTTTAATAGATCAGTTGATGCGTTTTGATGCATTTTGATGCACCAGAATGCATCTTTTTCGATGATGCACTTAAACGTTTCGTCTGAGCCACATAAACTCTGCAGCTCAGACCAAACGTTTAAGTGCATCATCCAAAAAGATGCAGGAAGGTTCATCAAGGAACATCAACTGATGCATTGAAGTGCATCTCGACTGAAAGAACTCCTCACTGCAATCAAATGATGCACTTCGGTGTTTCTTTCACGACATACAAAAATGCACCCAAATGCATCAAATGTGAATCTGATTCTTTGAAGAAGCCATAAAACACACTTTGATGCATGGATCGATGCATTCTGGTGCATCAATCGATATGATGTATTTAGTTTTCTGTGTGCAGACCACTTCATGTCACAAAGATTGGCCATGATAGATGTCCTCACAGTACCCATAACTTTCCCAGCTGAAAACACAAGCAACCAACGTTGATACATGTAGTAGTAGTACAAAGGTTCTAGATTGGAATCCAGAAGTTCGTTTTAAAAAAACAAACAAGAAAAGACGATTCTCCCAAAACGCCATGTTCAATAAAGAGAAAAGATGGTCAATTTACAATCAAGATTGCTTGCTAGACTTTACTGTATGTTAGACTCGCATCCTTAATGTATAACATGTGTATGAAATTAAGACGAGAGCATGACAGAACGTTCATAATCTTTAATTACATGTGTAATGGCATGAATCATGCTGTACACTTCATTGTACTTGTGTAAATTTGTACTTTGCACGTAATGTGTGTCCTAAATCACTTGCTCCAAAACTTCTAGACTATATAAAGATGAGAAAAAGCTAGGACATGTGAGAGTTCTCAACTGTAGTGTTATATGAAATATAATCTACAGGTGAAATAGTTTTTCTGCAGCGTGCAAAACACGCAAAGGAGTATTCCGGTGTTTCCGTAAGCACCAGTGTAGGTAACTGACCTGCGAGGCTGTGATCTTTCTTGGTTATTCCCTTTGTTCTAATTCTCCAGCCTCAAATCAATGGGGTACGTGGGAGGGGGGGGGGGTAAAGGTGGCCGGAGCGTGATGCTGATCATATCACCTTCAAAATGGCCTAGATCGAGAGTGGCACGGTGCTATATGCACGGGAAACTTTACTTTACCTATGAGGAAAGGTACAGTCTCATACATTGTACCACTCCCATGTTTGGCAACATGATGGAATGTGTATTAAGAAATCCCTATACTTTGTTCCCAGCAGTTGTGGACCAAGCGAATGAAAACAAGTCTTTTGCGCAAGTAGTCACTCCAGTGCTCGACTAATGGACGCGTGGGAGGGGAAGTGAGTGCCGTTTGCAGCAGCGTGCACTGCTTTTCTCCGCCCACTCGCTTTCTCCCCTTCTCTACCGCCATGCGCGACGTCGCTGCACGCACTCCTGGGATGGACTATACAGTATCAGCAGTTGTTAGAAGTAAGATTATTTCCATAACATCCCTGACTGTTGTGCATATGCAGCTTGGGAGCGAGTCACAACTTCCGAAACAGCCAATCAACAAGCGAGCTACTGAAGTCATTCCAACCCGGCACCAATCGCAGACCCTCTTCCTCACGCTCCTCGCTGTCGGTAGGCTCACTAGCTAGACTCGCGCAGTCAGCCAGAGCTGTTCCGAAAATAATCTGACTCTAACACGTCCTGCGTAGAAGCCACGCAACTATTGAAGCATGTTGTTATTTGATTACATGTTACGGATCCTTTAATATAACATTATGCACTATATTTTTTTTACTAATGATGCAATTTATAATAATAGATTGATTTGCTTTATTTTACTTCACTTTTGTGCCACTTTTGGCTAATTTGCGAAGATGGGGATGAGTGATGATATGATGGAATTAATGAATGGACACTCACAAACATCCATGCCCAGGCTGGGATTCGAACCCGGGACCCCTGGCGTCGTAGCGCGATGTTCTAACCACTCCGCCACGTGGACGGCAATTTATAAAAATAGTGGTATTGTTTTGATAGTAATGTTTGTAAGTTCTATTGTACCACTTTTCATCTTATACTTTTCGCATAGTATCTTACATATAATAGTACGCTGAATTTTCAAAATTGCTATGTACGGTCGACGGCAATAAAAATGGAATACCTAGGTCCTGAAATAGGAGCGTTATATGTGTTGCCTAACTATACGGCGATAAGTGGATTTTAATAGCAACGTCTAAGCAGCACACACAACGCTTAGCAGAAAAGTCAGTATTTCAGGCTCTAGAAGTCCAATTTTTATTGCCTGTGACTGTACATGCCAAATAGATGAGGCTATAATATATAACCACTAATATTTCTTTATCTGCTATACATTCCATCAAAATGTGAAAAAAATATCAACATGGTACAATTCATGAGACTTTCCTCTAAGTTCGAATATGATAGTGGTTCTTTTATTTTTGGGTTTTAAAATAGCAATTAGCTACATTTAATTTATACGTTTCATACACGTCGTAATATTATTTCTTTATTAAGGGCATGTCGAGAGACGGAAGGGGTTGCGGGTTCAACACCCCTTCTCGGGAATATCTTCGAAATTATTCGAAATACTGATGATAATGTGGCGAATTAAGCAGTGTTGCCAGCGCATAGAATTTCATTTCCTGAAATTCAGTTTCGGTACGTGTTTCAGATTTCTGTTCGCACCTAAACCTCGTCTTTTCTTCCAGCTCAATCTTGGTCCAGAGAAGCTGCGGAGGAAATCCTGCCTCTCGATGATCATCACCGCTCACTTCTCACTCATCATGGCAGCCGACATCCTCATCGCCTTCCGGAACAAATTCATGGTAAGCTTTCCCTCCTCCTTGTCCTATCATTTTCATCAATGTCACTAATATATGAAAAACAAACAGCTCTCTGCAATACATCATGACAATATTAATATGACGTCACGCTGCAAGATTGAGTCCAAACAAATTTCCATTTTTTTTCCCTGTTAGATAGCATTGGATTTTCCGTTGCAAGTGGTAACTTTAAGAATTCTGACAGCAATTATTAAACAAAATGTGTATCGCTCATCAATGTAAAGATATGATTCCTTCTGAGAATATGTCGATATATTACACATACCTTACAGATAAGAATGAAAGGAATAAATTAATTAGGAAATCGAGTATAAGCGAATGCTCACAGCGGCGTCCAATCCGGAACAGGTTAAACTTCCTGCATTTATATCGGCTGCGTCACTGAATGTGAGCTCGGTTGAGCTTCGGCTGTGTTCGGACGTGTTCGGAAAAGAAACAGTTCGATTTTCTTAAAAAAAAATGCACGGTTTCCTTACTCCAGTTATTCTTTACCTTCTTCTCTGTAAGGTATGTATAATATGTCGACGTATTCTCCGAAAGCTCATCTTTACATGGATGTACGATACACATCACAATTTTGTTTCATAATTGCTGTCACAATCCTTAAAGCTGCCCCTTGCAATGGAAATTCCAATGCTAAAGTATGACAAAACCACGTGACAACCTTGTTTGGACTCAAATCGTGCTCAGTTGTCTGCTGTGACGTCACCACTAATATGGTCCATTCCGTTATGTGTCAAGACGAGTTGCAGTGCTGGAAAATTTACTTTTTAACAGTAAAAAGGAAACAAGCTGACTTCCATGTCTACAGATTTTGTTTTGCAAAAATACGAGACTCTGGCTGGAATAGATAGCTATTATTGTATGTCGTTATCATAATTCCTTCCATTGCGACGGTAAAATGAACGATCACATATGAGAAGTAAAGGGAACGAACAAAGAAAACACGAACTTATTATCTGAAGGAGTCTTGGGATCCATCCCCTTTTGAGGCATATTGCACAGTGGTACGGATCCAAATTTGAACTGTAGGTCCAGTTCTGGTTAGCCTACTTGAGCATAAAATAGACTTAAATTAAACTTTAAAAATAGTCTCGAGCCGGTTAAATTTGGTGATAAAAGACAGAACACTGGAATCTTCACAAAAATATTAGGCATTAAAATTTGGGTTGAGCCGATATCCCTTTGAACCGATACCAATAAAGGTACTCTTACCGATTCCCACCGATACTGATACTCTCACCGATTCCCACCGATACCGATACTCTTACTGATTCCCACCGATACCGCTACTCTTACCGATTCCCACCGATAACGATACTCTTACCGATTCCCACCGATACTGGTACTCTCACCGATTCCCACCGATACTGGTACACTCACCGATTCCCACCGATACCGATACTCTTACCGATTCCAACCGATACCGATACTCTTACCGATTCCCACCGATACTGGTACTCTCACCGATTCCCACCGATACTGGTACTCTCACCGATTCCCACCGATACCGATAATCTTACCGATTCCCACCGATACCGATACTCTTACCGATTCCCACCGATACTGGTATTCTCACCGATTCCAACCGATACCGATACTCTTACCGATTCCCACCGATACCGCTACTCTCACCGATTCCCACCGATACTCTTACCGATTCCAACCGATACAGATTCCCACCGATACCGATACTCTTACCGATTCCCACCGATACTGGTACTCTCACCGATTCCCACCGATACTGGTACTCTCACCGATTCCCACCGATACCGATACTCTTACCGATTCCAACCGATACCGATACTCTTACCAATTTCCACCGATACCGATACTCTTACCGATTCCCACCGATACTGCTACTCTCACCGATTCCCACCGATACTGGTACTCTCACCGATTCCCACGGATACAGATACTCTTACCGATTCCCACCGATACTGGTACTCTCACCGATTCCCACCGATACTGATACTCTTACCGATTCCCACCGATACCGATAATCTTACCGATTCCCACCGATACTGGTACTCTCACCGATTCCCACCGATACCGATACTCTTACCGATTCCAACCGATACCGATTCCCACCGATACCGATACTCTCACCGATTCCCACCGATACCGATACTCTTACCGATTCCCACCGATACCGATACTCTTACCGATTCCAACCGATACCGATACTCTTACCAATTCCCACCGATACCGATACTCTTACCGATTCCCACCGATACTGCTACTCTCACCGATTCCCACCGATACCGGTACTCTTACCGAATCCCACCGATACTGATACTCTTACCGATTCCCACCGATACCGATATTCTTACCGATTCCCACCGATACCGGTACTCTTACCGATTCCCACCGATACTGATACTCTTACCGATTCCCACCGATACTGATACTCTTACCGATTCCCACCGATACCGATAATCTTACCGATTCCCACCGATGCCGATATTCTTACCAATTCCCACTGATACCGGTACTCTTACCGATTCCCACCGATACCGCTACTCTTACCGATTCCCACCGATACCGCTACTCTTACCGATTCCCACCGATACTGATACTCTTACCGATTCCCACCGATACCGCTACTCTTACCGATTCCCACCGATACTGATACTCTTACCGATTCCCACCGTAACCGGTACTCTTACCGATTCCCACCGATACTGATACTCTTACCGATTCCCACCGATACCGGTACTGTTACCGATTCCCACCGATACTGATACTCTTACCGATTCCCACCGCTACTCTTACCGATTCCCACCGATACCGCTACTCTTACCGATTCCCACCGATACAGATACTCTTACCGATTCCCACCGATACTGGTACTCTCACCGATTCCCACCGATACTGGTACTCTCACCGATTCCCACCGATACAGATACTCTTACCGATTCCCACCGATATCGATAATCTTGCCGATTCCCACCGATACCGCTACTCTTACCGATTCCCACCGATAACGATACTCTTACCGATTCCCACCGATACTGATAATCTTACCGATTCCCACCGATACCGATACTTACCGATTCCCACCGATACCGCTACTCTTACCGACTGCCCACCGATACTGATACTCTTACCGATTCCCACCGATACCGCTACTCTTACCGATTCCCACCGACACCGAAATTCTTACCGATTCCCACCGATACCGGTACACTTACCGATTCCCACCGATACAGATACTCTTACCGATTCCCACCGATACCGATAATCTTACCGATTCCCACCGATACTGATACTCTTACAGATTCCCACCGATACCGATAATCTTACCGATTCCCACCGATACCGATAATCTTCCTGATTCCCACCGATACCGGTACTCTTACCGATTCCCACCGATACCGCTACTCTTACCGATTCCTACCGATACCGATATTCTTACCGATTCCCACCGATACCGATACTCTTACCGATTCCCACCGATACCGCTACTCTTACCGATTCCCACCGATACCGCTACTCTTACCGATTCCCACCGATACTGATACTCTTACCGATTCCCACCGGTACCGGTACTCTTACCGATTCCCACCGATACTGATACTCTTACCGATTCCCACCGATACCGATTCTTACCTACCTTGCCCGACCGATATCGGTAGATGAATTCCAACCGATACTGATACATCGGCATCGGTACCGACTCAGCCGTGGCGACTCCCGTGGTCAAGGGTGACGTGACAAAGAACCAATCTCCAGCTAATTAATCAGAAGACTGAACCGCATTGGTCAACCAGAAATCAATATGCTTACGTGTAAGCAAATGACAGGCGATAGAGGACGCTGTTGCTCTTCTGTTCTGAAATTTCATCCACTCCGCCCCCCCCCCCCACCGCAAAATGAAGAGGATCTCCATGCAGACTCATTAATTGGCGTGTGTAACCTGATTAAGGGGGGTTAGCCCCCCCCCCCCACTCCGCCTCGTGATTAATTACTAGGTCGCCGCGAACCGCCTGGGCAACGGAATGACTTTTCGCTCTGTGTCGTTGCTGCTTACCTAATTGGGGAGACATACCACGCGAGGGGTCCTAATACAATTACGCCCTCGAGCTAATGCGCCTGTTTCCACTTTCCCGCGAACAATCGCTTGGTGGGTGATGAAAAAATGTCTCATAGATGGCAGCACTAAGGAGACATCTGTTATCTTCCCGTGGGCATTTCAATTCTTCGCCGTGTACACTCACGTTACCGTGAGAAAGAGACAACTTATAGGTTTGTATTGTATCCTTCCGACTTCGAAGCAGGACTACTTTAAACTTTAGTGGACTGAAGCATTATCGAAATTTTACACAAAAATTCGTATTCGATACGATAAAGCAAAGTGAAGGAATAAAATGTAGTGTAACGTACAATTTAGTTTTAAACATTCTCTTGGCAGAAAGCGTTTCTTCTCATTCCATTTCGCTATTCCGTTATACGGTCGTAAACATCGGGTTGCGTGACTTTTCGGACACACTGTATAACACTGCATATATTATAATGTTTTATTTTAATTTTTAAAACTGTAACTGTAGAACAATTGTATATTTTTTGTATAACATTTCTATCTAGTTAAATGTGTTAAAGGTTTCATCCTGGAATGGAATGCCTCACATTTATGTGTGTTTTCATTTCCAATACATTCGAATGAATACATATTCGTTTCAATGGCATTTACAAAATCACCTCTGACATTTTGTGTTAAACAAGTAAGATTTTTGTGCACGAGTGTGTTAGCCGATGCGTAGCAAAGTATTTTAGGAACAACACTTGAAAAAAGATCTTGTAGGACTAACTAATGAAATAATTCTTTGTAATCGAAGATCATAATACTTTTTAAGGTGTGGTAATATTATAATGGGATTGAGATACGAAACTCTCGGATCCGGATCCAGATCTAGATCCGGATTTTTCGGATCCGGATCCGGATCCAGATCCAGACCAGGATCTTTCGGATCGGGATCCAGATCCAGACCAGGATCTTTCGGATCCGGATCCGAATCCGTTTGGTCATCCCTAGTACTTACCCGTAGAGACACAAAAGCGACTTAAAATAATTAAAATAGAAATAGATTTTGGGGTGGTATAAAATACAACCATCTAAAAATAGTAATGTAGTAATAGTAATAATAATTATTATGTCCTATCACAATTGAGTAGACGTTTGCCATAATTTCACAGTTCAAACAGCACTTTTCACTAATGAGTGGCGTTCCACTCTACCTCTCCCCTCCATGTTCAAGTAAGGTGAGCAGGAAACGTGATTTTGAGCAGGCCGTTGGAGGTTCCATAGCAATAGTTTATTAAGGAATTCTCCAAAGAAATCGATAGGTCTGGCAACACTGACGTGGGCCGCGCTGAATGCTCCTTCTCCCTGCCCTTTCCCACACCCAGCAGCGCAATGCTTTTCTGCGCAGGTTTCTTTCCTTGTGGTTCCACTACAACAGTAGCAGGATTTTTAATTTAACCCTCTGTAACCCGCGCGGCGGCAATGAGTACAGCCTTTTTTAAAATTTTGAATTATTTTCCTTACCAGCGCATTAATGGTCGGGAAAGCACCAGATAACTTATCTTCACTATTTCCCCGAACACACAGAGGCGTTGGCGACTTTTTTCTGTCGTTCTTTCAGTTGATTTCGCGCCCTCTAAGTGACCGGTCCCCCTTTGGCGGGTCTCACCATGTGAAATGTCGGAGTTGTCAAAATAACGATATTGAAAAGTGACAACATTCGGTTCCTTATATTTGAGTCAGTATGTCCTTTCTTACGTATACCTCGTAAGAGTACGAGAAACAAATTGAGATTTGAACATTTTAAAAATATTTTGTAAGTTTCTTGGAGGTGTGTTTTCTACATTCGATTGTTTTTTTCTGCGAGTCAGAGAGATTTTGGAACAAATAGTTCCTTTCAAGCCCATATAAGTTGTATAAATTCAAATCGTTTTGAAAAATACGTTAAAGTTTTTTGGAAAATACTTTGATATTTTTGTAAATGGCGAGTTTACTTTTTAGTGCCTTCATTATATGGAAAAATTTTAATTACTTTTAGAATAATATTTTGGTGCATTCGCTTCAAGAGTTTTATCTTGTAATTGTATGACACTGTCATTTTTGTCTACATTTCTTCTAATAGCTAATAAAAATGTCCGAAATGGACATGTTTGCGTTCATGTATATTTCCCCTGATTTCCAGTAAGTGCTAGTGTAATTCAATCTTGATTTGCATCAATAATTGACGTAAATAACGTTGGTTTTGATGAGGCGGCATTTGTGCTGACGGAGGGTTAAAATAACTTCTTAGTAGTAAGTTCAGCAACATTGCCAATGAATATAATAAAATAGGATGAGACAATGTTATGGTACGATTCAGGTAATTACTTTTGCTGCATGCTATTCTCACCACCTGGCGAAAATAATCTGTCTTTTTTTTTTACACAAAATGCTGCAATTGTGCCACCTATCATAGTTTGAGGTATATTGCACATTTTACATGCAATACAGTGTTTGTTGCATATTTCCATAAATTTTCTCCATGTTCATACACAATATTTCACATGTTTCAGTTACATAAAAGGCTGGGCGTTAGTTATGATGACAGATTTTAATATTTTTTAAAAAATATTATAAGACATCATGATTTTTTCAAAATTAAAAGTTACTGCCTCCTCGAATCAGACCTGGGACCCATTAATGACAGGGCATTATTGTAAACCACTCAGTACCATGAAGATGGCACAAATATTTTTCATTTGGTTGAAACCCCCCCAACTCCCCTAAAGAAAATTCCTGTGTGTGTCTATGAATGCAAACAATTATAGAGGAGGTCGTGCAGTACTGACCACTGTACATTTTGTTGCCATTGATGCAGCTAGTGTGAACAAAATAGAAATGTGAAAATAGTGTTCTATAGCAGGGTTTATACTTAATTGCAGACAGGTTATGATATCTCATAAATTTGTTGATTATACCTCATTATGGACTCAAATAAAAATATTACAATTTACAAGGTATAGAAAATTGTCGTACAATACCGACCAATCTCTTCTTTATCACATTGATAAGACGTTTATTCAAGCAAAGGAGAGATGTAAAATGTTTAGATGATGGTATGCAGCCATGTAAAAAAAAAACACTGAAATTGCAAGAGGGTAGGCAGTTTTGAAAGAATGCTTGCCGTGATCTGCACAATCGACTTGTGTCCAAACTTTACACTTGTTGCTTTCTCGTGTTTGCATATTCCTCTAGGGCTTTCTGTATACAAGACGTATCGCAGGGCTTCCCCGATGGTGGAGTGGTACCGCTGTTGCCTTGTAATTAAGGGGTCCCGGGTTCGATACCTGGTGAGAACACATGTGGTTTGGGTCACATTTTAAACTGTAGGTCCAGTCCCGATTAGCCTTTATGTGCATAAAGTGGACTTAAAACACAAACTCAAGACATATTGTCAACAATTCTTGAAAAGAGATAAAATGGGCCTAAACTTAGATACCATTTTACATGTTGTACGTCATTCATTCTGGTTGGTACTGGAAGAACGCCATATGTTACTATCAATGGCTATTGTTGAATCATAATCATCAATTCACCTAAAACAGAAGCACAGTCTATATAACTTTAGGCAACAATGAACACCTTCAATAACTTGTAGCTGCCTAAACTCCGCACACAAAGCATAGTTCCCGAAGTATATGACACATAGCTATAGTATTCTTCTGTGTGTGTCTGTAAGTGCTGCTAATCTAATGCTGGGTGTGAGAACTAGCAATGGTTTATACTGTACAACCTCACCCTATTACTGCTTGCACTATTGAAATATTATTTAATGTTTTTGAATTGTTTAGTTTTCATTGCATTCGATTTCTCTTTCAGCCACTTGCATGTTGTTGTTTTTTTCTCTCACGTGACTGATAAATATGATCAAAGACAAACGTTGGATCATTTTGTGCGGACATTTCTGGGTTGTAACGATACCATTGACTTTCAATGGTTGCTACAACCCAGAAATATCCGTGGCTGTACGATGCTGGTGTATTATACGTTATGTCGTCCTGCTGCAATTCAAAGGTATGCTTGTGTGTTTCTTCTCACAGATGCTGAAGTATGCTATCCAAACGCTGTTCCTTGGCTGGGGAATATTCCTGTGTGGCACTTTCCTTTACGGAGGGTACAAGGTGATGCAGTTACTGAGAAGCATGCCTGGAGGTCTGCTTCAAAGAGATCCTACCGACAGGCAGCATAAAGGTAAGTTAAGGAGTCAATGTACAGTCACCTGCAATAAAAATGGGTCTCCTAGGTCCTGAAATATTGCCTTCCCTGCAAAACATTGCATGTGTTGGCCTAACTGTATGGTGGTAGAAGTTGCTATTGAAATTTTGCTCCACTTATCCCGGTAGTGTTAGGCAACACACACAAAGCTTTGCAGGGAAGGAAATATTTCTGGATCTAGGAGACCCATTTTTATTGCTGGTGACCGTACATGGATGGTTTCTGAACCACTTGCATTGTGCCTTAGGGAGATTTCAGATTGAAGCGAACACAGTTACTTGGGAACGAGCCAATCAACAACAACGTTTCACACCATAGCTGCATTTTAAGCTGCACGAGCCTGTGTTCGATTAGTGGAATCCTCAAGCATAGCATATTGTTTGTTGCTTCAGTGTGAAATCTCAAACAAATTACAAAATTGTAAGGTACTAGCCGATTACCTGGTGTTGCCCGGGTATCCCAATCTTGTATTAGACAGGAAAATAATGAATTCTAATTATAGTGTAAAATTAAATGTAACTAATTTTAAATGTGATCGTGAATGTCACCAATTAGCTTAGCGACTCCGAAAACTATGGATTCGACACTAATCTAGGTCATTTTTGGTATTTTATTTTCCACCCCCTCTCACCCCCGATGCCGATAGGTGATGAAATTGGAGTTGAACCGCATTGGGAATGTCACGAAAACTATGGATTCCATTCGCAACACAGCCTGAAAGTTAGACAACCCGAGGAACACTATTGTTGTGCGGATTGCATAGAGTCACGGATGTCTGTCTGTGCGGAATTTAATATCGGTGGTTCTCGATTGTCTTTACATGTCACCTTCCCACCCCACCCCTATGGGTGCCAGGGGTGTCTTACCCCAAAATATTATTTCCAGATTGCAAGTGATACGTGTATCAAGTTTGGTTGAAATTGCTCCAGGCGTTTGAGAGTTATGCCGGAACAAACAAATACACACACACACACACCCACATACATCCATTTTTATATTTATAAGGTATAGTGCATTCTAAACAAGTTTACAAATGTCTCCTACAAGAAATAGTGAAAATAGTGAATTGTCTTTTCTAATGTAGACAAAACATGTGTGAAAAACTTTAAACTATATCCAGCCTTTTTTATAACATACCTGAAATGTGAGGACAGTTAGTATGTTAAATCCTTCAATCACAATACGGTGTGAAATAAATCTAATATTTCAATAACATGTCTTAAAACTTAGCATAGAAAAAATCGAAGAAGTTGAGCAGATTGAAATATTTGTCAAAACTTTTACATCCAATTAATGATATCAAACATTCTGAAACAAAATTATTTCACATACTTCATACTCACCAAATCCTTATGTCATAAGTAAAAAAGCTTGGAGATGTTTGGATCAAGGTGGACTGATTTAAATAATTTATAGATTAATGAACATAAGGATTTTGTAGATACCAGAATCACTTTAAAAAAATACATTAATCTCATGATCATTTAATGTTTATTATGCTCTAAGAGAGAGTGAGAGTGAGAGAGAGAGAGAGAGAGAGAGAGAGAGAAAATACATGTACTGATGGTGTGAAGCTCATAACATAGGGAAATGCAAACACACATTTCTCTTGATTTAAAATTCAATAATTTTTATAGGCAAAAATAGCAAACATTTTGTGTAGAAAAATGTACAAAATACTAATCATGTTAAACCATAAAATAGTGTTATTATCATTAAACTAAATAAACATGGCAGCTGGTATTTTTCAAACTACCATTAAAAAAAATCTCCAAAATTCAGCTACAAAGATCATTAAAATTTTAAAGTTAATATTTTAAATTAAAAGTTTAGAGTATATTCAGATGTTTTATTTTCACTTGAAGGAAAGTTACTTAAATTATTATAGTTTCATTAACAACTCAACAAACATTTCCACAGTAGGTACTGTATCAGAAACAGAAAAATGTATATTTACATATAATTTTTTATTTGCTTTAATCAAACTGTTCAAATATTTTACATGGCTGTTTACTAGAAAAAGTCTTTCCATAAAAAGAACATATCTTTATGCATGGTGCCAAAAACCATACACAGCAATTTTAAGCGTGTTTTCTAAAAAAAATCGATTTAAATAAAGAAAATCAACAAAAATGATTTTTTAAATAAAAATCATGATTTTGATCCACCCTAGTTTGGATATGAACCCACGACGTCAAGTTCTTTGATTGGGGAATTTTGTTGTGTAGTAATCACTGATGTTCAAGGAATATTATCTGGCAATCTTGAAGAGAAATTTGCATAGTAGTCTTGGAAAACTGGGGTTCAGAAATAATTTAATAGTCTAGCAAGACACTGAATGATCCTAAGAACAAATCAGATGTGTTGAGAGAGTGACTGCTTTGTCACTGTTCTAAGGTTATGGAAACGCCTCGCCAGTTTCTTGTCCGCGATTCCAGTGGCATGCCGTGAATTTTATCCTTAAGGAAGCAACCCTACGAAAATTAAGAAAGTCAAAAATTGTTAAGGTCTTTCTTCAGAATGATCTTTAATTAGTAGCTACAAGGGTCATTGAAGGTTGACCAAGACTTTTGTGCATAAAATTTTAATGAATCAATGTAGCGCTGCATTACTTCGGCAGGACAGACCATGATTCCTTGCGAGTAACCATGATCCTTTGTGACACATTTGGCACATGCGCAGTAGTGGAAACAAAGATGGCGGCAAGTAGTGTATCTGTTGCTGTGGAACAACGGTGTATAATGAAATTTCTCGTGAAGGAGAAGAGGAAACCTGCTGAAATTTAGCGTAGACTGCAAGCACAGTATGGTGAACAAACACTGTCACGGGCAAGAGTGTACGAATGGTATCAACAGTTCAGTGAAGGGCGGAAGTTGGTAGCAAATGAACCGCACGGTCACGTTCACCCAACTGCAGTCTCTCCGGTGAACATCGCACGTGTTGAGCAAGTTATCCTTGAAGACTGGCAAGTAAGAGTGCGTGACATAGCATACAGTCAATATTAGTATATTGAACACTGCTTCACGGTGCTGTACGTGGGGCTGTTCAGAAGAAAATACCTGGAATGTTGTCGAAACATGTCATTCCTCTCCATGACAATGCCAGGCCACACATGGCCCATTTGACTCAAACAACACTGGCCAACTTGCACTGGAAGGTTTAACCACACAGTCCTTACAGTCCAGATTTAGCCCCTAGTGATTTCCACTTTTTTTAGGCTCTTAAAGAGCATTTGGGCAGGATGCACTTCCAGACAGATGGGGAACTCAAGAATGCTGTCCTGCAGTGGTTACGACACCAACCTACTTCTTTCTACGCCAAAGGCATCAAGGTACTTGATTGCCCCGTACTTTTCTGTTTACACAGACAACCAGTGTCCTTAAATTGCCAATACCACTGCAAAATGCTGTTTACATGGTGGTTCTATTCTGTACTCTCCTGTGAATGCACACTGCACTGCAATAACAGATGAACATCTCGCATATTCCAACACACTTTTCTAGGTTTGTTGCCATTTTGTACAGGCACTGCACTTGTGCTGCCAACTGGTGTGTCACAATGCAAACTTGATGAGTTGACAGTTATTTTCATGCATCATTCATATTTGTATGTGAAATACTTTGGAAAATACAGTGTTTTGAAATCAAATGAATCATTTATAGTAGCCCTGTATTTGAGGATATGCTGTTTGTTGTGCAATTTCACCACAAAGATTGTATGCCGAGGTGGTGAAGGAAGTCATATCAGAAAAGCAGTATGCCTCAAAATACTATTTATTTTTAAAAAAAATGTGGATTATTAGTTATTTATTTCCATTTTACTTTGGTGGTCCGAATTTAAAGAAGCTTATCAAGACCAATGTTATTAATTTTATTTTCTGACCTGAAATTTGTATTTTTCATAATTCGTCGTATGAGTACCAGAGGGACATAACTCCAATTTATCAAATTTACAGGGGAGAGGAAATGATGTATTTTTAGGAATATATCTGACTCTTAACCCTTAACCAGGCATACCTCTTTCACAACCTTAAGTAGGCATGTGGGGGTAAATTTAACCCCCAAATATAAAATATTATTTGTAATCAAGTAAGATACATATGCACCAAAAAATACTTTTATATGTTGAAATTGACTATTTTCAAGAACTTAAAGTAGTTTTTGATTATAGAAAATAGGTGCAATTAATTTTAAAAAAAATAATATAGACAGACATTGCATTTTCGATATTTCAAAACCCTTTCTTGCAATAGTTAAATCAAATGATAATAATAAGGAAAGTGTGGAATAAGCAATACAAACAAATATTTTTTTGTAGGGTATACACTTCAAATATTTGTGTAAATTTAGCAATATCCATTTTTTAAAGAAATACAAATATATATTTTTAGTTCGTTTTCCCTTGAAAAAAATTGAAGTTCCAATACATATGAATTTTGAAAATCTCAATTGTTTTACACAACTAACTAAACGGGATCATTGTATTTTTTTATCATATATTATGTCGAATGTACTTGTCTTGTTTTTAATACTTCATCTTCATCAGCAAATTTGGCATTTCTTCCGTTACAGAATATCTCCGTAAAATTTCTACGAACATATTGTTATTTTCCACAGTGATTCCCACAGTAGTGTCATCTATGAAAATGGAAAATCCTCGATAGCAGATTTGGCATTTTTTGCAGTTGCAAGTGATCCAAGAAGACATAAAACAATGTTCATACTTCTTTTGTGAACATTATTCGAACATGAGCAGGAAGCTTCTTCCCAAGAAATAAGTTTAATCTTCATCCGGGATATCATTCTCATCATCATGATTTATCTTAGAATTAGTATAATATTCTCACTCAGTAACATGATATTCTACATCATGATCTGATTTGGAGTCGATTAGTCATCTTGAAGCACTTCAGATGAACTAGGTTCGAAATGTCCTCCAACAGCCACCGTATACGCCCTTCCTGTCTTTCATACTACGAGCTTTAGAACGATTTCACACAACACAGATCAAGTAAAAACTGTTAAAATATTTCACTCACGAAGCACAGTAAGCGAAAGTTCTAAAAAAATGAACAACAAAAAATCACATACGTAACTAGGTGCGTGGGGGTAAATTTGACCCCTATCAACTTTGGAACAGCTTTACCTTGCTGCGATTACACACACAATGATGGAAATGACCTCGACAGTTGAATCAGACTGTTTTAGAAAGGTACTAGATAAGCTAGCACCCGGGGGCAACCAACAAGTGTCTGGGCATTAAGAAATACCTACCTGGGGGTCAAATTTACCCCCATGCGCCTAGTTAAGGGTTAAGAGTGTCAGTAAATTGGAGATACGTGACTCCACATTTCTGCTAATGATTGGATATGAAGATACGTCAATCTGACTCCAAATAGAGCTCTTCACAGGAGTTTATTTAAACAAAACTGAAAACAGCATTTTTGGAGTCACGTTCCAAATAGAATATGGACCTCATATTTTGTTCTCAGTAATTAATGGGCCATCATATATAATGTGTGTAACATGCTTTAAAAAACTCCATATATGTCCGAGTATGTGCGCATTACTGACTGGTACTGTTTAATTCTTTTATGCAGGCATAATGCAGCTTGCCATGCTTGCCCCGTACAACAACCTGGCGTCTTCTGTGGCTGCAGCTCTTGTGCCGACGCTGCTCGCTCCGAAGATCAAGATCACAGACGAGAACGAGCAGTCGATGAGCTACGCCAGCGAGAACAATCATTTGAATGACCCGTGTGCTAGGAAGATGGAGGATGTCATTGATGAAGGTAAGGTTCGTTTTCTACAATGTAGGGTCCCCAAGGGAAAGGATAGACATTAACCTTTAAAGGATGGGCCGTGACACGGTGTCACAGCAGGTATTTCCCTTAAGACTGCTTGTGACATTGGTGTCAAAAGCACCTTTTTCTCTTAGTATGTTACTTTTTTAACATACTGTAACTTGGATAATGATCGGAGATACATGTTTTGAGTTCTGCATGCGTCTAGAGGTATGTAATTAACAATTAGTAAAGTTTCATTTCATTGTTACTGTTTTGGGGGGAAGGTCGATGTCCGAAAAATTGTGATTTTTTTAAAAAAAATTCGTTGGTTTTGAAAACATGGCTTCTTTCTCAATTTTGGTGTTTCAAAACACACTTTTGGCAATAGAAGTTCGACATTCCGACATTCCTGGTGGCAAAAGCATGGGTGGGGATGGCAGGAGGGGGAAGGAAGAGAGGCCCCCTCAAGGTATCCCAGGTCCTTCAACAACACCCAGACATGCCTCTGAAGGCAGGCAATGGGGCGGCAAAGGTGCAGGTTTTGTGCAGGGGGGGCAAAGAGAAGAAAACAAATTTCCAGTGCCTGGAATGCAATGTTCCCCTCTGCACCTTATGCTTCTGAAAGTACCATGTCCAGTAGGAGGTACATGGTACTCAGGCAGTGTCAAGGTAAGATACCGAATTATTTTTTGTAGCTTCGAATTTTTTTGCTCTATATTGAAAAATATTATTTTTATCTGAAAGTATTACAAATAAGTGCGTAGATTTTTCCACATGAATGGAAAATATACCAGGCATTATGCATGTACCTTTTGGAGATTCATGTCCTGGCATTGCGTGCAAGGGGGGTCCAATGAATTTCAAATTTCGTTAAAAAAAAAAGTTACTTTTCCTTTTTTTCTTCTTGTAACTGATTACGGAAAATTTATTTTTTCCCCATCAGGATTATAGCCCAAAGTATACTGAACAAAACGAGGTATCAGTTGTACTAACATTCTTAGTTCCGGTAATATAAAATTTCATTTAGAAGCATGCAGAATCTCAAATTTCTCGCTGAAAACACACTCAGCGTTAGTGCATTACATTTTTTTTCTCCGAAAGTATTAGCAATAAGTGTGGGAATTTTTCTACATCAATGGCAAACATACCAGCCATTATGCAGGTATCTTTTGGAGATTCACGTGCAGGTGTAGCTTGCGTGGGGGTCAGATGAATTTCAAATTTTGTGTAAAAAAAAATAGTTACTTTCCCTTTTTTCTTCTGATTTTTTCCATCAGGATTATAGCCCAAAGTATACTGTAGAAAATGAGGTTTCATTTGTACCTATAACATTCTTAGTTCTGGAAATATAAAAATATCATTTAGAAGCATGCAGAATTTCAAATTTCCCACTGAAAACAAGCTCGGCGTTAGTGCAAGTACCTGGAAAATCAGCCTTGGCATCAAAGGGTTAAGCGATTGTCTTCCTCTTCTCTTCTATATATATCTCGACATCTAAAATTTAAGAGACTGTGGAGCCAGAATCTACATTTACCACAACAAGTTAACCTCCACTTATCACGACATTCACAGTCAGTGGCGTACGCAAGGGGGGGGGGGGGGTTACCGGGTTTAAACCCCTCCCTTGAGCTTTTGAAATATTGTGGAAAATGCTGTAGAAAAAAATTAAAAGTGGCTAATTTATCATAGTCAAAGATCTGCGACAGTAATAATAATAATAATAATAATAGTCTACCAATAATAATAATTTGAATTATTATTCCCATGCAGCATGGAGAAAAACACAACATTCCAAACACAATCTAAGCAGCCGCAAAGTTCAATTTTGCAATTTTTTTTGCAAAAAAGTCGCTCAGTGACTCTCGCGAGAATTGTGAAAATTCCTTGCTTCGTCGCAGGTAAAGGTAATGTAAATTTCCCCATGCATATAGCACCGTGCCATGAAGGCACACGTAGTAGTGTGGTGGGCCACACACATTCTCGATCTCGGCCATTTTGCAGGGGATGTGATCAGCACCATGCTCTGACAGCCTTTATCCCCAAGGGTTGCTCTCAGGTAGCCATTGATATGAGGCTGGGTGCGGAGACAAGGCTGGAAAAATTCCAACCAATTCCGGGAATCGAACCCGGATCTCCCACGAGGTTGTCAGACTAGACCAGCACGGCTCTGTGAATGAGTTTCATATTTTGATTATTTCAATAAATTTAATATATTTGCTTGTTTTTATGGATTTTCTCACACTTGTCTCACCTATCATATACAAATAACCGTTGACTAGACAATTATTTCGTAACAAAGAAACAAAAAAATGTAATTTTGTTCTATTGCTTTCATAAATATATTTATGTAGATCTGTACTACTTAATAATAGTAGTGATATAAGTAGTAACAGCAGCTGCATTAGTAGTACTATTAGTAGTAATTAATTATAAGTATTATTAATTACTTAATTATGATTATTATTAATTAATTAAAGTATAATAAAACAATGGTAATGTGAATTTGTAGAAATTTTTCGATATAACCCCCCCCTTGATGAAATCCTGTGTACGCTACTGGTGGTATTAGTAGTATTATTAGTACTAATTTAGCTAATTAATTAATTATAAGTATTATTAATTAATTGTGATTATTATTATTTAATTAAAGTATAATAAAACAATGGTAATGTGAATTTGGAAAAAAGTTTTAGAAATAACACCCCCCTTGATGAAATCCTGCGTACGCTACTGTTCACAGTACTTTGAAATAGGGATGCTACTTGCGAAAATAGAGATGACACCAATAGTTCATGTATATTATATATGAATTTGCACACACTTGTTCAATATAAAGTCATAAAAGTTATAATGCTATTTTTAAAATCAAATCATGGAACCATTCTTTGCATTAAATAGTACAATTTGAAGAATATGTTTCTGCATTTACACTTATTATTTTTTATACAAAGCATTTATTACTTTTGTTCCAAACAGAAAATTATTTTGCATACAAATTGATAACAATTATAGCATACATAATACATAATTTTAGTAACATTTAGTAATAATCCTAGGGCCTCACCCATGGCGCAGTGGTAGCGTCATTACCTTGTAATCGAGGGGTCCCGGGTTCGATACCCGGTGGAGGCACAAGTGGTTGGGATCCCACTTTAAAACTGTAGGTCCAGTCCCGATTAGCCTTACTGTGCATAAAGTGGACTTAAAACACCAACTCAAACCAAAGTAATAATCCTAATATGTACAAAAGAAAACCCAAAAATTGCAGCAAGAAATTGGTAAATTCAAATAGTCACTTACTGTAGTAGATTTTTACATGACAATAGTTTAAAACATGACCTTTTCTTAGAGTATTTAATGTACAATTTGTACTGTAACTACTGGTAATACTCAGTATATCAAACTGAAGTGGTTTCTTCAAGACTTTTAATTTCTTCCTTAACAACATACTAATTTTGCACCCCTCTACCACCCCGGATTTGGCCACCATCTTGGAAAAATGGTGCCAAAATTCAGTTTTTTGCAAATATATCACTTAGAAAGCATTTTACAGCAAAAGAGACCATGACAAAAATTAATTTACATAAAATTCTCTACAAAAAATGTTCTGTGCATTTTTCTTCTAGGAAGCACCATTATGGCACTAGAGAATAGAGTATTTTCACCCTTTTTCCCGCTCCATTGTGAAAGATCGAAACTCAAGAAAACGCTTTTGCATGACAGCTTGAAGCCTTATTTCTTATTAAAATGCCTATTATAAATGTTCTAAGGACTCTTCTTGAAAATGTATTCTCAAGTGGTAATATATGTATATTAATTAAAACATAGTTTTGTAATATTTAACATAAAACAAATTAACATAATGTTTGTATTTCTGCTACTGTTAGAAACCAAAGCATCCCTTGTCTTGTACCAGCAAGAATTCTTGTAAGTGAATGTGGAATAGATCATCAGGATTGACGTGTGGTTGCTGAGGAACTCTCAAGAAGTTCTTTGTCACACACGTTGAGTGTTCCTTGGCAGGGGTTTTCATTGTGAGCATGAACAGCCCAACATCATACAGTACTGACGTTACACATTCATTGTCATAAAAAGCCTTCATTCTCTGAATAATGTCAATTGGGGGACACATTTTCTGCAGTTAGAAACTCTGTCACCACATGCAGTTTCAGGTGCACCGACATAGTATGGTTACATGCTGCCATTTTCCTCGCTCTAGTTCAGCAACCCCTGGTGATAGAAGTTTGAAACTTGGAATGGGGAAGCGGGAAAGTCTGAAGAGTACAATGCATGGTTCCTCAAAATCTTAAATGTCTTTACACAGTCACAAAAAAAATAGGAGGCATTACTTTTTAGCCTGCCCTCATATATAGAGCAGCATTTTATGCATATCACATTGTGAATTAACCTTCCGTTTGTTGTACTTGCAGAATCCTCTTCCAGTGGAGGGGATTCCCCCATTCTTCAGCGACCGTCGACACCCGTCCCTTCCTGCTCCAGGCGGACAAGTGACAACCCACCCGACCCTGATTCTTCCTCCATTCCCGTTCGTCCAGGGAGTCCCGATCCACGACGCGTCCCTCCACCTTATGCCAGGTCCTCCGGGATTGTAGTCCCAAGCATCACTATATCACCGAGCAGCCGCCGGACCAGCGTGTGCAGCAGGAGAGGCAGTGAATGCAGCAGACGAGGCAGCGAGTGCAGCACAAGTAGCAAGTGGGGCAGCGACTACAGCAGACGGAGCAGCGAGTGCAGTAGGAGGGGCAGTGAATGCAGCAGACGGAGCAGCGACTGCAGTCTGAGGCCAGCGGAGGGAAACGTGGGAAGCAGACGATCCAGTAGCGACTGTGGATCGGCGCAGCTGAATCCAAGCGTGGCTTCGACATCCGGGCTGCAGCAGGACAACCTCCTGTCTCGCAGCAGGGTGGGATCCAGGTGCAGCTTGGCCGGGATAGCAGAGGATCCGGGTAGGAAGAAGTCACTGTCATTCCAAGATGTGGGAAGCCGAAAAGGAAGCGCGACTTCAATGGAAATCGCTCCCGCCTCGCCTTGCAGTCGGAAACCAAGTAGGACGTGGAGCGACCATGCTGGCTTTGCGACGCAGGACAGTTCACAGCACATTCGTAAAGGAAGCAAGAAAGCTGGTCCGAGCACCGAACCGCAGTTCTCCGACGAGGAAACAGCAGAGACCAGCCTGCTGTCCCACTGCGAAACGCTCAAGCCGGACTTCACCCTCCATTCCATCCTCAACCACATCGCGTACGTCAACAGAGCCGCGCTCACGTGTGACGAGAAGGACAAGCCGAGCCGGAAGAGCGAGGTTCAGAAAGTCCTCAACATCACATACGCCACCGCCATAATGGGCCTTTTGTTGTGCATAGCAGACATCGGACGCTTGTACAGTACTTACGGCATGTTTGCTGGCCCCGAACCGCCGAATCCTTGGCCGTGGTTCTGTTTTCAAACATTCTGTCGTATACTCGAGTTTGCCATGGGCTGCGCGATGGCTAACATAACAAAACAACCAGTGAATAAGCATCAGCAATATGCATACTCACTTAGACTGAAACATAGGGAGTCTCTCTACATCTGATGGCATCAAACTGTGATCACATATACATTCCATTTTTTCTTCGTATTATGTATGATTGTGTGCAGTGTGTTGTGGTAACGATAGGGTGCTTCCGGAGGCAGTCAGTACAAAATATATAAGAGTGAATTTTGAATATATTTTTGAAACTCATATTTTCAGTGATACTGAAATGCCAAGATACAAGCGCTTGTACTTTGAAAGAAGTGTTGCTGGTGCTGTTTCATCAAGGATAGGATTTCCACCTACCAGTTCCCTACGTGACCCATCAGCTGTAAGGAATTAAATGCCAAGTAAGATGAGTCATGACAATACGTAGGTATGTATCCTGTGTCCAAATAGAAATTTCAGCTAAAAGAAAAGTTCTTAGTGCACAGTAGACAAGTGTGAGCATTTATGACAATGAGATCATGTATAAACACACTAACTAGAAACCTCAGGGGAATTGTCAAAACAAATCAGTTGCCAAATTCAGAACCCTAAGCATTGTGAATAGCTAAGAAGGTTCTGCATTTATCTGTAAACAAATATCTTAAAATCAGAGCAAATGTAGGGCTTCAAAGAAATGATAGAACCAGAGTAGTACTTATTTTTTGCTAGGTTCGACTGAAATCGCTGTAAATTTAATTTCATCATAAATTTTGTATCAAAAGCTATGAAGTTCAAGGTACCTTCAAACTACTAATTATGTAAACTTTTGGACGTTTAACTTTTCAGAAAGAGCACAATCATATCAACAACCCTAAACTAACCAAAGTGTCAATTTAAAAAAACAACAATTTTAATTTGACTGAAAGATTGATTCCAATGAACTTGTGCTGATCACTTTTCACCTCAAACTTTTTCTTAATTATGCATAGTACTGTGGTACATAAAGAATAGTTAAAAATTAACATAATGTAACCATAAAAGCAATTAAAGCATGAGAATATATGTAGTTATATATGACCAGAAACTAAATGTGCAGTGGCTGTGGTCAATTTTGGAACTAACGCCCACAAATAAGAAATTGTTTAGAATATTGGCACTTCACATTTACAACACACGATATGTGTCACATTCGAGTAGACGAATGAGAATACCACAGAAATCTAGTTCTGAGTTGCAGACCTCAAATTCTGTTCTAGTTGGGAAAGTGGTAAAAAGCTCGTCCCGTTGTCAAAATTTTGAAATTTCTCAATACCAAACTTAAAATTTCAATAACATAAAGCAGGGGTTCCCAAACTTTTTCGTTTCACGATACCCTTAGTGTTTCAATGCCAAAGTCAGAATGTAGGCCTATCTAACACTTGCAACAGTGTGGTTAGGTTACGTGCCTCAAGTTAAAAAAAATAAACACATAAATTTATTTTACATTCAGAATCATTTTATGTGTAAAAAAATACTAAAAACCATGTGTAGACTCGAGACTGAGAAGTAAGTGTCATTTCAATGAAAATACTGGAACATTTCGTGGTGCCCCTCTAAGCCATCCACGGCACCCCAGGGTGTCACGGTGCACACTTTGGGAACCACTGACATACGAGGTCAGACAATAAAGTAATGAGAATGATTTTATATTGTGAAAAGGAAACAAAATAATTGAACATTGCTTGTTTATTACTAAAAGTACATCCCTCCTGCATCAATACAGCAATTGGCACGGTTGGCCAACGATCGATACGACATCTGCAAGTCTTCATGTGGTATGACTTGAAGATTGGACATCACAACCTGTTGACTGGTCCTGTGCTCATCAAAAGTGCGTAATTTCAGCAGCAGCTTCACTTTCGGGAACGGGAAATAATCACAGGGGGATAAATCTGGGGAGTAAAGACGATGATTCAACACATGCACTTGTTTTTTGACTAGGAATGTATAGACAACCACTGCTCTGTGGGACCGTGCATTATCGTGGAGCAGGAACCAACTGCCTGTTTCAGGATACTGAGGTCTGATACGGTCAGTTCTCTTCCATAATCAATCCGAGCACTACGACAGTAACAACCAATTACACTTTCACCCTCTGGAACAATTTCATGATGAATAATGTCTTTGCTATCATTAAAAAAACACAACATTGTCTTCACCCTTGGCTTTTCGAGCTGCATTTTCTTGCCTCTTGGTAAATTTAGTGACTTCCATTCAGCGATTTGTTAGTTCGTACAAGGACCGTAGTGAAATGCTCTGTTTTGTCCTCCACAACAATATAATTAAAGAAATGTTTATTCCAGCAAGCAGTTTTCAGAATGTCCTTCATGAAACTTGATGTTCACTCGCTGCTCCATAGCTATTACGTGACGACACCCTTGCACCTCCTTCACGACATGGCGGCATAATTCCCAGCATGCATATCGCAAGTTCATGAGGTGTTGCCAGGTTGTGGATTATGGACAACACTACATCAGGAACGCGTTACTTCAGAGATAGAATGCACATGTGGGACAATATAAAATCATTCTCATTACTTAATTGTTGGTCCTCGTAAAGTGTTTTCTCCATTGCCACATTTGAATGCAGTTTTCAAAACTACAGGTTTTCATAGTATTAGCATTAAAATTAAAAGGATTAAATGCATAATAAACTTCTTCAAATTGTATTTATAAATATTGAAGATAATTGTAAAAAACAAGAATCACTTATATATTAAGGGGTTTTTAAAATATGTATTTAAAAACTCTATATATAACATAATTTGTGGAGAAATTGGAATTTTTTTTCAATGTAATCTAAACTGAATAACTAATCAATGGATTCCACATGGAAAAATTTACAAATCTCACGTTATTTATAGATTCTAACGTTTTATGTGTAGAACAGAATATGGACTGGAATCTAAAACCTGTCAAGTATTATCTTTAAAGAAGCAAATTGTCATAGTGGTTTTCATTGATGAGAATATCTGTAATAACTAAAATTAATTTGGTTAATTTATTTCACATAATAACAACATGCTATAGTTAACTTCAAGCATAAAAAAGAAATGTCGAGAAGAAAGTAGGAAGCTAGTAATTTTCGACGCTAGTGCAAATCGTATCTCTGGAAAGTAGAGACCCAACTAACAGTAGATTAACTTTTAACAACCTTTGTCTTCTTCAAAGAACAGTCATCATTTGCTTCTATACATCTTGTTCATAAAATATTGCATGCTTTCTTCATAATCCAAGTTAAGATTAAAATAATGACATTAATTACATATTCAAAACTTTATTAGCAGAGAAATTATTAATCTTTGTAAATTTTCACTTTAAATCAAATACCTATAATCGTGGCTGTTTAAAAATATTCACTTAAAATTTTCAATATTAAATGGCAAATTATTGATATGCATATTATACATGAAATAATCATGTTAAACTATAAAACCTCATAGACATATATCTTTCATAACTTTTAGTCAATTAGTACTCAAGATGCATAGACTAGGATTGATTTGTAAGCTACAAATGTGACAATAAAAACCACTGAGCTTACAGAGCAAATATACATTCATATCTTCTATTGTCTTACTGCCCATTATCTCAAAAACCCATCTTTTTACTAAAACTAGTTCTATATTTGATAAAGAATATGTACACAATGAACTCTATGATTTATTTATCTTTAAAAACAATTATACTCAGAAATATTATTTTTGAATTAGTATTATGTCGAGTAATGTGTAAATCATTGTCAATCAGAATATTAACAATTGTGCCAGACAAAAGTATTACAAGTATGTGTGTCTGTGATGTAATTAGTCTGAAACAAAATATTTACTAAAATTATATAGTAATAATATAAAACGTATTGTGCATATATAAATTATGGGAATTTTCTTCTACTTGTTGTTGATCTGATGGTTACTACAAATTTTTACAAATGCATGAGAAATTAAGAATTCAATTTATTATATATTGGAAGAATGTGGGTATCAGAAATGATAAAAATAATGTTTTCTTAATTACAAATTTCAACATCTTTTGTCTATATCATAAAATTTCACGTGTGTTTCTAATGGTTATCGCAGGGAGCGTATAAAATGATATAACATAATTGTGCTATGCTTTTCTTCATCAGCCTTGAAACAATTTGTTTATGTAAGCTCTCATTAAGCTGATAGAATATATCTTTATGAAGAAGGTACCTCTGTCATTAAACATGTTATACAACTGTCTGTATCTTGTATCTCATGTTGCCTACACGTTTTTGTCATCTTTTATACTTCAGTATTGAAAACCCATAATATGCCAATGGTTAATGATAAAATTCTTTACAAAATTAGTTATTTATTTTTAACACAACCTGGCGTATTGCAGAATTAAGTCTCATTTTAATATTACTGTTTAGAATATATATAAAAAAAGTATAAAAACAAATTTAGAAGATATGATCACTTTGCATTGCACTGCGCAGTATAAACCAAAATTGTAGAAGTATACTTTGTTAAAAGTGTTTCTTTCAATTTCGTGCAATGTTATCTTTCCTAATGCACTATTCTTGATTTATACGTAAAAAGCCTACTATTTGCTCCAATTCAACTAGGGATATTTAATGTTAATTGGGTCGTTTGGAAATGAATTGGACTGGCAACACTGCATTGTTGCAAATAACATCTGTCAAGCGAACTTTGTTTTGTTAACAGTTGGACATAGTTCTACATTCCACCACAAGATGAATCTGCTAGCACCACTACCAGAGAATTGCTGACTCATAACGTGAACGGGTGTGAGTGAATACGTGGACAAACTACGAAATGGAAGGTGATTTTCGTGGTCAGAGGTGGACTACGTGGTTCCTGTTTAAAGAGGGTATTTCGGCATCCGAAATTTATAGCCGACGTGTGGCTGTTTGTGGTGGGTCATCGCCTTCATGCAGTACAGTGTTTCAGTGGGTTCAAAATTTCAAAAGGGGAAACGAATGACAGCATGTCATTTTATACAGCATGACAGCAGTGGTCGCCCAAAGTCAACGTGTACCCCAGCAGCAATCCAAAGAGTTTCCAACTTGATTATGGGAGATCGACGTGTAACAATTGAACAACTCCAACGTGAAACTGGTTTTGGGCGAGCAACTCTGCATGGAATCATTCATGAGGATCTGCAAATGAGGAAAATGTGTGCTCAGTGGGTGCCTCGCGATCTGACGGATCAGCAGAAACAACAGAGAGTGGACATGTGCAGAGAATTGTTGCGCCGTTACAACCAAGACAGAGAACATTTTTTTGAAAGACTGGTGACTGGCGACGAATCTTGGTTCCTCTTCGAAACTCCAGAGAAAAAAAGGCAATCCATGGAATGGAATCACACTGGAAGTCCACGCTCCAAAAAACCTCTACCGACTCTCACTCCCAAGAAGCAAATGGGTACAGTTTTCTGGGATGAAGATGGAATTTTACTGGTGGACTGGCTTCCCACTACCCAAACTGTAAACAGTGACAGCTACTGTGAAACTCTATGAAAGCTGCAACGCATAATTTAGCAGACGCGGCAAGGAAAATGGGCTCTCGGGCTGATTCTTCAGCATGACAATGCGAAGTCGCATACAAGCTGCCAAACACAGGAGGCATTGGCAACAATGGGATTTACGGTGCTCCCACATCCTGCGTATTCACCGGATTTAGCCCCATCGGATTATGCACTGTTCGACAAAATGAAGGATGCATTGCGTGGTCGACACTTTCAATCTAATGAACTCCAGACCGCTGTCCGTGAGTGGTGCAACTCTACTCCAAGAGAGTGGTTCTCGGCAGCCATCAGGAAACTTCCCGATAAATGGGAGAGGTGCATTCAGTCAGCAGGAGATTACTGGTAATGTACATCTTTGTATTGCAGGTAAAATATAACAAATGTGGATTATATAACGCTTGTCCAATTCATTTCCGAACGCCCTTAATATTTACTCATATTTTTTGTATTATTCTATAGTTAACAAACATACGAATTTGCTACATTATTTGGAGTTTTTTCTTCAAGAGAAATTGTTAATTTTCTAGCTTAATTGCTCGATATTTTGTAAGCCTAATGTGGATTGTTTGACAAAGGTGTTTTCAACATCTGCATCATCATTTTTAGTACGAACATGCATAAAATTTTTTAATTAGATCTTGACGAATTGCTATCACATACTTGCATGTTCTATAATTTCACATCAATATGGTCTAAATTTTCAGTCTTTTAAAATTTTCAATCAAAGGTATATCAATTGTGAATATCTGAAAGAGGGGATCATGGTGTGTGTTCCTCTGTGCTTAGCACCACACCTCATCCCCCCCCCCCCGCTTGCTCCTCCCATGAAAAAATCCTAGGAACGTTTGTGTCAACCAGGAATTTTAGAGGTACCTGCCATTCTCATAATTTTATATAAATCCTCAGCTGGTATATTTGTAGAGATGTTAAATTCAGTGGTATGAAAATATAAATACCCCCTCAGCTTAAAGGCCAATAAGTACCACTCCTCATTTTTAAAATTATATTGTTAATAGGTATGGCCAAATCTGGATAAAATTTTATCCGCATATCACATAATTTTCTATCCGGATTGTCAAAGAAAATATAAAATTTACCTAATCGGAAACACAATTATTATTATTAAAACTTATATATTTATCAATGGTAATGCAGATGGACATATGATTACATAATTGCAAAAGAAAATAACATATACAGATCTGAAATATGTTCATACTAAAGATGTACAAAAATGCCGAGGTGTTTCAGAAGAATGTCTAAAAAAAACTTCAGTCTTTGTTTTTTCAAAACCAATCTGCTGTAAAATCATTGGGTGTCTAGAACACCAACTGCCAGAGTTCAGTCCGCTTCATGCTTGCTCTTAGCTTTTTTACATTGACGGAAAGTTTGAGGTACATTTTCCATTGTGGGTAATAAATAGCTAATGAACGTGACATGTGTGAAAATAAGAAAGCTTCTTATATATTTCTGTGCTATTGAATATACTGTAAAACAGGATATGTTTGAATACACTTCATTCAGAGTAAATGTGATGTTGACAAAAGACGAGCTACTTTCAGTTAAGGAAAAGTTTAAGATAATGAAAAAATTAAGAATTCTTAAAAACTGGCCTAATAATAGAAAACACATACCTATGTGTGTGTATGTATGTATGCATTTTCTGCGTGCGTGTATGTATGTACATATGTAAGAGCATGAAGTTCAATTTTATTCCTGTGTCATAAATAAATTTGACAAGTTCGAAATATAGTTTCACATCAAATGTAACTAAAATTTGTGATTTCTATTCTTGCCATAATTGCAAACTACCTGTCCAATTAATATTTTTAATGAACAAATACATTAACGCACAAAGAATGTTTGTTTTATTTTTATGTTGAATATTGTGGTGTGATGAAATGTTAATCAAAATGTATTTATTAACTTGTCGGTTCAGTTGAAAGGGCAATGACAAGTAACAAGTTTGAATAATTTTTGTATTAAGAATAGACGTTTTAACAAATTATTGTGTGCATAATCAAAATTCAAATAAATTTAATGTATCAATAAATTAATAAATGTTAAATATGAAACTAATCTTTCTAATATTTGTACCGGAAAATTTCAATGTACTTCTCAAAGCATTGTATTCCTTTATGAGCATCTATGTTGTTTGAGCTTTCGAGAATATTGAGCATATGTTTTGAGATGTTTCAAGATGGCTTTAAGGTAATGTATCATATGGTGTAACTAGAACATGTTTACGACCAGTTATACGTAAACTAGTGAGAGTAATTATGTCAGTAAAACCTTTAACATAAACCCAGTCTAGAAATAATCTATACATAATCAGTTGTACATATTTGTCAGTTAATTTATAGCACTTGAAAGATTATAGCTCGTTTTGCACATCCTTTTCACATGGAAGTTTCGAACTTGTCAAACAACCAAAATGCATGTTTATTTGTTTGATTATTGCTGTTGTTATTGTTGTTGCTAATGTTACTGCTGAATGTAAATACTTTGGATCAATGTAATGTCTGTTTATTGAAAACAATCTACATAAGTTCTATCCAAGGATTAATTTTATGTTAAATGCCCAACACAACAATGGCAGATCCTTTTTAATAATGGCTTCAATTTAAGGTCAAGTATTTTACCATATCAGTGCAATTTGTTAGATTCATTTCTATGCATATTTAAACGGTACATACATGAACTAAACTTGTTGGCTCTGTAACCGATTGATTCTCTTCTGCATAAACACAGATCTTCAATTGTCCTTTGAAAGCTCTATCCCCATAAGCATCAGAAAAGGGGGGGGGTTCGAACAGGTCTATTGACCCCTCCCCTGGAAATCGACATTGTTTATTTAAAGTTACTAAAAAGCTTGTTATTTTTATTAACAACAGAAATAAAGTTCAGTTAGTTTGTATTCGAATGGAATAACCAAAGTAAAAACTGCATTAGATCGAAAAAATTGAGTGCACAATGCAGGAAGCGGGTCATGTTTTTATCATTCTATCATTTAAAGTTAATCCAAAGAATAAATGGTTCCACAGTTTTCAAAATTCCAAAAATTAAGAGTTCTATGTGAGCATAAACCTTGACTGAAGTCTCCTTTTAAGCTTTTTCTTGAAAGAGGTATGTAAAAGTTAGTAACAAAACAGAATACATATGAATTTCAGTACACTAACTGTGGAAATGTAAAACAAAAATAAAATCAAAACCGTTGTGCTGGATATTCACTCATCTGGTGAATAGTTAAAAAGTTATATGTAAATAAATTTCGGATAAAATTTCTTTTTGTTAGATTGTAATATTTAATATTGCATATTAATAATCATTTTGGTATTAATTTCTACACTTCCAAGTTTCGTCAATGACCTGACTGCCCCTACAAAAATTTCTGGCAATGCCCAGTGTGTCTGAAGAGACACTGATCGGGGTTTTAGTGTTTTAAATGAAATGGGGAACAAGTAAATTTTATCCATATACTATAACATCAGCTAAGTGACAATATGATTTCAAATACCCTTCCTAGAACAATTAGAGTTTTAATATTTCCTAAATACATTTTGAATAGAGTAAATATTGCAATTATCTAGTGTAGTTTCATTTCTTTTCATTCCAAAATTGTTTCTGGCTGAGTGCCTTATGTTACGGCCAGACAATTTTCCTTTCTTTCATATATTTCTGTCAACATACACCACCAGATGTGCACACATCATTACCACAACATTTTTAACATAAAACAACTCAAAAAATTTACCACAGTTATTCAATTCTATTTACAATAATTTGTAACACATCAACAAATTACAACACGAAACTTGTCACTGTGGATTAAAGATACTTAGACTTTACAATGATCCAAGTATAATGAGTTGATATATTCTGTCCAAGCAAAGACGTATGATGTCGCAGTTATTATATATTATATGAGAATTTACTTTTTTAGTTGCTGCCTTTGTATGAAAAACAAGTGTTGATATATTTTATATTGTTCCTAGTGTTATGAGCAAGAGAATCAATATTATAACCTTGTGAAAATGTTATTTTTTAAAGCTTCTTTTTATGTGTATTATGTATCGAGAATTATCGAAAAGTGTTTAACAGTGTTAGGCTATACATGTGCCAAAACTATGTCCTTTGAGTTTATTCTTACTCGAACATGCCGTCTTTTACTATTTAATGTTGTTTCTCAGAAAATGCTGAGGCATTATTCAGTGTACTACAGAAACTGGTGTTGCGTTGCCTCCATAACACCCTTGTCCTAATGTCTTTCTCTTTTTTTCTTTTGACTGCAACAGATCTGGGTAGCAAAATGAATGTACAATTGAATACATTAAAAAGAGAGGATTTTCAAATTTTATTATTGATATCATTACATTTCCTGATGCACTCCCACATCCTTGCATACGAAATTTAAAGTCACCTCGTATTTGATCATCTGCTAATATAAATTCTAAAAAATAGATTTGTTTAAAATTCTACCAGATTAATGCATGCATTTCTTCGTATGGAATTCATCTGCTGCTAATTAACTGTTTGTAATAATTTCATGGCTCCATAGAAACCAAGCTAATATTCTAAATTTTGAAAAATTAGAGGATGCAGCTTGCAAATTTGCGGTAAGTGTTTCATCTTTCTTCTTGCACTTGTTATACATATATAAACACAGGATTAGAATGAGGAGAAGAGCCGGAAGGGCGGATAAACAAAAAATAAGTGGAGACAGTACCAAACATAGGAATAAAGACATTATCAGAGTGTCTACAATTTTGTAAAAATGAAATTCCCTCCTTTTCCAGATTTTCCACACCAAGAACAAACATTTTCCAGACCAAACCATTAGGGCAATTAGTGTGCATGTCTGGAAGAAGATCACTCACTATATTTCAGCTAAATGCATGCTTAGAATCTCGCTAAACCTAATACTGGAATATCTACTTCACATGTAAAGGTAAGCTTAACAGTAATTGGCTGTTGGATATGGGGAGGGAAGCAAGTATCAGGAATGAGTTTCTGTGTGATACTTGACTAATGATTAAAAAAGGATTATTTTTAAAAAGTAATCATAAGTTACAGCATAAATAATATATAATTATAGTACAATATACCACATATTGTTCCCGATAACTATCAAATGGACACTAAAAAAGCAACAAGAAATGGTAAATTCCATAGTAATTTCTATATGAAAATAGTTAAAATTTTACAGTAAGAGCTGGTAGTGGTCAGTATATTAAACTGAAGTCTACTTGGTCAACATGTTTTAAATTTCTTGATTGTCCTTTCTATGTTCAAGAACCTACTTTTAGTGCACTACTACAAAAATGCTGACTTTTCCCAGACAGTCAATTTCCAGGACTTCCAAACTGTTAGACATCCTGAACCAATATTTTGAAAACCTGATTGTTAAATTTCAAAGCGTACCAAGTAGGTATCAGATCAGCCCCAAAATTTCCAAAGATCCTCTCAATGACTAAAATATTTCTGCTTAACTGTCCATGCTTTAAAAGTAACATTGATCACTCTGTTGTTTTCAGGCAAACTTCTGTTTCGCAAGATCCCACCAGGATATATGAAGGAAAGTTCATTTCATGACTTGAAATTCTACAATCAGTTTCTTGTACTCCAAGCAAGCAAAAAGCCAGTCAGGTTCATCAATGTTGGTTTTTAGGAACGCAGAGTTTTCATCTAATGTAAGGCTCGCAACTTATTCATTGAATGTATAATGCTAGAGTGAATTAATTTGTAACAGACTCTTTGAAGTGAAACTCCTATTCATTGTGTGGACATTACAAAATCTTCCTTTTAATTAATGTGCTATTTTCTCAATTACAGTTGTTAAATTGAAAGATATTTTAGTGATTGTTATGCAGAAATGCTACTTCAACAATGTTTGCAGAATATGACAATGAATATTGGTAAAATAGCCATTTAATGTCGTTGAATTTCTTGCATCCAATGTCTTTCATTTCCTATTATTGTTGTCTTCCTGTGGATACATAGTGTTTTGTTAGCTGACATAGTCGAAAATCTGTTTATAAAATCATGCTCATGTAAAGTTGTTAAAAGAGGCTAATTTAAGTCCATAAGAAATCAATGCAAATGTTACCCCTAACATGGTGTAACTTCTTTCAGTTTTGTCATTTTAAAATTTAATTTGGATTCCATACAACTTGAGTTTCAAAATTTAAAAGAACTGTTGAATATGTACTCGCAATGTTGCCTATTCAAGAGATTAATATGAGTAATCCATTGAGCAGTACGTAAAATATTGTTAATGTTTCCAATGTTGAATGTGTAATTTTTTTGTGTGCATATAACAGGACATAGTGAAGCTGTTTTCCAAATCGTCAGTTCTAAATTGTATAGTAGATCTGTTAATTTTCAATTAGAATTTCTCCCTGTGGTTAATACCCCAATCTCAGATTTATAATTTTGTGTTATTACTTACTTACAATTCTGATAAATGTATGTCATTGTTATGTGTGCTGTTTATGTGCACTTGATAAATTGAAAATTGTAAATACTGTTAATCTTGATTATATCCAGAACAATAAAATCACTAAAAGTTATCATAAATAGTTCCTAAAAGCAGTTACATTGCTGCATTCAAATTACATGTACTAAAAAAAATGTGATTACCTGAGAAAGGATGGTAAATACATTTACTTATGAAGGAAATAGGAAAAAAAATTACTTGCAAACTGAAGATGTTATGTTTCAGGGTGTTGGTGCATTTTCAGTTACTGACATAGATTCCATCATAGTAGAAAGTGAAATGTAGTGGTTTTCAGCTGGTGGTTATACTGCTTTCAGTGGGAGGTGGTTGGGATTCCCCCCCCCCCCCCCAGGAGAAGGCATATTTTGAGAAAGCAGTGTTAGAGATTAGGAGGCAGATTTGACAGTAAAAAAATGTATAAAAACAAAAATAATAGTAATATTGATGAAATGTAGTGTACTATGTATTCATCTTAAGTTACATACTTCGATATGTAAGTAAGTTGAAACCTTTCTCTACAGTGCTCATTCTTCAGGACACGAGGAATACTGAAACAGGTTAAAAACAGAGAAAGCTCAGAAGGGGCTGATATTGTAATGTGGACGTTTTGCTGCAGAATTGTGCTAAGCGGTATTCCTGCAAATTGATTGTCATATTATTTTCCTGAAATAGACCTTCTCATATTTATGGAACTTCTTCCCAGGTTTAATATTTAATTTGCAACATTAGAAAGCTCATCTGCATGATATTGTCATTTATATTTTACATATTTATGAATAAAGATTCTTCACATTGTTCACTATTTACTTTCCACTGCATTTCTCAGGTTTCACATGAAAACCACAAATGAAACCAAAGGAATTACCATAGAACAAATCTTGCAGCTTCAAGCTTGCATAAAAGCTAGCACAGTTACTTATATATTCTGATGGTGAAGTTTATACTACTGGTGGCAGATCACAGGTTTCATTTGTGGTGTTCATGTGAAACCTGAGAAATGTGGTGGAAAAAAATAGTGAACAATGTGAAGAAATCTTTATTCATAAATACGTAAAATATAAATGACAATATCATGCAAATTAAATATTAAACCTGGAAAGAAGTTCCATAAATATGAGAAGGGATATTTCAGGAAAATAATATGACAATCAATTTTCAGGAATACTGCTTAGCACAATGCTCCAGCAAAACTCCCACATTACAATATCAGCCCCTTCTGAACTTTCTCTGTTTTTAACCTGTTTCAGTATTTCTTGTGTCCTGAAGAATGAGCACTGTAGAGAAAGGTTTCAACTTACTTACATGTTCAAGTATGTAAGTTAAGATGAATACATAGTACACTACATTTCATCAGTGTTACTATTATTTTTGTTTTTATACATTTTTTTTTACTGTCAAATCTGCCTCCTAATCTCTAACACTGCTTTCTCAAAATATGCCTTCTCCTGGGGGAAAAAAATCCCAACCACCTCCCACTGAAAGCAATATAACCACCAGCTGAAAACAACTACATATCACTTTCCACTATGATGAAATCTATGTCAATAACTGAAAATGCACCCACACCCTGAAACATAACATCTTCATTTTGCAAGGTTTTTTATTTTTTCAGTTTCCTTCGTAAGCAAATATTTTTACTATCATTTATCAGGCAATCACTTTTTTTAAAAAATATATGTAATTTGAAAGCAGCAATGTAACTGTTTTTAGGATTATTTTTAATAGCTTTTAGATATTTTATTTTTGAGGATATAATCAAGATTAAGAGCGGAGCATCACTGGCTTCAGGCCACATTGACCAACTTTTGCTATGAATATACATTTTCCACGTGACATGATATTGTTATATTGGCTGCTTCATACCACCCCTTCTTACATCCGCAGCTACATTTGTATAGTGAGGTGTTTGACATGAATGACAATTATTGTTATCCTGGTATCCTTTATTTTTGATATACGACCATCAGTGGATTATTGAGATAGGTGAAGCTGCCAGATCTAGACTGTGAAAACTAAGAATGAATTATCACTTTAAAGTTAATGGTAATAGCAGCACCCCACCCCTTTGACAACTAATATTATCCTAGGAGGCACTTTATCCAGTTTTCGTAAATCGAGCTCCTTGAAAGTCAGTTTTGACTCCATTTAAGCTGAAATTCAGCTCTTTTATGTGCATCACGTTTGGCAACGCTACCAGGATGGCCGTAGGAGGCAAGGAGAAATGCATTGCACTTATGGGAATATTATTTGATTTGTTCTCTTGGATATATCAAACTTCCGATGGAATAGAGAAAGATAGCAACGGAAAGAGGGCAGTTTGAAGATTTGTCTCTCAAGCAGAAAAGTCGAAACTTCCATTTGATTAGCCAACTTAATGTTAAAGTTAATTACTCATAAGGAATACATGAGATTCCGAAAGTTCTTATTCATCATATTTTTCAAATATCGTGTCTAGCTTAACAATCAACATAAAAAAGCTTCCACTTGCAACATGGGGAGAAATTTATTTCTTGCATATGCCCAGTTTTTTTTAAGTAGCAGTGGCCCATTCGGATGATATTGAAATAAATGCACAACTGGTGCGAAACTGTAACTCCTCCCCTTAACACACTAATTACAACTTTCAATTTATCATTTGCACATAAACAGCACATAATACAATGACATACATGTATCAGAATTGTAGGTAATAACGCAAAATTATAAATCTGAGATATAAAATAGGGATATTAACCACACAGAGAAAAGTTTTTAATTGAAAATTAACAGATCTATTACATAATTTAGCGCTGACAATTTGGAAAACAGCTTCACTATGTCCTTCAGTTATATGCACACAAAAAAAATATATATTCAACATTGGAAACATTAACAATATTTACGGAGTTTTCATATTAATCTCTTGAATAAGCAACATTGCGAGTACATATTCAACAGGGCCTTTTTAAACTTGGAAACTAAAGTTCTATGAATGCAAATTTAAGTTAAAAATGACAAAAATAAATAATGTTGCAATGAAAACATTCGTATTAATTTCTTATTGACTTAAATTAGCCTCTTATAACAGATTTTTTACAATTCCAGCTAACAAAATATACAGAGCATTCCCTGACATACCCTACGAGACTCTGCGGCACGCGGCCCGGCGTCAGCGCTTGTCTTTCCTGGCGAACGGGGTCCGCAACAGTAGGAAGAGTCAGCTATTAAAATTACAGTTTTCATATTGTGTACTAACCTTGACTACAGAAGGTATTATAAATGATGTCCCTCTGCTGCAACACATTCCTGGCATCTCCGAAGGAAATTGGCATTTACACGTGCAAGTTCGTCTACTGTGATTCTCCCGATTCCTCCATTTAACTCATGGATGGTGTGCGGGTTGTCTTTGTATACTTTATTTTTTAGATTTCCCCTTAAAAAAAAGCACAGGCTGATAAATCGGGGGACCTAGAGGGTTTCTGAAACACCCGTTTCCTGTGAGAGGCGGCAGATAGATTTCCGAGGAGACTGTTCTAACCTTTGTCCGATCTCGTAGAGTTTTTCCTCAGTAAGTACACGTGGGTTTTTCTTTCCACTTTTATTCAGAACTGACCCTGCTACTCTGAACTTTTTTACGAGGTTTAATATAGTGGTCCTATGTGGAACGGGAACACCAGGAAATTTCGTTGCAAAATGTCGTCGCACTTCTCCACAATTCCTCTTTCCAAAGTAACACTCGACAAGATAAATCTTTTGTTGTCATGTAAACTTTTGTGGTGCCATATTAAGCCACAATCTTCAACACACAGACACAACACAACTTCCGAGGGAGGATTATACTGGCGTCAGTCTGCAACGTCAACAGAAAGGGAAAGAGAGTGAAGGCAGGGAGAGCAAAAAAACAACAGACTGTAGCATGCGACTGTTGCGGACCCCGTTCACCGGGAAAGACGAGTGATGACGCCTGGCTGCTTGCCACCGAGTCTTGTAGCGAATGTCAGGGAATGCTGTGTACTATGTATCCACAGGAAGACAAAAATAATAGGAAATGAAAGACACTGAATTCAAGGAATTCAACAACATTAAATGGCCATTATACCATCATTCATTGTCATATTCTGCAAACATTTTTGAACTATCATTCCTGCATAACAATCACTAAAATATCTTTCCATTGGACAACTGTAATTGAGGAAAGATTCTTGCAGCTATGAGTTTTATAATACTACATGGAGACATGTAAATGAACGGCATATTAATTGAAAGGAATATTTTGTAACATCCACACAATGGTGAAGGAAGTTTCACTTCAAAGAGTCTGTTACAAATTACTTTTCTGTGGCATTATACAATTATATGTATCAATGATGCAGTTACGGGCCGTGTATTAGATGAAAATTGGGCCTTCATAAAAACCACCCTTGATGAACTGGACTGGCTTGGCTTGCTTGGGAGTACAAGGAACTGACTGCAGAATTCAAGTCCTGAAATGAACTGTCCTTCGTACATCCTGATGTAGTCTTGTGCAAAAGAAGTTGGGCTGAAAACAACAGTGTACAATTAGAAATCAAACGATGTTATTTATTATTTAAGTTCTTTAATACTGCTGTGGTCGTGCAGATTACTATTGGGATCCACCTAATATTGTTTTTTACCTATTATTTTCAAAATTTATCTGGTTTGATAGCGAGAATGTCCTTTTTAAGTATTCTGGGTCACTTAACAAAAAATCGTAAGTTATTTCACTCAACACATTACAGTAGAGAGGGAATTCTAAATCTAGTGCATTACATTTGGATGTGATGAAACCAAACACAAATATATTAGAATCTTACTTTTGTATTTTCTTTCCAAAATAATTCAAAAAATAGGTTTTTGGGGGTTTATTACAGATTTTTAGAAACATGTACCTGTATATATAGAAATATGACAAGTCAACAATGGATAAATTGCAAATAGCAGCTGCACGAACATAGTCCCTGGACTGTTCCAGGAAGGTACACTGAGAGCCAAGGCCAAAAGTGTTGTTAAACTGCACTAGCACATGAAAACCACATGACCACCGCATTGTTAATAATTTTTCATTCATGGTTTTGAAATGTTTATTACATCATTAAAAACAAATGAACATAAACTGTTTCAGGTTTAATTATAAAAAGTAGCAGCCTACTACATGCAATACTTATGTTAGACCTGTATGCGAGTACAAAATAATCAAATTAACTTACCTTAAACCAATTACTTGAACATAAACTTCACCGTTCTCTCCATGTGTGCGAATTTCTTGGACACTTTTTCACAAAATGTTTTTTTTTTGCAGTTTTTTTTTTACACACTAAACACTACATCCAAATTTATTTCAAGTCTGGATATGGATTAAAGTAAAGACGACCATTCACTAGCACTTTTTCCTCCTCACTTGTTATGTGAGTGAAGCATCAGTCACATTTGCTAGTCGATTATCTCAAGTATTTTTGTTTGGGAGATAGCGTAGCTAGCTTAGAATATACATGCCTGATAATTAGAGTAGAATTTAGTAACGTATGTTCTATCTACTCCTAATCTCAACCAAAAAATCAATCCTAAAATTGCAACGAGAAAGTGGTAAATGCCAATAGTCACTTAGAGTAGAAGATCTCTACTTGAAAATTGTTGAAAAATGACATTTTCCTGAGTATTTAATATGAAATTTACAGTACCTACCTGTAATACTCAATATACTAAACTGAAGTATAGTTTGTCCACAACAAATTTAATTTTTTACAAAGAAAATCTTGCTTGTCCTTTTATTCTTTGCTCAAAAACCTACTTTTAGTGAACTTCATTGATTTTTCCAGGAAATTTACCAGACATTTCCAGAAAAAAAGTAATTCCCTGAACCCCAATTTCACATTTTCCCGCATTATACATTCAACCTTGATGGTCTCAACATAGCAAAATATTATAAAATTTTCCTAGATTTTACATTTTCCCGAAGGTTCAGGAATTATAAACAGGTCTAATTTTTCAAAATTTATGATATCAACTTGGTTTCTAAAACTAGAAATATTTTGGAAAAAAATGTTTTGAGACGGCCAGAAGGTCCAGTGGAATATATTTTATCACATTTTGTGTTGTATTTTTATTTTATACTTTGAAAATGTATGAAATTATGAATTTGAATTAATATTTGTCACCCTTAACCACTAACGAATTCATTTCAATGTCTTGTGTGTCTCTTTATGAGCGAGAATTTACATGTAATAGCCATCCAACTAGTTTTGGTCCACGTTTTATTATACTGCTAAGTGATAACGGGGTCGTTTATATTACACAAAATGGAGAAAATCTCAGTCACATTCATATACATAAAATCAAATTTCTATTTATTTTTAAATTATAGTTAATAGAAGAATTTATGTACTCAAATCATGTTAATAAACTCTCGCACAAAAAAAAAAGTTACATAAATTAAGATTTATTAATTTACAACTACAATGTTCAGAATTCAGTGTGTTCGATTTTCCTGATTTCTTCAAAATGCGAATGTCCATCTCTCTATACACACACCGAATATTTTTTGTTCTATTACCAAACAGTGCAAATAAAATAATGACGAGTCCATATCAAGAGGATCGAGTTATCCAATGACAGTAAAAATATATTTATTCTAGTTCTCAGTTGGAAACGAATCGAGACCATATCGAATTGCATCCTTTGTATCATCTTTCTTTTATATGTAAAGTGAGATGTATATACTTGTTGAACCACAATGGTTCATGTATGACATACTCATTATAAGTGACATGTTTGTCAGAAAACACATATATATGATAATAAAAAGAAAAATGTTAACCCTTACAGGATACATTATGTATAATCAAAACATGTATTATATTAAATACTGTAATAATTTTGAATGTACGCACATAAAAAGTGGAAAATAAATGTTAAAATTATTAGTTTTGATTATTTCCCTCCTAGCTGTAGTATCCACTTAATTTTATACACTGCTACCTTGGGAATATGATAACGATTTAACACAAGTATACTTTTCAGGTGCGGGAACACACACAAATCATTCGTTTTACAAATAGCTGAAGGAAAAAGCAAATTATTTCTAACCAAATCCCATGACCAGATCTTTAATTTGGCTTGCAGTGCGAGGAAAACTACATAGCACGTAGTGGAAGATATTTGGAAGGTTCACTGGCAATACACCATTTTAACAATGACTTTTTGTTTATTTCTTATAGCTAGGTACCTTGATTTTTTGGTGTTATATTTTTTTCCAAAATCGGTGTTAATTTTTGTAATTTTTGATGTTATTACCACCAAAATTTGTGTTTGTGCTTTTAAGCTAATATTTTAATTTGTAAGCACATGGCTTACACCTGTCATGATTCTTACATTGAAAACTATTTGAGGAAATTATATTTGCCATTTCTTGCACGACAAATACCAATGTACAGCTGCTGCGATGGTAGGTGTGCAAGGAATCTGTCAAAAAATGGCCACTTTGCTCGGTAATGCAAAACGTTCCAATAGAAGATGAAAAATTGTGGAAAATATCCATATGCACGTGGTTTCATGTAGCTGTCCGAATTATACCATGCATAACATGGACCATAGTTTTTTTTTTGGGGGGGGGGATAAAATTTTGGAAAGCAAACATGTCATAGCACAAAAATGGTGCTACACCTTAATTTCAGAAGCCTTAAATGCTAGAAATGTTGAATTTCCAGAGAATTTTTCGTTTTTAACTTGCTGCAGGACTTTGGCACACTGATATAGCTTTCACTGTGTAGTTTTTTGGCAAAATTTTCAGAATTGCATAAATTTGTAAAAAAAAAAATATCTAAAGTACTGATATGAATTCCTCCACTATTCTTTGAACAAAGGGCCATAGCTGGGAGTACCCATTGGTGTTACATTTTCATTGTTATTGAAGTGGATACAGTGGCGTGCCCAATGGTCATAATCCTTCCTTGCAATACAGCTTCCCCGATGGCACAGTGGTAGTGTCGTTGCCTTGTAATCAAGGGGTCCTGGGTTTGATACCCAGTGGAGGCACAAGTGGTTCGGATCCCACTCTAAACTGTAGGTCCAGTCCCGATTAGCCTTACAGTGCATAAAGTGGACTTCCAAAGCAAGTTATTTTCTTCGAAATTAGTTCAAATGACAGACACTAGATGGAAGCATGTTGTGGTAATGCTTCTTCATATGGGAAGCAACTTCGCTAGACACTAGAGGCGATGGAAATATTCAAAATCGGCTGCAGTCACTTTCCGTAAGTTGCGCATATTGAAGCAAATCGACTGAAGTCGCTTGCAGCAGCGATAGATTTAACCACAAAATGTGTCGAAATTCACCAAAAAAAGCCACAATTCGCATTACGAAAAATGCATTTAGAACATGCCACTGCACATAAACACTATTTTAGAACAATCAACACTTTTCGGATTTATCTGCACAAATCAAGGTACCTACATGTAGCCTGTCAGAACTTATTTACTTTGTATTTTTGTGCACTTCTGCCATCAAATTTATGTATTGAAAAAATTGGTGGGAAAAATCTTTATTCTATTTGAGAAATAACACTTATACATGTACAAGTAATACATCAGTCAAACATCTGGCCAGTCATTCATTGGTACCATCATTATAGTACCACAAATACTCTGCAGTCATAGAATAAACTGCACAATGAACACAAAAACAAAAACAGCTGTGAAAGACATTTTTCAGTTTCTTTTTGTCACAGGTATTGATGATGTACTCACTTCTAATGCGTAGGCGTTCTTCTGTACCAAAATCGTGCTCGAAAGTCATCTGAACACGTGAGAAAGGCAGGAACATTAGGAGAGTGAACGATGTGTCTCACTGGTCCATTGTGACCTGGAAGAGTGAATGAAGATGTGACGCGAGCCTTATTTTAAATAGTGTAACAGGAAAGGAACTATGCAAAAAAGCTAATATTCAATTTGCATTTGAATTTTATACACAGAACACAATGTGAAACATGCTAGGGATATATTCAGGATTTAGAAAAAGTTTGCACATAAGTCTAGCCAGAAATGAAAAGTTACAAATACAAAGACAAGTTCTATTTACTTACATATTGGCACACACGGGAAATGCACGTTCAATCACGACCCGAGTCGGCAACAGCGAAAAATGAGGCAAAGCCAAGGGGTGGCTCAGTTGGTAGAGCTATGGTATGCCAGGGACCCAGGTTCAAGTACTAGTAGAGCCTGCATTTTGTGCTAAAATTTCTAGTTCTACTTGTCCCAAATAGAATCTTTTACTGGTCAATACATATCAAATGATATAAAAAAAACTTGGTTGCCCAACCACTTAAAAAACACTTTTTGTTGTTGTAACCTCCTATACAACCGTAGTTCTAAACAAGCATTATTTATTTTTTAGTTGACTGTTTTTTTCATGGCTTCCGGCATTTTTGGCCTTTGCAGACAGTTGTGATAAATTTGATAACTCAGCTAAGAAAAATGATAGAAAGCTGGGCTAAAAAAATGCTGTTTTTGGTACATTTCAAGCAACATTTTATGTCCCGTATGCTTTTTTTACCATCTCTAATGCAAATGTCTGAAATTTAGGGCTAAAATTGAAATTTTCTTTTCAACAAAAAATCTATGTTTAGGATTTTTTTTTAGAGAAAACATATACATTAAAAATTTTAGCAGAAAATATTTGAGCTCTGTTACTGGTTTCCTCTTTGAAAATGTTTATTTTAATATATTTTTTTCCAAATTTGAGCTCCAATATCTCTGGTAAGGGACGCAGTAAAAATTTGATATTTACAGCAAAACGAGTACTGTGCGAGGAGTGATATTCTAACCCTAACAAAGTTACACCAGGAGAAAGTTGGTCAAAAAAATCTAAATTTACATTAGTAGTTACAAATAAACAAACATCTACCTTACACGCCTTTTCATTCATAATGGTTAATAATTGACCTTACTATGCTACTCACATGATGTAACTATAGCTCGACCACAAGGAAAAAAAACGTTCTGTCAAAAGCGTTCGCGCACCTTCCCTGCCGTCATCTGTGCTCGGAGCAGTGTTGCCACGTCAGACTTGAAAAAAATCGGGAGATTGTTCCTTGGGAAACCAGAAGATCTGCTACAAAATGCGATGATCTAATAGTAGCGGATGAACGACGTTCTCGGGGGCGGAGGGGCAGCATAGGCATGCGCAATGGGGGGCAAGGGGACGTCCACAGATTTTTTCCAGCAAGGGGGAAACAATGTCTTTTTATCAGGCGGGTAAACTAGGCATATTACCCCATAATAATGTTGCACTCTCAGAAAACACCACTTGAGTTTGAGATTATCATGTTCCTACATCCCTATTATAAAAATGGATGTAAATTACTGTGACTGAAATCAACTCATACGTCTGAAATAATAGATACTTTTATGTCAACATTCATTTTCCAGAAAGGGAGGGTGGCAACCATCCTTGCACTTCCTTCTGGACGTCCATGCCGCTATATAATTTTGTAGAAAATTAAATATATATATATATACCCCTAAAATTACACTAAGGAAATTTTCGATGGTTCTTGATGCTATTTATGCCCCTGTTTTGTACCCACCAATACAATAAAACAGTGAGCTGGAATGAGGTTTTTCTTTACCGATTGAACATTTATCAAAGCTTTTGTCCCCCTAATCCACTCTACCTCTCCCCTCCATGTCCAAGTTAGATGAGCAGGAAACGTGTTTTTGAGCGGGCCGTTGGAGGTTCCATAGCTATAGTTTATTAAGGAATTCTCCCGACAAATCAATAGGTCTGGCAACACTGACGTGGCCGCGCTGAAAACCTCCTTCCCCCTGTTCTTTCCCCCACCCGCCAGCGCGATGAGGTTCTCCGCAGGTTTCTTTCCTTGTGGTTCCTCTATAATACAATAATTATAATTACATGCTTTTTAATTAAAACATGTATATTTAATTGTTCTGTATTTGTATAAGGTAGAGGTTTCTTGTTTCTTTTGAACTGCCATTGCATGGGAATTACAATAACAAAAAATTATTTAAAAAAAAAAAATGGTCAAGTAACCAGCGCTGGTCCATTTGGTATGGATTGATCCCTACATAAACATATTTGATTTTGAATAAAGCTAATTTCATCACAGGTACTTTTCGAATTTTCACTCTAATGTTAATGTTACGGGGAGGAGGGACAATTTCCCCTAGGTCTTTCTCACTAGGACAGCTGTCGATCACTGTTGCCAACTTCGCTCTTTTGTAGCCAGATCTGGCTCTTTCGTGCACTCGTTACTGTGAACTGTGGCACCCGCCCTCTACCCCACCATGATGCCACCACTGGCTCCAGCCCATAAGGACCAACCTTTGCCATAAGTGTACATTTTGCACGTGACGTGATATTCATATATAGGCTGCGTCACCCACACCCCTCTTTCCTCCCCAGTATTTTTATATATAGAGCTGTGGCTTAAGGTGAAGATGTCAATATTATTATCCGGGAATCCTTTATTTTCGATTTCATATGAACATCATAAAATTATTGAGATGGGTAATGCTGCCAAATCTAGGCGGTGAAAACTAAGAATACATTTCCATCACTTTAAAGATAACGGTAATAGCACTGCCCCCACCCCTCTGACACCTAAATTACCCTAGGAGACACTTTATGCAGCCTTCGTTAATCTAGATCCTTGAAAGTCACCTTCAGCTCTTGCTGAAATGTAGCTCTTTTATGCACATCAGGTTTGGCAACACTGCCAGGATGGCTGTAGGAGGCAAAAAGAAATACATTACGCTTATAGAAGAATTATTTTACTCGTTCTCTTGGAGATATCAAACTTCCGATGGCGGAAAAAAATATATGATTGGGTAAAGGATCCATTGAAGATGATATTTGCGCTAGAAATAGTCGAAACTCCCATTTGTTTAGCCGTAACTTCAATTTGAAGTTGTCTCTCCATAAGGAATACATGGGATTCTGTAAGTACGTATTCATCACATTTTTCAAACATGGTATTTAGCTTAATAATCAACTTTAAAAACCGGATCCACTTGCAACATGGGGAGAAATTCATACTCTCAAATTATGCATGGATTTTCTTTAGTAGCAGTGCCCATTCCGACGATATTTAAATAAATGCATGCCTGGTGCGAAATTGTCCCTCCTCACCTTAAGGGAAAGAGTGAGAGTTTAGCACCATTTCTGCATTTATTTCAATGTTGTCATAATGGGTACTGCTACTAAAAAAAACTCCGGCTGGACAAGAGAGTATGAATTTCTCTCCATGTTGCAAGTGGAAGTGATTTCTTAAGTTGTTTATTATAGACACAATGTTTGAAAAATATGATGAATAAGTATTTACAGAATCTCAATATTCCTTATGGGGAATCAACTTGAAGTCATGGCTAACCCATTTGATTAGTTCGACTTTTCCTACGATCAAGAAATTGTTCAATGTGTCCTTTTTCCATCCATGTACTTTTCTACACCATTGCATGTTTGACATTCTCAAGAGAACAAATAAAATACTGCTCCCATGAATGTAATGCATTCCTCCTTGCATCCTACAGCCATCCTGGTAGTGTTGCCAAACCTCATGTGCATAAAAGAGCTAAATTTCTCCTAAAATGGAGATAAGGTTGACTTTCACGCAGCTAGATTTACGAAGGCTGGATAAAGTGCCGCTTACGGTAATTGTAGATGTCAAAGAGGTGGGGAGCGCAGCTATTACCGTTAACTTTAAAATGATGACAATTTATTTTCACCTATCACGGCATCACCTATCTCAATAATCCTCCGATGGTTGCATGAAATCGAAAATAAAAGATACCCAGATAACAATATGTATTATGTCATCCTCACATCAGCCATGGCTCTATAAAAAGTAGCTGGGAAAGTAAGAGGGGAAAGGGGGGAGCGATGCAGCCAATATAACAAAATCGTATCATGTGCAAAATATATACTTATGGCAGAAGTTGGTCTTTCTGGGCTGGAGCCATTGATGGCATCATAGTGAGGCGGGGAGGTGGGCACCTCAGTTCACAGCCAAATGGGTGCACAAAAGAGTCAGGTATAGCTCCAAAAGAGATAAGTTGGCATCAGTGCTCTGCAGCTGCTGCAGAGGGAAGAACCTTGCGGAAACCCTTCCTCAAGCCCTTAAGAACTTCAACATATTTCAATTACATGTAAAGCAATAGGCAACCAGAAAAGATGCTTATTATTAGCCAAGGTACTTACCTAATGAGAGTAGCTGTTTACGAGAGGCATTTCTTGAGTTCCAGCAACAGAGACTGGTGGTTGCTTCATCGGGAAAGAGAACATAATCCTCCGTATGGTTAAAGATTGCTTGTGCCTTATGCTCCTGTTTCCCTGAAAATAAAACACATGCAAATGTTATGTTATATGCAGATTTTAAAATTTCAGCAATATTTCTGTAGTATTACATGACACTGCAGGATTCTAAAAACCTATAACTTTTAAAGTAAATTATTACAAAGAAATATTGTTTGTTACACAGAGGAAACTTTAAAATTAATGTCTGATGTGATTTGGTTCATCTCCAGCTTGGCACCATTCACATCCAATCTTGCTGACTTCATTTGAATCCGAGAATTACATTTTTTATGGTGCTCGTCCAGAGTGTTGTGAATCACATCATGTATTTTGAACTTCAGGTCATCAAGATTCAGTTTCTGTGCATACAACTGGGTCTTGACATATCCCCACAGCCAGTAAGGTCTGGTGACCTTGCAGGCCAAGGCGTGGGTCCTCTCTGGCCAATCCGATGCCATCTTGGAAATGCGTGATCACCTGCAGACATGTCATTTAGCAGTGTGGGCAGAACAAAATTTTAAATTTTCCTCTGTGTAAAAAAAAACAATATTTGGTTGTAATAAACATTACTTTAAAGTTAAAGTTCTTTAAAATCCTGCAGGACTTTTAAAACTAGCTGTCTTTAGTTTGAGTTTGTTTTAAAGTCCACTTTATGCACAGAAAGGCTAATTGGGACTGCACCTACAGTTTAAAGTGGGCTATATGTGCCTCCACTGGACATAAAACCCAGGACCCCTTGTCAACATATACTGTTTGTTGATTTATCGACATATACTGTCTGTTGATTTATCGACATATACTGTCTGTTGATTTATCGACATATACTGTCTGTTGATTTATCGACATATACTGTCTGTTGACTTATCGACATATACTGTCTGTTGACTTATCGACATATACTGTCTGTTGACTTATCGACATATACTGTCTGTTGACTTATCGACATATACTGTCTGTTGACTTATCGACATATACTGTCTGTTGACTTATCGACATATACTGTCTGTTGATTTATCGACATATACTGTCTGTTGACTTATCGACATATACTGTCTGTTGACTTATCGACATATACTGTCTGTTGACTTATCGACATATACTGTCTGTTGATTTATCGACATATACTGTCTGTTGACTTATCGACATATACTGTCTGTTGACTTATCGACATATACTGTCTGTTGACTTATCGACATATACTGTCTGTTGACTTATCGACATATACTGTCTGTTGATTTATCGACATATACTGTCTGTTGACTTATCGACATATACTGTCTGTTGATTTATCGACATATACTGTCTGTTGATTTATCGACATATACTGTCTGTTGATTTATCGACATATACTGTCTGTTGATTTATCGACATATACTGTCTGTTGATTTATCGACATATACTGTCTGTTGATTTATCGACATATACTGTCTGTTGATTTATCGACATATACTGTCTGTTGATTTATCGACATATACTGTCTGTTGATTTATCGACATATACTGTCTGTTGATTTATCGACATATACTGTCTGTTGATTTATCGACATATACTGTCTGTTGATTTATCGACATATACTGTCTGTTGATTTATCGACATATACTGTCTGTTGATTTATCGACATATACTGTCTGTTGATTTATCGACATATACTGTCTGTTGATTTATCGACATATACTGTCTGTTGATTTATCGACATATACTGTTTGTTGATTTGCCCACATTTTCAAGTGCTGATGATGTGTCTGGGTATCTCAAAAAACAATCTTCAGCATGTTGCACCTAAAGATGTCCCTTTGGAGGATACGTGGAGGAATGTAATTATTTGAATCAATTCCCTGACAAAGCTGTCAAAGGTGGCATAATCGATTGCAGCTCAAGCTATTTGAAAAAAAAAAAATGAACAGTGATTTCGTACCGGGTGGTCCAAAAGTCCCGGAACGGTCACATATCGTGAGAAATACACATCGAATCGGAAAACCAAAAAATACGTGTTTAATAAGTGAAAGAAAGCTATTCAATGATATCACACTTGATTCCCCACCCTGCCCCCTGGGGGCAACTGTGAAATTTTAAATGGAAACCCCCATTTTGTATTGTAGAATCGTAAAGCGGACTTCATTCCGAGCCCAACGAACTATCAACCATCCTCCTAGCTCAATTAGGGACGGAGATATGGCGATTTTAAATTTTCGAAATAGAATAAAAAGGAAAAAAAAATGAAAATTTCATAAAACCCCCCCAAAAATTCAAAGGGACGCTCTGCCCCTACTTCAGCTAGAGTAAAAGCGATTGCAGATTTGGAATCTGCACGTCAAGACATTTTAATAGAGTATATGGTGTCAGGGGGCGGGGGTGGGGAATCAAGTGTGATATCATTGAATAACTAATAACTTTCTTTCACTTATGAAACGTATTTTTTAGTTTTCCGATTCGATGTGTATTTCTCACGACTCACGATATGTGACCATTCCGGGACTTTTGGACCACCCGGTATAAATAGACAACCTTCAGGATGCACACTGAATCGCCACCATTAGAATATTTCCACATGTCTGCTCTTAATTGATGTCATTATTGAACGCTTTCCTCCATTCATAGACTTGTTGGTGTGGTAGTCATGCACGGGACTGAACGAGCATGAACATATTTCCAGCAACGTCCCACATAAATTAGCTTTGGTAGGCCTCCCTTTGCCTCAAATCATGGGCTCAACCCCAGAGATAGGGGGGTGAGACCAGTAGGAGCATGGTGATGGTCACATCATTATGTCCAGGATTGAAAATGTGTGGGTTCCCACCTCCACATCTGTTATGCACCTTCATTGAATGGTTGAATGCACTGAAGAGAGCTGCAACGTTTTACTCTATGTGCCAAAACAATCCCAAAACAGAAAATTATGAAGACATTTACATTTTTTCGATCAGAACACTGTACAGGTGAACAGGTATCACCAGGTGAATACCATATTGTCGTACGTTCATCTGCACAAACTTGCAGGAGAGCTGATTGAAGTTTGACATATGTGGATTTTGAATACACTACACGATGTACGCAAACATTTTATTATTGTTGATAACTCATACCACTTGTTGTTTCGGAACGTGATGCATTAACAGGTAAGAAACATGATAACGTCATCAACTGATCTTCGATGAAACGTAGAGATACGACAAAACAGCATTCAGCTGGTGATATGCACACTCTTTGTTTCAAATTGTCTACTCTTACATGCACTATTGTCTCACCTGTAGTTCCTGCTCCGGTGTATGCAATAAGGCATCTGCTTGTAGACAATTCCCACAACTTGATAAGAGAATCTTTCCCCGATGACAATAAGTACTAAAAAAAGATAGTAATTTGTTACATGACAATCATGTTGTTAGCACTTTCAATATGCTATTTTTAGCATGAAATTTAACTGCACATTATCTAGTGCAGGGATTCAGGCAAAACTATACTTGAGAAATCAAGAAAATTCACTGTTATGGAATTATTGGACACTCCTTCCCTCAATCCCTTATTTTTGGAGACAAGGCACATAACGTTAAAAATGAAGTCAAGGCTGCTTTTGCAGGATCGGTTGCGAGCTGTAGGATTTCAATGTTTTTCAACAATACCCTAACAATGAAATTTTCTCCTGTTTATTACACAACTAATACAATACTATGAACATACTTGTTACTAATCCTTTTATCTGTAGCGTGGTGTTTTTCTCTACCTACGGTCATATATATTTTAAAAAAATCTATAATGAATTAAAGAAAATTAAAAACATGAAATAATTTTTGAGACAGATCAAAGTTGGAACCAACATAATGCAACAATACACAGAGATCAGAAGAAAAGAAATTATTTTATCCAAAACTTATTTATTATGTGTTAGGATGGACTAATGTACAATTACCTTACCTTAGGAATTGCCTAAAACTTGACATAATTAAAAATTAACACTGCATAGCACATCACACTAGGATCCTATTGATTTTAAATGATGATGGACGAATGCAATATGGAATATTGGTTTGTGTGATGTATTGTGCAGTGTCCATTTTTTTAAAAAATTCTGTCAACTTTACACTATTTTTAAGGTAATAAATAAACTTTCTCCATGTGGTGTGAGATTATTCTTAAATCAATAAAATATACTAATACCAATTTTATACAGATCGGCAGTGATCAGAACGCTACATTTTATAAGTAGCTTCGCTACAACTACAGCTACTCTTCCAAAATGTAGCTTCGCTACAGCTACAACTACATTTACCAAAAAGTAGCTCGCTACGCTACTCCTGTTCGCTACTCGCTACTTCGCTACTTTTGCGCTACTTCTGTATTAAAAACTTAAAACAACTATATGGCTATTCAAAAGAAGCCCTAGTATGATAGTTGTACGTGCTGAAATATAGATTCTGTTATTTATTACTATGATTCCCTTCATTCTATAATTTTTATAGCTGTGTTACATCAGTTACATATTTTTAATAAAGTGTTTGAGAATAAAGTACCTTTGTAAGTGGCATATCAATTCAAAAAACTAGGTCTTACACGAATCCATGATGTTCTTATTGTCATATCAAAAATATTTATGTGACATACTTCCTTTTAAAATTAATTGGAAGAATATCGCAAGTATCGAAATTAACTATAACGTGTTGCGCAAAATAGGAATAAGATAAAAATGTGATATTTTGGCCATTTAATCTTCTTAACTTAAACAGAATGTTATTTCAGGGATGGTGGATATTTTCTCGAACCTTGAGGATAGCTGGGGAATGCTTCTAATGGTATAAATGAGAAACAGGTGGAGCAATTTCTTTACGTAAGTTTTTCCATTGAAAATGCTTCCCCGATGACACAGTGAGAATTGTAATTGTCACCTTGTATTCAAAGGGCCCCAGGTGCGATACCCAGCGGAGGGTAGGCTACATGGTGGTTCGTATCAGTCTCGATCAGCTGATCTGTGCATAAAGTGGACTCAAAACAAATAGTAGGAAATGCCTAGTTGGGAGGATGGGAAATTCCTGCTCCTCCATTCCCCACTCTGCTCATCATTCATCGTTCTTCCTCGTTCTCACAATTAGTCAAAAGTGGCATAAAATGGCCATAGATAAGAAAGTAACTAAATAAACAATGCATCCTCATGATTAGAAAAAGTTACAGAAAAGTGACGCAAAAGTAGGAAAAACCCATAAATTTGAAAACTGTATTAAGAAAGAAAATTGTCATTTCTGCAGAAAAGTCAATAACTTGTACGTTCTTTTTACGATATGATAAAATATATTGAGTAAACTGATGTGTATATCCGAGTGTTCTAAACATATTGTTATTTTAAAATTTGCGAACAAACATTATGACCAGAATAATTGTAATTCCAGAAACACTATCGCTCTTGTAACAATAATTTCTTGCCGGTGTTATCCTATACACTGACAATGATCAATGCTGTTAACGTACTGAACCATTGATTGCTGGCACTATTGCTTTGTCAGATTAGTAGGAAATGGATCCCTCGTTTTTGCACTGTAAGTTGAGTTTTACACAGTAAATATCGATATTTTGCTGTCTGTTACGTCATGGATATCCACAGGATTTGTTCCAGGGGTGGCGCAAACGGGGCATTTTTTTCCTGGCGGTGTAGCAAATGAGGCATGATTCTTCCCAAAATAGCGATGCAGATAAAATAAATGGCTATTAGTCGAAATATATTCATGTATGCCAGTTACTTATCTGGATATTAGAATTATTCAGATGCTAATGAAATAAATTACGCAGATATCTATAATCTGCGTTATAAAGATATTTATAATCTAGATTATCTGTATTTGCATGTAATGGACTTTGTCTTTTTGAGTCTCTTGCAAAAGTAAGCAATATTATAGTTTATTTTTGACGCCGTTGCCACTTTCCAAAATTACCTCAAAATGCTCAGGAAAAATGTAGCTGTAGCGAAAATTTCGCTACAACTACAGGAATTTTGTAACTTCGCTACCGCTACAACTACAATCTTCAAAATGTAGCGCCGCTACAGCTACCGCTACAAATTTTGTAGCTAGCTACAGTAGCGACGCTACAAGTAGCACGCTACTTCCGACCTCTGCAGATCGGCAATAAAATCTGAATAATTCATTTACCCCCTAATTAATGTATGACTTCTCTAGGTTTTAATCTTCATATTAGAAATTTATTTTACAAAACCAAGGTACACTTTTATGTTCATGAAAATAACAAAAATAGCAGAATTATGTACTCAACAGCATACACCGCCTAAAAAAATTAAAGTAGTGAAAATTAGGGTTGATGTGATACCGATAAAAGTTCATGAAAATTCTGAACAATTTTTGTTAATAAATAAGTATTACATACAATTATATGTATCATTTACCAGAGTATTGCTTTTAAGTATTCAAATTTCCATTTATAGGTGTGATTTAATTTTTTTGTTCTTTTAGCATCACTTCTGGTTAATTGTAACAGTGAGGGCAAATGTTTATCAGATGGAATTGTGAGAAGGGGAGATTCTCATGAAAACATGCATGCCTGGGGCTTGAACCTGGAACCTTTGGTGGCAAGGTCGTGAGTCATTCACCCAATGCACTTTGGCATCAATTCTTCCATCTTTGTGTTATTCTTATTTTATTTCATTGTCTAGTGCAGGGATTCCCAATATTTTCACTTTCACGAGACTCTTGATACAATTTTAAACATTTTTAAAATCTGAAATCGAAATGGAATATGTCATCAGGAGCAAGTTAAATTTATTGTCAAATAAATACCTACTCCAATACTAATGTTATTCATTTATTGGAAGATAATACAACGAATAAACATCAGAACAGAGTACAGTTTACTACAATTACTGAAAAGAGTTTTGTTTTATTAATGCGAGACTTGCAATTGATGCTTAAAGCACAACTTTGCAGTTGACAACGAAACACACATATTATCATCCTCAAGGTTATGCAGTCAATTTCTTGCTTTGGATCTCACGGCACCCTAAGGTGTTGCAGCACCCCGGTTGGGAAACGCTGGTCTAGTGCGTGTAACATATCTTATTCTAACGATATGTTTCGAGAGAGCATATCTTCTCTCATCTTCAGGTGAACAATTTCTCTTTCTTGCTGGTGTTGTGGATTGAACCTATCACCGATCTGTGATTTTACTACTACATGGTCACTCTAGGACCATGATAAAATTCAAGTATAATTCCTGGTTTTCAAGGCAAACTTTCTAAAAATGCAACCTTACATATTACAGCCTCTCACCACTCACACACACAATATAAAGGGTCTGTGTGATTCAAATGTATCCAAAAATTTTAATTCAATTCAATTAAACGGTATATATAAACGAGACATATTCGTAAAGTAAGTACCGTTTGCAAATATTGCCGATGTAGCACTGCAGTCGCGACCGTGTGAGTTCTCGCTGACGTCCTTCATGCGTTAGTAAGCCACAGGCAGTCGTGGGAGCAGGTCATGCTTTTTCTTCGTAGTTTTATGAAGGTTTGAAATATTCAAGAAAATCAATCGGCCCGCCGACTGTGAAGTCCGGTCCGGTTCGTTTTCTCAATGCAAGAAACGTGAAACCAGTCGACATCCACTGTCAACTATGAGAGGTCTCTATTTTTTATGTTTAAAGAAGGTCGTGAGACAGTTCACGATGAGCCAAGGAGCGGTCGGCCATCTGTTGTGACCGAGGATTTGGTGCGTGTGGTCGACGCGGAAATTCATGAAAACAGACTATTCACAATATCGTCGCTTTCCATGGATTTTCCACAAATTTCAAGAAAACAGTCCTCTACAAAATTGTGACAGATTGTCTGGAATCAAAAATTGTGGTCAGCGTTTCGAAGAGGATGATGACGTCGAAGCAGGGGTGCATGGATGGCTTTCATCACAGGCGGGAACATTCTATGACGATGGGATACAAAAACTAGTTCCAAGCTATGACAAATGCTTGAAAAATGGTGGAAACTACATAGAAAAGTAGTTTAACGTCTGTATAATGCAATGCAAATAAGAAAAGGTACAAAACTACTTTACTTTATTTCTTACACCCTTTCGGTACTTACTTTCCGAATACGCCTCGTATTTAAAATATTTAGTTTAAGGTGAGGAGTTTAAATTTGCCATTTCGCATACCCAGACTAAAAATACATCTACAAACACAAGTCACAAGTGTTACGGGACAGAGTAATGTATGAAAAATTTGCTGATTGTATAAGAATTTCAAATTGATGTAATCAACTTCAAGATATCGGATCTTGCAATAATTTTCTGTATGTCAGACAGATTTTTCTGCAAAAGACACTAACAAAGTACACAGGTTTAGATAATTCTGTTTTATTTTCTACACAGATTTCTTTTCCTTCCTTGCTAAAAATAAAAACTAAACTGTGAAAAACATACTTCAGGACATTAATAAATATATACTAATTCAATGGGATTTGGACTAATAAAAGTTGCAAATGTTTACGTCTATGGAGAAAAATTCAAGCAAATTTCATGCATAATTCCCGGAATTCAAAGAATTCCCAGTGAGTTACCACCCTGTACTACTCCACAGCACCACCGAAATTCTGTACATCACTAACATTCAGAGAACTACTTTGTTTTCCTGCCTTTCTTGAGTTTAATGCAATGATGGGGATTGACGACAGTCACATGAAATAGTTACAAAAGAAATACCAACCCACAAGAGAGGACTTGAAATTGGAATTTTCAGTGCCAAGATTGTTGAGTTGTTGTTTTAAGTCCACTTTATGCACAGTAAGGCTAATTGGGACTGGACCTACGATTTAAAGTGGGATCCGAACCACTATGTGCTTCCACTGCATATCGAACCTGGGACCCCCTGATTACAAGGCGACGACACTACCACTGCACCGTCGGGGCGGCACTGTGGCAAGATCGTGAATGGACAACTCAACAAACTTGAGCAGAAAGGTACATTTGTATGAAAAAGGGTTCAGTGTGTGCATGTTACTTTTCTTGTTCACTTTATGAAGTCTGAATTATCTTCAGAGTTACGCAAATCACAGAAAATTGATTAATTCTGCTGTAAATACTTGAGAAGCAAAAATAGACTCCTTTACGCAGGACTAAACTTAATACTCTCAAAACTACTCAAATGTGCTATTAGAAGGGAAATTTTTATTTTGTGTAATGAGTGTAGTCTATAAATGAAATTTAAAACCAAAATCTTTATATTTTACTCACCATAAATATGTGTCCCTACTAATTGGTACAATTTTGCTGAACAGAAAACTGCAAACTGGTAGCTTCATACGAGAAAAGAAACCAGATTTTTTTTTAAAAGCCATTTTTTTTTTTTCACCTTCAAAGTACTCTCCATGACACGTAATACATTTGATCAATCTGCGATTCCATTCTTGGAAACATTTTTTAAACTCGTCTGTTGTGATGGCTGACAGCTTTTTCCTCGTTTTTTTCTTCACCTCTTCTATATCGTCAAACCGCTGTCCCTTCATGTCCCTCTTCATCCAGGGAAACAAAAAAAAGCTACATGGAGTGAGGTCAAGTGAGTACGGGACGTGGGGCAAGAGAGTAATGCTGTTTTTGCCAAAAACTTGTGCACTGAGATGACTGCTTTGTCGTGGTGGCACAAATTTCGCAGCGACCCTTCTCATTCCCAAATCTTCCGTTAAAATTTGCTGAACCAAGCTCCAAGATAGTCCAGATAACGTCCCCAGCTTTTCAATGGTCCGTCATCGGTCTTCGAGCATAAGTTCACAAATTTTGTCGACATTTTCGTCCGTTCTGGAAGTTGACGGACGTCCAGAACAAGGTTTGTCATCAATCGACATGTCACCTTTCTTGAAGCAAGAAAACCACTCAGACTTGAGTTTTCCCCATAGCGCTGTCCTTGTAAGCCGTGTGCAACATCACAACAGTTTCTGCCACCTTTTTGCCTGAGCAGGAAACAAAATTTCACAGCCGCACGCTGTTCTCTTACATCGGCCATCACAAAAAACGAGGTGAGAGCAAAACTGCTTTTACGAAAAAAATCACCGTCACCAGAGACAACCTTCCCCAGTGAAGCCACTGGGTGCACAGAACTCACAATGAGTTGCTCGACGCTTGCCTAGCGGGAAAAATTCGTACTATGGATGCTCCACTCTGCGCAGCGCTATTCCGTTTTTTCTTGGGTACACCCTCGTATTTGTCGAAACTGAGAAGAGCATCAATTTATCTTTTCTATGCCTTAATTTTTTTTACCTTAAGATTAAGGGGATGAAGGACAACTTCCCGGAGGTCCTTATCTCTGCTGCAGCAGGAGAGAACTGTTACCAATTTAGCTTTCATGCACTCTGTTTGGCTGTGAACTCTGCCCCCCCCCCCCAAATGTTGCAATCACTGGCTCCGGCCCACATAGACCAACTTTTGCCATGAGCATACATTTTGCACGTGTTGTGATATTGTTATATTGGCTGAATCGCCCCTCCCCTTTACCTCACCAGCTACTTTCATGTAGTGCCGTGACTGATATGAATATGATAATATTGTTATTCGAGAATCCTTTATTTTCGATTTCATATGACCATCAGTGGATTATTGAGATGGGTGTGCCGCAAGATCTGGATGGTGAAAACTAAGAATAAATAGCCATCCCCCCCTTCCTCTGACACCTAAAATTAGTGGAGGAGGCACTTTATCAAGCCTTCATTAATCTAGCTCATTGAAAGTCAACTATAGCTCCATTTAAGGTGAAATTTAGCTCTTATAAGCACATCAAGTTTGGGAACACTAGACAGGATGGCTGTAGGAGGTAACGAGAAATGCATTACCCTTATGGGAGCAATATCTTATTTGTTCTCTTGCGAACATTGAACATCCAATGACGCTGAAAAGTACATGGATGTAAAAAGGACATCACGAACAATGTTTTAGTTTGAAGGAAAAGTCGGAACTCCCATTTGATTAGCCATAACTTGAAGTTGATTTCCCATAAGGAATACATGAGATTCTTCTGTAAATACATATTGATCATATTTTTCAAACATCATGTCTAGCTTAAGAAACCAATTCCACTTCCAACATGGAAAGAAATTCACACTCTCTTGTATAGTCAAGGTTTCTTATTTTAGTAGCAGTGCCCACTCCCACGATATTGAAATAAATACACAACTACCGTGAAATTGTCAGTTTTACCCTTAAGCTGATCCGAAGTTATGTTGAAAATTACAACAGATAGCAGTTAATCATTGAATAAGTTGCATATTTACGTTGCAACAAATACGTCTAAAGTGATTCAAATTCACATTACCTTCCCATTGCGAGAGAACGCCACGGAACAAACTTCTGCCCCATCGTGTGCTTTCTCGAAAGTATTCACACACCGACTAGATACGCCATCCCACACTTTAATGCTGCCATCCCTGGAGCCAGACGCATACACCTTGGCATCAGGTGAATACCTGTAAAAATAACACACTGTTTAAAGTACTTTGTAAATATAATAATAATAATAATAACAAGGAACATCGAAACACAAATAGAAATATTACAGCTTTACATATACTGTCGATTACCAGTCAAGGTGGACTGATTTAAATCAGGTGATTTTTTTAAAAAAAAAAATCCACTTTAAATGTCTCAAATATTTTCGTTTTTGAATCTGCCCTCTGGGGCAATTCGCACATTACGGAGAAATGAGATAGATCGCAAAAGCTTGGCAACATTGTTAATATTTAGAGGCATGCAAATTTCGTTTTTGACGAAAACACGAAATATGAAATAACATGCTGTAATGTTCATTTTTCATGTTTCTGAAAGGTATGAGGCGCAATTTTCCTACCCTGTTTTGTCACGAAATAATGCGAAATCAAGTGCAAAATGCGAAATATACTCTCAAACACGAAATTTACCGTTTATATACCGACACGACACTTTCTGAAGTCTGAAGTATCCTGTGAGTTATGCAATTCACGGAAAATTGATTAATTCTGCTGTAAATATTTGAGAAGCAAAAATAGACCCCTTTACACAGGAATAAACTTAATACTCTGGTAACTACATAAATGTGCTATTAGAAGGGGTAAGTTTATTTTGTGTAATGAGTGCACTCTTTAAATCAAATTTAGGATTATATTCACAATTTTAAAACCAAAATGTCATTTTATATAGCACTTTTGATGTGATTATTCACCGCTATAACACCGAAATTTTATTTTATTTACCGCTCTTGAACCCGAAATCGACTCTGTTTTTGTACCGAAATTTTGCTTTTTTATTTACCAAAAATATGTGTCTCTATTAATATTTAATTGCCATGCAGCGCTTTATGGGGCAGCAACGTGCTTTTTGTGTTTGTGCGTTTTACAAAAATAGTGATTCTTATTTTGTTGTGCGTCTTTTGTACCGGCATCATTATAACCTTGCAGGAATGAGAGACGTCCCAAGCATAAATTTAATTAAATATTGAGTGAGAAAGTTTGAAAACACTGGAAGCACTATGACGAGTAAACTGCCGGAACGTCCAAGGTCATGAAGATCGAACAGAAACATTGACCGTGTGCGCCAGTCTGTTAGTGAGGATCCTCGCGAATCGTTAAGACTGTGAGTGTTAACATGAACGGTCATCAACTGACCAATACTCTTTTTTCACAAATAAAAATTTAATGTTTAAGCTTTCTTTTGGTAATAAATTTATCTTTATTCAAAAAATTTAAGTATTTATTTTAATAGTTTTAAAAACGAAAATATTTCTGAGACACCCTTTACATAAATAAAGAATAATGTACATAAATATTTTGTAGATATCAGAATCACTTTTCATGAAAGCACATTAATCTCAAAATCATTTAATGGTATTTATTAGGCTCTAAGAAAAGAAACATAATATATGTACTGATGGGGTGAAGCTCATACAAAAGTGCTGTGTGGCTTTTACGCACACAGCTGCAAAAAAGGGAAATATTTATGTAAAAGTGTATTTCTTTGTAAATGCTCTGCCTAGGTTGCTTTTGGGTTCTTTCAACGGCTTCCCCGATTTGAAAGGTAACAATAGGACCTTGCACTGGCGGTTGGGGGGGGGGGGGAGTCATTTGTCGGAGGTATAAATACCGGTTCCGACTTGCTACGTTCTCTCATATCTCAGAATGCCAGGCTCGCAGAGGCTTCGATACAAGGCCCGATGGAGTGAGGCCGTTTTTATGGATGTATAGAAATACACACAGAGTGAGCGCCGTAGTGTACGGACCTCTGCGTGATAAACTGCGGGGGCGAGTTAGCGCAATGGTAAGTAGTGCGCTCGTAGCTCTAATAAGTTGTACTGCACTTAATACGAGGACGGCGTAGGGACCTCTGCGTGATAAACTGCAGGTTAGCGCTATGGTAAATAGTGCGCTCGTAGAGTAAAGTCTTGATACATGCAATTTTCTGTGTTATGGGGCAAAAGGCAACCGGGAGATGTTGTTAATGGATTTGTTATGGAACGATGTATATACGGCGAAGGTTAGAAGTGTCAATAAATGTTGTAAATAAACAGACAAATACATGAGACGTCATTTCTTTACAACAAAAGGAACTGTAATATGTAAACTGTAAACACACTTAAAGTTAATAATTTTTACAGGCAAAAATAGAACACATTTTGTAAAGAAAAATATACAAAATACTAATCATGTTATACCGTAAATATGTTGTCATCAACTGTAAATAAACATGGCAGCTGATATTTTGCAAAATATCATTTTAAAAAATCCCAAAATTCAGCTGCAAAGGCTATAAAAAATATGTTAAGTAACAATTATAGAGTACATCCAGAATGTTTTATTGTCAGTGGAAGAAAAGTTACTAAAATTATTATAGTTTCATTAACACACTCAACAAACATTTCCATAGTAGGTTCATATGTACAGTATCAGAAACATAAAAATGTATATTTACAGGTAATTTTTTATTTGTTTAACCCTAGAAAGCTAATGCGTTGCCTGGCAGACTGCGCATGTAACGCCATATTATTGTATTCCCCTCCTTGGCTCATCTATCTTCATTTAGATCTTAGAGACTTACGGGTAGGTATCTGTAACTTTTTACAAGCGTTTCTTCAGTGCGTTTTGAATAGTTTTTAATTATGCGTTGTCTGGCGGACAAAATGTTATAATATAATTAAGCCTTGTTTCCATATTAAAACCAATAAGTTGCTGACCAAGGCAGTTTATTAAGATAAAAACACTTAACACGTAACTTTTCGACCCTGTATCAGGGTCTTCCTCAGACGAAGAACTAAACTAAAATGATGAAATATACTACACACAGAAAGATTACATACACATAGCAGGGTCACTAGCCACACAACAACAAATCAAGTTGACAGTCCTTATCTAGGAAGATTTCTCCAAAGGAATTAAACATATCACCTCCTGACAGTTGTTGACTAATGGGTCTACTACACTGACAGGTGATTGACAGGTCAAGATTAGCAAGAGTCTAGAAACACCTGCTTACCACTCTCCCACCCCTCCTGCCTTTTTGGTTATGGATGAATACCTCCTCCTCTGGTCTTCTTCTTTTCTCTTCTTTCTTCCTTGTTCATATTTCTTTTTTCTTCATTCCTTTTCTTCATCCTTACAACTTTCTCTAACACACTCTTCCATTCCTTGTTTATCTTGGGTCCTCCATTCCAATTCATGATGTCTTCTCCTTTCTTTTCTATTTCTTTGGCCTCCTTCCATTTTCTCACTAGTTCTCTCTTCTCTTTTCCTATTTGCCTAGCCGAATCCCATTCAACTTCATGTCCTGTTTCTCTAGTGTGTTTGAATATGGCATTCCTGTCTCTCTTCAATCTCACATCATCCATGTGTTGCTTTAACCTGTCTTTAAGTCTCTTCTTCGTTTCCACTATATATACACTTTCACATCCTCTGCACTTCACCTCGTAGATAACCCCTTCCTCTTCTTCCTCTCTCTTTTCTGCCTTCTTCTTGCTGGCTATACTTAAAATAGTGCGTCCTCCCTTCCTGTAAGTTCTTATACCCACTTTCCTCAGCACTTTGCATATCTTCTCTGTCGCATCGCCCATACTTCTTATACCAAACCATCTCTCTTTTTCTTTTTCTTCTTCCTTCTCTTCCAGTCCTCTCTCTTTTATCTCTTTCCTTCTTCTGTTGATGTGTCTGTCTTTCTTTTTATAGCCATTCTCTTCTAGTTGTTCCCACAGGCTATTAATCTTGGTTTCTTCTTCCCCTTTCTCTGTGCATATCTTCTTTATTCGGTCTTCCATGTTCCTTATAAAATTACGTTTAGTTCCATCACCCACATCACTTCTTTTGTGTCAGAACACTCCTGCCGAACACTTCTTTTGATACCATGTAGCCACAATCCCCATTCCTCTCTTCTTTTTCATCTCAATATCCAAGAAATTTAATGTTCCTTCCTGTTCCGTTTCGAGCTCAAGGAATATCCCTGCTTTCTCATCTTCTACATCTTTAACAAGCTTACTCAGCTGCCTTTTTGTTCCCTTCCATATCCCAAAACAATCATCCACATATCTACAAAACAGACTTAACTTATCTCCTCCTTTCACTATCACTTCCTTCTCCCATTCATTCATAACTAATTCCGCCAGCACAGGGCTCAAGCAAGAGCCTATATTCAGACCTTCACTAATCTTGATGATTTTACTCCCCACTCTGCTGTAGCCATTGTCCCAAATGGTTTCCAGCGCTTGTACCACTCTCTCACTATCCCATTCTCCTATAATGCTTTTCCCCACTTTCTTCCTCACTATATCCACTACGTGTCCCCTTTTGATGCTCGGGAACATGCTTCTCACGTCTAGGCTAAACATTGTGATTTTATCCCCAGACTCCTTCAGACCTTTTATAAGGTCCACCACCTGCTCACTGTTTTTCACGGCTCTGCTTTCTTGTTCTCTCACTAACACTTCAATTACCTTTTTAACTTCTTCTCCAATGGTTCCAAAATATTGTCCCTGCAATTCATCACTGGTCTCAACTTTCTCTCTTCTTTATGTATTTTGGGAAAGCCTTTTAAACAGGGCAGTCTTCCTGCCTCTTTCGTGAGCTTTTTAAACCCCCTCCTTCCACAATCTTTTATGATCTTTTCTCTAATATTGCATTCCTCTTCCATTCCACAAATCTCCTCATATGTGTCCCCTTTCAGGTCTTCAAACTTCTTCTCGTACCATTCTTTTTCCATCACGACTGTGGCCCCTCCCTTATCTGCCTGTTCCACCACCACATGTAATCTTTCTGTGTGTAGAATATTTCATCATTTTAGTTTAGTTCTTCATCTGAGGAAGACCCTGATACAGGGTCGAAACGTTACGTGTTAAGTGTTTTTATCTTAATAAACTGCCTTGGTCAGCAACTTATTGGTTACAAAATGTTCGTGTTTACGTACCCCAAAACTTACATGACAATTTCGCAATATTTTGCTAACACTCAATGTCGAAATGCAAAAAAACTAATGCAGTTGCTCAAAAACAAGAAGGAAGATTTGTGCATTCTGTCCCTCAAGTAAGAGAATATTAACCAGTTGCCTGATTAACCCGAGTTAACTCGGAATTTGTTTTTGCATTACATATTATTTACCAGAGTTATCTCGTTAAAATCGTGCAACTGCAGTGCACTTTTCTGCCTAGCCGGACAAACTCGTTTGAGCTTTGCAAGGTGTTAATTCCCATTTTGGCCACTAGATGGAAGGTGTAGATAGCTTGCTGGCATCTACCGGATTCCCATGACACTACGTAGTTGTCACCTTTCCAGTGGTACTTGTGGTCATTGTGTGAGTGTAGTGCCAAAACTTACAGAGTGTTTTTGTGTTGTGAATACATTCTGTTCATGTTTTAGTGTTTTCCATCGTGTGAAGAATGACAAGATGAGTGACAACAAGCTTAGACAACAGTATAGAGGAGGAGGAGGAGGAAATGGATGTGAGTGAAAGTGATACAACAGTGGACAGTGTGTGTACTGACGAGACAGATACAGATAGTTGTGGTGGTGTACAGTCGCCTTCCAAAATCTTTGCTTTGGTATATGATTTGTTGGGAAAGAGGTACGTACTGTTTGACAATGGACAATTATTATAACTCATCACAACTTGCAGATCTGTTGATTTCTAAAAAGACTGATGCATTTGGAACACTGAAACGCAGTAGGAAAGATCTACCACAGGCTCTAAGAACAGCCAAATTGAAGAAAGGTGAATAAGTAGGGTTGCAATGTGGCAAAGTGACAGTCATGAAATGGAAAGATAAGAAGGATGTGACATTGTTGTCAACCATCCATTCTGTTGAAATGATGACTGTAACACGTCACAAAGCAAAAATTAAACCACGAGTGGTGGTCGATTACAACAACAAAATGCGTGGTGTTGATCAGCATCTTGCTTCATACGCCACACCAACGAAACGTGGCAAAAAGTATTATCAAATGATTTTCTTCCATCTGTTGGATCTGTCTCTTTGGAATTCAACATTAAAATGTGAAGACATTTTATTTTCCACAGTTTATATGCTATTTTGAAACATTTGTAGTACTTTCCATGTATGTACGAGTTAACTCGGGTTAATAATTATGGAGGTTTTTTGAATAGTTTGGTAACCTTATTTGACCCCAAAAATAGAATTTCATTACTGTTCCTTAATTGCTGATATTGGTACATTACAAACACACAATAAAAAAAAATGTGTAAAATATGGACCACTTTTGGGAAAATAATGTGTCAGGCAAGTGGTTAACCCCATTCTTCCGCTGTCGTTGCTCCAAAATTATGTGTGGTAAACACCAGTCAAAGTGTTGTTTTGAGTGCACACAAGACTTATAAAAATGTAATTGTGCATTCCTGCATGCTATTCATGTCTTTTGTAGTAAATAATATTTGTTTTGCAAAATTTATGCTGTGTTTTAATTCTGAAGAAATCAGTAGTTCATCAGATCAATGGTTAGCTTTAACGTTTGGCACAGGGCTGTTTACTAGAATAAGCCTTCCTATGAAAACACATATATCAATATGTATGGTGCTAAATACCATACAAGCAATTTTAAGTTGTTTTTTTTTAAAAAAAAATAGATTTAAATTTTAAAAAATCATCAAAACTGATTTTTTAAATAAAAATCATGATTTTTGTCCAGCTTGCTACCAGTAAAACACTTAAAGTTTGTGTACTAATCAGATAAGGAAAATATTAGCAATTTGTAGAGAATCTGAATCGCAACAAAATAAATAAGATTGTGCGTACAAAAATAACTTCAATCTTTACCTTCATATTCTGTCACATTAAATGACAGATTCTGACAAATTTAAGATCATTTATAAAACAATGGAAGTAAAATTTGTAAATTTATGCTGAAAATTTGCATTAGTTGATAATACTACTATCAACTAGAGATAATACATGATTAGCAGCAAAATAAAAACCACGGATACAATGGCCTTTTGTGCAACAGTTAGGACACACATTTCTGGTAAATACGACATTTCAGTGCAAAATCAAACTGAATTCTGGGTAAAAATTCAATATATAACATTTTGCTCATATTTTCATGTTTAAGACCTTATTTCCAATTTGCAGCAAGTGTACAGTGGGATCCATGAGTATTACCGTGCAAATTGTCCATGACTATTTTCATTAATTTTTCTCTTATATTCTATGTGTTTTTAAGCGATGAATTTTTATGTATACCGGTGCAGAAGTTGTCAACAGCTTGTTTTGAGTTTTCTATTAATTCTTCAAGCTCTAATAAAGTGCACGAACATGGTGATGGACAATTTGCACGGTAATACTCATGGATCCCACTGTACAATAACTGCATAAATTCTGAGAGAGTTGGGTGAATATTATCTAAACTTTTACTACTTTCTGAAAAATGAAATGAATGTTTGACACCATGATATCACATGGCATTGCAATAATAAAATGCTAAAAAAAAAGTCTAAATGAAAAAGCGATACAGCAATTAATATTATTGTATAGGATTAATACTTTAAAATAATAAACACAGTCGTATGTACATGGATAGTACTTACTTTATGGATGTTATACCCTCAGTATGCTGATGATTGGGAACACTACACACGTAACACTGTGCTGTGTTGACATCATACATACGAACAACTGGGTTGTTTGTCCCAACAACTAAATAGTCCCCTGTTGGGTGGAATGCCATACATCTAATTTGGTCAGCATCCTACATTAACAAAAATAAAAATGTACATTGTAGCTGTTGTGGGAAGTCGAGATCATGATAATTAAATACAGGGTGTCTGAAAAGTCCCGCACGATAGATAAATGCTTCATGCAGGATGGCACTCTTACCACATTATGTCAGGGCTGCAAAAGACTGGCTGGAGAGAATTTTTCTGGAACACTGGTTGGGTTGTCGAGGATCCAGTCATATGGGTCCCATGTTCGACAGATTTAGATTATAGAAGGCTATTCATTGCCACTGGTGAGATGCACAGAGTACATTTTTCACATTAAAGTAAGTTTCTACTAAACGATGTACGCCTTTAGAAGGAACATGAGTTCAGCCAATACGCAGCCAGTGCTATTGCACGGTTTACCAAACTAACAGCTAGCGAAAGGGAAAGACAGAGAATTCACTGTGTCCAATATGCAACCTTTTTTTTTATATATATATATATATATATATATATATATATATATATATATATAATGCATACACAGTATATATGAGTACGGTGAAATAATATAGTGATATTTCTGCACAGGATTATAATATCACATCACTGCAGCATATAAGAACTCATACTGACTCAGACTCACAATGTTCGAGAACGCTCACGACAATGAAGGGCCATTGTGTATTCTGAGACGTATTTAACACCCATTGTTTTCCCAAGACACGACAACTCGACCATCAACACAGAGGCAACGGAAAAAAACAGGCAGAAGGAAAATGAAAGGGTCATCATGTGTGTGTTGAGACATATTTCCCAGTGTTTTTTCGAGAAACAATAATCCGACTGTATGCAATGCAAATTTATGGAACTTGGGCAGTCAGGTTCAAAATGTCTTGCCCCATCTTATGATGAACCTTAAAAGTGGCGACTTTTATGAAAACTTTTTGCGTGCAAGAAAAATACAGAACACGGCGTTTAACTTGTGTGCCACAGTTGTTTCCTAACTGCACAATGTTGCACTTCTGCCATTGGCTGGTCGCCACGGACACACACTACGTGGCCCTGCCCGATATCGCTTCTAAAACCGTGCGCCGTATAATAGTCAAACAACATTTTTCATACAGTTTCTGTGCAATGAATTATGAAACTAAACACGGTTGATTAAACATAACTACCCTAAGAACACTATCCCAGGTTTAGAGCTACACGTGAATATTTTTTTGTCACAGGTGAGACAGATACAACACACTCTTTACTTAATAAGAACTTTATTTTAATTTCTTTGAATTTTCAAATGATAAAAAATAAATTATTTAAGACAAAGAGAAAAAAAGAACCTTTGATTGATTGAATTGTTGTTTTAAGTCCACTTTATGCACAGAGAGGCTAATCGAGACTGGACCTACAGTTTAAAGTGGGATCCAAACCACTATGTGCCTCCACCGGGTATCATACCCTGGGCCCCGTCGATTACAAGGCGACGACACTACCAATTGACCTTTGAATATTCTAGTGGAGTTGAAGGAGAAATTAATTGTTTTTCGTGTTACAGGTGAGACACAATACAAGTAAAAGTAAATAAAAAGTTAAAATAAACAAAATGTAAAATATCTTACCTTACTTAACTAAATTATGTATAATACTTGAATTTCTATCCAAATGACATGGGATATATTGATTGATTTGCTTTATTTTACTTTGCTTTTTTGCCACTTTTGGCTAATTTGTGATGATTGGGATGAATGATATGATGAAATTGATGAATGGACACTAAGAAACATCCATGCCCAGGCCAGGATTCGAACCTGGGACCCCAGGCATCATAGCGCAATGTGCTAACCACTCCGCCACAGGGGCTGGCATAGGATATATTGAACAAATACTGTGAGTTGACTAACGGGAGTGTGGTTTCTCCAACACCTTGTATTTCAACATAACTATTTGAAGCTGGAGATTGTTTAAGCACACTTTATGCACCCTTATATAGATAGATCTGGATTTTTGAAGAGGGAAGAATGTACCTCCACTGCTATTTGACCGAGAGAGCTTTTCAATTCAATGTGGTGGCTATCAGGAAGTTGCAAAATAAAATAAAAAGTTTCCATGTAATTTCAGCAATAGTAAATGTTGAAAGGTCAGTTTTATGAATAGAGGCAAGTTTAGTGTGGGATCTAAACTACTACGTAAAATCAAACCCAAAACCTTTTAACTTGTGTAAGTGTAACATCGTTGATTTTCAAGATAAAATGTTAAATCAACGACAAAACCATCGGTAAGAAATGCAGTTTGGATAGGTAGACAGTGATGTCACTGTTGCTGTACACACATCCGAAGCCTCTCCTCAAAGTTCCGCATTGACCTTGCCAACATTTTTTTCAATTAGTGTATGGCACTTAGGGGCACTCAAAATACTATGTGCCATTTCTATGTAATCTAATTGTGTGTGTAAAATGCATTATTTTCATTAATTTTGCACCACTATTGCACAAAAATATAAAGTTTGTCATTACATAAACAGGTATTTTAATATTCTGATTACATCATATGTAGGGTTACCAGACGTCCGGATTTTCCCGGACATGTCCTACATTTTAGCCTTATGTCCGGCGTCCGGGAGGAATTTGAAAAATATCATAAATGTCCTACATTTTGAGCGTCACATAATATTAATTAGGAAAATACGTAACAGAAAAAGTCATGCAAAGTACAAGTCTATGGACTGCGCTTCCAAACTCAATAGTGAAATTTATTTTGATTCAGTCATTGCACGAAAAGAATAAAGTTTGTCCTCCTATTAAACAAACGGGAAAACGGAAGCAATTAATGAACAAAGTCTTGGGACCACTTTCTGATAACGTCACTGTTCAATGCCTGGTCAGAATTTCTTGCCTTAGGGTTTATACTGATGGAACAAGGTGTTGCCCATTCTTATTCAATATTCAATATACTTTGATTGTAAATCAGGGGTATAGAGAACAAAGTTATTCAGGGTGTCTGCCAGTCAAGAAAGTCATGGAAGCCAAGAAAGAGTAAAGAAATCAACAAGTAGGTCAAGAAGTCAATAAAAAGGCAACAAATTATTCTTGTGGTCAAGAATTTTGCTATTGATTGGTTGATTAAGTTTATTTTACTTCACTTTTTTCTGTCCCATTGGCTAATCGCGAAGATGAAGATGAATGATGGTAAGATAAGGTAAGATGGTCATAAACATATAGGGACAACCGACACAAACCCCACATAAGATTATACTGGCTGTGAGTCCAGATGCCAAAGCCTCGCTTGTCTGCCAAACAAAGTTCAGGATGCATTAATGTGAAATAGCACATGTAATTCTCTTCTTAAATTCTGCTTCAGTTTTCATCCCTTTGGTAGGGATTTTCATTAAATAAATATTTATTTTCTTAATTACTAATTTCCAACTTTACCTAAGTGGGACCTAGAAAAGTCCAGAAAAAGTCAAGATTTCTGGATGTATTATTTTGGTAGACACCCTGTTATTGATCTAAAAACTACCCAAGATGAAACCATTTTAAATTACAGTAATTGCTGAATATTTGTTTGCCATTACAGGTCATAATTCAAATATTGAGAGAGTACTTTCATTACCATCAGCACAACAGACTCACGAGAGAATTATTTTTTCATAAAGTCTGTAAAATGTTTGGTATTGGTCTCCATAATTACAACGAGTTTGACTGTCCACTCTAACATCAATATATAGTTTGACAAAACCTGAAATTTTTATAAAAATTGTCTCGTCTGAAAAGTACCACTTAAATCAAGTAGTAAGAGGTGCATTGATTAGTATGATTGCAAGTTTTGAAATTTTGCATTTAAACATTCGTTGGGAAATATTTTTTAAAAAAACTGAAAAGTGTCATTTTTCAACTACTTCCTAACGTGTTCTATAGAAATATGTATTATTTATTGAGAATGTGTTGCGTCCTACATTTTGACTTAATGTCCTACATTTTGGGACAGCATGTCCTACATTTCCCTTATAGCGATCTGGTAACCCTAATCATATGTGAAATTATGAATATTTTTTTTGAAAAAAAAAAACTGACTGATTTGGTATGATTCTAATGAAATACTTATTATTATTATTTAATATTCTGAACTACTTTACTAATGTATTTGAAATATTATCAATAAGTTGATACTTTGTTTAAGTGTTTCGTATCTGTAGGCCTGAAATAACAGATAAAAAATTAGAAATGTTTTATGGAGAATTAGAATGATACATTCACCTTCTTAATTAATGCACGTACTCAGATGCAATAGTTTTCTTTTTTTAATTAAATATTTAGACACTTTATAAAATGATTGTCTATCATACCTTTGTACACAGAAAAACATTAACCAAATAGCGATGCTATTTATGCATACATTATAAAATCAGGGTTGCTACGATTTTTTGATTATGAAATTCCCTGACATTTCCAGATTTTCCAGTCCAAAAATGAAATGTTTCCAGACATGTTTATCATCATGATTTTTGCTTTGAACCTTGTGTTTTTCAATTAAATATATAATTTGTAATTATTATAAATATTCACTTTCACAACTTTTTTTTTTTTAGCAAATTTCATTCTACACACCCAAGAACATGTAAAAATTCCAAGAGTAAAATGTAAAATTACAATCGACATCAAATGTATTGGGTGCTACAACCACGTGCATCTAGCCTTCAGGCTAAGGTACATTATTTCACCATAAGAGATCTCCACAACATAAAAACAACAGAAAAAGTTCATAAACCATACACAATTTTTCATTTTCTGGTAGATTTATAGTGTCGTAGAAAATGCTGCTTACATTTATAAGTACACAGCATCTGGAGAAATTTTTGGTTCCATATAGGAATCCTATAGGAAATGCCAACAAGACTAAGATATATAAAATAATAGACGATAACCTCATCTTCACCAACCTTTCTGATAATTATGATCATATTGTGAATGTACTTTAGTTATCAATCAGATATCTGTACTGCAAGTTTTACTTTGATATTTGTTCTCATATCTAGTATTATAAAAGTGAAAATTTAGTACAGAAATTCGAAGGAACCATAATTTTGCACAAGACTGAGAATCATAAGAACGAAAGAAACAAGTTTCTAAACTGAATCTTTTGGGGAGTGGAATTACAAGAACCGAATCCAGAAGTGGAAGAGAACGGCTTGTTCATTTTGCAACCTTTTCTCTTGCAGACTCCAAAATGCATGTTAATTCCAGATGATCTGCAAAATTCCCTTATTTTCCCATTTTCCAGATGCATAGCAACCCTGAAAGTTATCAACAATTTTATAGATATATAATATATAATCAGATACCCATAAGAATAATGATCTCAACTTAATCATTTAGTGCTCACCGTGATAGTCTTAAATGCTTTCTTGACAGATGCTTTGCTGTAATCAAACAACTTGATTGTGAAATCTCGACTTCCAGATACCAATACAGGTTCACGAGGATGGAATTCCAAGCACGTCACTTCTTCCAAGTGGTCGTACAGTGTCCGTATGACTGGGTGGCCCTGCTGGTCTCCAGACGGCTCCATAGCATCTGGTGCAGATTTCGCAAGCATCCGGTCAACATCCAGAATCTGTAAAATTCACCATGAAATAAATACATATTTGTGCAGATGTGCTGAACTCACAGGTACCAGCGTTCTGAAAGTTACTTTTTACTACTACTGTTTAAAAAGTAACCAAGTTAGTTACTCATTTTAAAAAGTAACTAAAATACAGTCACTTGTACTTGAAAAGTAACTGTAAATTACTTTTACAGTTACTTTCTGCTGGAAATTTTCTTGAATAAATTACACACAATCACTGATTGCAATAGAATAAATATATGAAGACTTTCATGTATTTTCATTTATGTCTCTGCGCAGAATAAGAGAGAATAATCAGTGTGTGGTGGAACAGTTAACACTGCATCAGAAAAATTATGCATGGTTCCAGCAAGATAGCGCTCCTGCTCACAGTGCAAGACAAACAAAGGAGTTTTTGGAGACAGTTTCCAGATCAACTCATCTCTAAATGATTAGGGCCCCCAAGTCACCTGATGTGTGATTATTACCTGTGAGGAAAGTTAAAAACAAAAGTTCACAAGACAAATTCACGAACACTTGAAGAACAGAAATCGAACACTGATTGCAGAATAAGGAATGTCTCTGGATGGCCTTCAAAATGCGTTCACGAGGATCAAAGTGCGCTTTGATGTTGATGATCATCACTTTCAACACCTACTGCAAATATGAATGAGTAAATCTGTGCATTCTTTAGTTCGGGCCACTTTCAAATGTCACACCCTGTATTTATAGTATTACAACAAATAAATAATGATGGGACACATAGTCAAATCTGCTTGAATGACCATTTATTCTACTTTCTCTATATTTATGCACATACACTTTCTCTTATTAAACAATGACTTCTTGCTACTTCAAGTAGCATGTTGCAAATAAATCAAGCAATCCACACAGAACATTGAAAGTTCTCATGCGCAACTAGAAATAACAACTGCAAGAAAGCATGGATGTTCTAAATTTAACATGCAAAAAATCATTTCACCTTAACAATAGGAGAAAGGTGATTTAGCTTTTCCTTGCAATAATTTTCACTGCCTTTATTCTGTGAGTGAAACAACTCCTGTGTTTCTTTCTTTTTTACATATTCACTTCATTATAACGTTACATATGCTTTTTTAATTGGTGGGAACTTTTGAAAAAATATAATTTTCTTATTCTACCACAAAAATTAGAAATACACGAACAAACGCACAAAAGAAAGGAGGACACACCAATCTGCCGACACACTCATATTTTGTCATCATCTTGCACATCTTCACCTGAAGAATAATTTGTAGACAAGTTCGTAAGTGCCATATATCGAACATCTATTCCAGCATGGTTATTAGATACTCTCAACTCATCACATTCATAAATATTGTCCACTCCCTCAAATTCGACATCTGACAAATCACAGAGATAATGCGACATTACAATCTAAGACACGTTCGGGTGACATATTGGACACTGTACTGAGCCAAATGCAATAAGTGAATAGAGGTTACCAATGTATTACTTTAGATAGTTCACTGACCGATCTGAACTAACATTCAACTTGAAAATACGTCCGTTAGACGAACAACAATGAGCAAAGATGAACTAAGGTTTTACTTACACTTAGAATTCTATATTGCTAACAGATGTATCTACCTAAAAGCTGTACCCGTCAAAATTATACTTATCATACTTATAGTAGTAATCCACACGTGAGATAAAGGTTTAACTTTTTATACAAGTATGGGCATTAATATTTGTTAGAACATGGAAGCTGTGGAGTAAAATTAACATTGTCAAAATTACAACAAAAATAAGGGTCATCTGTCAAAATGACGGATCCGTCCTTCCAGTGTTATCAACCGAAGACATAGTTGGAAACAAGAGTTGCCAAATTTAACTACATTTATTTCCCCAGGTAACAAATTTTCAGGTATGTTTGCTTAAGTTTTTTAAGTCCATTTTATGCACTTAAAGGCTAATTGGGACACTTTAAAGTGAGATCCGAACCACTATGTGCTATTGAAGCAGGGATTCCTTGATTTCAAGATAGCAATGTTACCACTATGCCATGAAGAAGACAAATTTTCAAGTTAACTATTTAAGTAGTGTCATAAAGTTACTGTTGATAACATTACTGCTTTTGCAAAAAAAAAGTAACTTTCCTTTAAAAGTTGCTAGTCACAGTTAGAATTCAGGTGCATTAAAGTCAAAAATTTGCACCTTAAACAATATTTTTTTCATTGTACACTGTGTGACACAACAGCCTCTTGAGAGCTAAGTCTCTCCTGTTAGGTTCTTGCTGGGTGCTTCAAGGTCGGTGCATTACGTCCCACTGACACAGTTTCCTGCCTTTCTAGGCTTGTATTTAACACATAATTAGTGTAGACTCATCTACTTCACAAGTAATTAAAATAATGAGTTAGGTGGCCAAGTCAGCATAGCACCTGACTGCCATGCAGGAGGCCTGGGTTTGAATCTAGGGTTGGGTGATTTCATGTATGAATTTTTCCACCAATGACCTTGCATGGTGTAGCTCTGGGGTTCACCCAGCCTCTGGGGGCAAAGGCAAATGAAGGATGGTGCTGATCACATCACACCTGGCCCCATATGCCTTCACCACATGTTACAAAGTGCAGGGGAGTAGTTAATAGAATATTGAAGTGCCAAGACAATGACTGTAAATTAGAAAACATAAAATACACATTATTTTTTAGTGAACTATATTGAAGTCTAATGTAGTCCTGGTTGTAACTGAACCTTTATAATACATAGAAATTTCAGCGAATAATGCAGGCTCGACCAGGACTTGCACCTGGGTGTCTGGCATACCGGGCCTGATTTTTCGCTGTTGCTGTTTTGCCTGTGCAAAAATCAGGCGAGGCCAGGCTGGCTCAATTGTAGAGCACTGGCACAGTGTGCCAGAGACCCCGGTTCGAGTCTTAGTCCAACCTGCACTTTTTGCTGAAATTTCTACATAGTACATCTCCTGTGTGTGCCTAATCTTCATGAATGAACCTTTATAATAATTAATGTTTTGGCATGTGCCTTTTCCAAGAAATATAATGTCAGAAGAAATAATAAACAGAAACACTTAATTAAACAATTACGTTATACAGTTACAACTGAGTATTAACAATGTTTAATTATAACAACGAAAAACTTAGTTTATGTTAGTGTAACTATCAATGACACACACAATCTGCAAGTATCTAATTTCTAATTCCATTTTTCTCTTTTAAATGTTGCAATAGCATCCATTAGAAGATCTGAAGCATATTCAAAGGAGAGTTAATGTTACGTAGTAAGTGTTCCCTACCCGCGGTGATCTACCAGGTAGGACATCTGACTGCCATGCAGGAGACAGAGGTTTCGATTCCCAGATTGCGTGATCTAAGGTCAGAATTTTTCCTGCCTGTCCTGCATAGAGCGGCTCTGGGGATCACCCAGCCTCAAACCAATTGGTACTGGGGGAGGGGGTAAAGGCAGCTGGAGCATGGTGTTGATCAGATTACCTCCAAAATGGCCGAGATCGAGAATGTGTGGGGAACTTTACCGTACCTCATTTTTACTGCTATTTTTTGCCACTTGTTGCTTAATTTACTTTCCATTGTTATGATCACCATCGTCCAGTATGTCTGTAAAATGGGAGTCATGTGACTTACCTTAATGGATGCATCCACGCTGCCAGTAGCTACGAGTTGTCCATCTCCACTGAAGGCTCCTGCCCTGCAGTTGCCTTTGTGGGACGTAACATAGGCCGTCTCATACAGGGCAGGTTCAGGGGCTGTGGTCTGCACATCCGTCTCAAACTCCAGATCCAAACCTGGTCCGAGAACAGCCTCAGTCTTTGTCAATGGCTTTTGTACGTCTGTAATTACACAAAATTGATGGATCGATTAATTTGCTTTATTTTACTTTGTGCCACTTTTGGCTAATTTGAGAAGATGGGGATGAGTGATATGATGAAGTAGATGAATGGACACTCACAAACATCAATGCCCAGACCAGGATTCGAACCTGGAACCCATGGCATCGTAGCACGATGTGTTAACCACTCTGCCACGGGAGCTGGCATAATTACACAAAACTTCTGTCTTACCATTTTCATGTGAATTTTCGTATACAAAGCTAAGACATGCTGAGAAATAACAAATGTATCTGTGTATTCTTACTAACACTGCTTTTCTGCTACTTTTGTCAATGAGGATGAGTGATGATTCAAGGGACACTCACATAGGATACACATGCTAAGAGTGGGACTCAAATCCGACAAATTTGGTAGATAATTTCAAGAATTTGGCCACTGAGGTGGCAATTGTGCATCTGAATTTTGGTGAACATACAAACAGCAAAAATAAAAAAATCAGAGATTTATATAAAGGTGGAAATGAGTTTAGAAAGGGGTGGCAACCTAAAGTAAACTTGATAAAAGATAAAGACGGTGATTTTCTAGCTGACCCAAGCGATATTCTAAATAGATGGAAGAACTACTTTAATGACCTTTTAAATGTCCATGTAGGAGATAAATCAGAAGTAAATGAAGTACACACAGCAGAACCTTTAGTTCCAGAACCTAACTTGACTGAAGTTAAAGATGCTATTAAAAGGCTAAAGAATAACAAAGCACCTGGCATTGATTTAATACCAGCTGAGTTAATTAAATATGGTGGAAATTCATTAATATGTCAAATTCATAAATTAATTTGTTTAATATGGAATAAAGAAGAAATCCCTCAACAGTGGAAAGAATCCATAATTGTTCCTGTGTTTAAAAAAGGTAATAAAATGAACTGCAATAATTACCGTGGAATTTCTCTACTCTCAACAACATATAAAATATTATCTAACATTCTTTTAACAAGACTAACCCCATATGCTAATGAAATTATAGGTGATTATCAATGTGGATTTAAACGTAACAGATCAACTACAGATCAAATTTTTCACATCAGACAGACACTTGAAAAAAAGTGGGAATATAATCAAAATGTCCATCAGCTATTCTATGATTTCAAAAAAGCATATGTATCGGTCAAAAGAGATAAATTATATAATATATTAGTAGAGTTTGGAATTCCTAAGAAGCTTGTTAGTATGATAAAAATATGCACCAGTGAAACAGAAAGTAAAATTCGTGTGGGTATTAATATGTCTGACAAATTTACAATTCATGATGGGTTAAAACAAGGAGATGCATTATCTCCATTGCTCTTTAATTTTGCCTTAGAATATGCTGTTAGGAAGGTAAAATAAACTAAAGAACGACTAAAATTAAATGGTGTGACTCAGTTGTTAGCATATGCAGATGATGTAGACTTACTGTGGGATGATGTGAATACAATTAAGAATAATGCTAAAATATTTTTCAAAACTGCTAAAGAGATAGGTTTGGAAGTTAACAAAGAGAAAACTAAATATATGCTTACAGGCCGAAACCAAATGTTAGGTAATAATCAAAATCTAATTATTGATAACAACTCGTTTGAACCAGTTTCCAAATTCAAATACTTAGGAGTAATATTAACAAATGAAAATTATATTAAAGAGGAAATAAAAAGTAGGTTTAATTCAGGAAATGCATGTTACTTCTCTCTTCATAAACTTTTGTCTTCTCGTTTAATATCTAAGAAACTAAAAGTTAAAATATACAAAACCGTAATTTTGCCTGTAGTATTATATGGATAATAGTTTTTCTTGTATGTACGCATTGCTTGCATGATAGAATTATTTTCCTGTAGTTTACGGTTATTACAAGCATAAGAAAACAGTTTTTTCTTTGTGACGTTTCAGGAGAACACACGCTCCTTTCATCAGACATTTATTTTCATTTTGACTAAAGATACAGTTATAACAATGGTTAGTAATTTTTAAACAAAAATAATCTGTTATATAATGGATGTTGTCAATGTTACATTGTTGTAATATAGCAACTTAACTGTGAAAAAAGCAGTCTATTTTTTTTTTTTTAAATTATGAATCCCAAATATCATCAGGTAATTCAAATTCATCATTGTTTTCACAAAGTCTCTTGATGTTTTCTGTTACATTAAATTTTAAAGATGGTGGCTTACTCCATTTGTGAAAAAGAAAACTCCACACTGGATCTATGTTACCATTTTCATTATTTAATTTATTCCAGTGTTCTTCTGCAATGAACGAGGCTTCCCAGACATTCAACTCTGTGTTTCCCGTTAATCTTTTTAAAACCCTTCTCTTTTTAATCAAATGCTTCTCTTCGATGATATGAGTTGACAAACCTGTTCTTGGGTTTAGATTTATAATGTCCAAATCATGTTCGTGCCATCTTATTGCCATTTTCCTTGCTGTTTGTCCCACATAATCTTTTGAACATGAACAACTTATATTATATATTCCTGTGGTTTCCACATCTGGTAGCGAGTTTCTCATTTTGAATTCATTAAATGTACATTCCAAACTTCTTGGTGATTTAAAAACAATTTTGAAATTAAAACTTCTAAAAATTTTTGCAATTTTATGTGAGAATCCCTTGTGGAATGGAATGCACACAAATTTCTTTTCAACAGATTTTTCATCTTTGTCTGTATTTCTCTTTTCCTTTAGTTTTCTTGCAACTTGTTTTTTGATTTGGTTTATTCTGTTAGTGTGAAAGCCATTTTCTTTTGCTATATTAAAAAGCCTTTCTTCTTCATTTTTGATATCCTCATTATTAGAACATAGTCTTTGTGCTCTCAGGAAAAAATTTAAAAATATGTTATCCATTGTTATACGCGAATGTTCTGATTTGGCATGGATGTATTTTTCCCCCGCTAATTTTTTTCTATGGACTGATGTTTGAATTGTTGAGTCAGTTGTCTTAATTTGCAGATCAAGGAAAGAAATTACATTGTTATTCATGGGTTCGCAAGTGAATTTTATGCGACGATGTGATTCATTTAACGATTTAAATACGTCCATGATGGTGTTCTCATTTTTAGCAATAATTAGCACATCATCTACATATCTGATGTAGAGTTTGATATCCGCACCTATCGCATTAACAATTGGAGATTCTATGTAATGAAGGAAAATGCTGGAGATGATTCCGGATACTGGGTTTCCCATTGATAGACCATTATTTTGCTGATAGATTTTGCCATCAAATATAAAGTAATTGTAATTTGCACATACAGTAAACCATCGAACCATTTCCCATGATTCTACTGGGTTAACCTTCATCTCAATAAGCCATCTGTGTAATGCATCAGTGGCACCTTCTATTGGGACACTAGGATATAAATTTTCTACATCAAAACTTGCAATACGATACTCACTATTCCAAACAATATTTTTTAGTTTCTGTTTCACTTCATATGCATTTTTAACACTGAATGGTGTTTGTTGTTTAATTATAGCAAGTCTTTCAACTAAATATTTGGATAGTTTGTATGCAGGATGTGTGAAAGTTGCAATGATGGGTCGTATTGGAGTTCCAGGTTTGTGAGTTTTTGGTAGTCCAAAGGCAATCGGCAGGGTTGAATTTTTGACAATGAGTTTTTTCTTCATTTCTCTTGGTATCGTGATACTGCTTTCAATTACTTTCTTTACCTCATTTATTATTTTAGTTATAGGGTTTCGAGAGGTTTCTGTGAAATTGTTTAATTTGAAACATTCTTCCATTTTTTCTTTATAGTCCTTAATTCGGATAAGGACAGGTTTATTTTCCTTGTCCGATTTTATTAAGAAAATGTCGTTTTCTTTCAACCAGATCTTGAAACCATGAACTTTTTTCCCCAACCTTATATGCTCTTTCTCCCGTTCTGTGTATTTTGGACCTCTGTTAGTTCTTCTGTTGTATTCAAAACTTAAACGTTCATCAAGAGCATCATGTGTGAGACTTCGTAATTTTCTTTTTTCCTCCTCATCATCTAAGAAATTCAGTGCTTTCTCTATTGAAATCACGAAATCTTCCTTGTGTATATAAGCACTACCAACTGAAAATTTCATTCCGAATTGAAAAATTTCTATATACTCATCAGGTACCTCAATATCCGTAAGATTTATAAATAATCTGTTGTCAATGTTCTTAGTTTCTATTTTACCAGTGACATTAACTGCTTCCCTTCTTTCATTGTTGTTGTATATAACTTGTTCTTCTTGAATTAGCTGGTAGAATTTCCTATCAAGTCTCCTTTCTGAAAGCTTGCTGTAGTGTTCTACAACTTGTTCTGTAGCTCTGTTTACTTTATCCCATATGAGTGGGTGCAAAGAATTTGACAATGTTATGTGGAGATCATATGTCTTTCGAGAAAGGCTGTCCAATTCTGAGTACGAGTCCCTGATTAGGCGTCCTATCATTAACATTTGTAGCTTTCCTTTAAAATCACTGGTGTAGGTATTACGAGTTCGAACTTTCCACTTCAAAAAATTTGGCACTATATTGTTTAACTTGCATCTTCTCAAAAATCTGATTCTCTGAAGTGTCGTTTGAATCTTGATTTGATATTTCAGGAATGTACGTACCTCTTTCCCCGTAATAGATGAATAATAGTTTTTCTTGTATGTACGCATTGCTTGCATGATAGAATTATTTTCCTGTAGTTTACGGTTATTACAAGCATAAGAAAACAGTTTCTTTGGTAGTGCTTATATACACAAGGAAGATTTCGTGATTTCAATAGAGAAAGCACTGAATTTCTTAGATGATGAGGAGGAAAAAAGAAAATTACGAAGTCTCACACATGATGCTCTTGATGAACGTTTAAGTTTTGAATACAACAGAAGAACTAACAGAGGTCCAAAATACACAGAACGGGAGAAAGAGCATATAAGGTTGGGGAAAAAAGTTCATGGTTTCAAGATCTGGTTGAAAGAAAACGACATTTTCTTAATAAAATCGGACAAGGAAAATAAACCTGTCCTTATCCGAATTAAGGACTATAAAGAAAAAATGGAAGAATGTTTCAAATTAAACAATTTCACAGAAACCTCTCGAAACCCTATAACTAAAATAATAAATGAGGTAAAGAAAGTAATTGAAAGCAGTATCACGATACCAAGAGAAATGAAGAAAAAACTCATTGTCAAAAATTCAACCCTGCCGATTGCCTTTGGACTACCAAAAACTCACAAACCTGGAACTCCAATACGACCCATCATTGCAACTTTCACACATCCTGCATACAAACTATCCAAATATTTAGTTGAAAGACTTGCTATAATTAAACAACAAACACCATTCAGTGTTAAAAATGCATATGAAGTGAAACAGAAACTAAAAAATATTGTTTGGAATAGTGAGTATCGTATTGCAAGTTTTGATGTAGAAAATTTATATCCTAGTGTCCCAATAGAAGGTGCCACAGATGCATTACACAGATGGCTTATTGAGATGAAGGTTAACCCAGTAGAATCATGGGAAATGGTTCGATGGTTTACTGTATGTGCAAATTACAATTACTTTATATTTGATGGCAAAATCTATCAGCAAAATAATGGTCTATCAATGGGAAACCCAGTATCCGGAATCATCTCCAGCATTTTCCTTCATTACATAGAATCTCCAATTGTTAATGCGATAGGTGCGGATATCAAACTCTACATCAGATATGTAGATGATGTGCTAATTATTGCTAAAAATGAGAACACCATCATGGACGTATTTAAATCGTTAAATGAATCACATCGTCGCATAAAATTCACTTGCGAACCCATGAATAACAATGTAATTTCTTTCCTTGATCTGCAAATTAAGACAACTGACTCAACAATTCAAACATCAGTCCATAGAAAAAAATTAGCGGGGGAAAAATACATCCATGCCAAATCAGAACATTCGCGTATAACAATGGATAACATATTTTTAAATTTTTTCCTGAGAGCACAAAGACTATGTTCTAATAATGAGGATATCAAAAATGAAGAAGAAAGGCTTTTTAATATAGCAAAAGAAAATGGCTTTCACACTAACAGAATAAACCAAATCAAAAAACAAGTTGCAAGAAAACTAAAGGAAAAGAGAAATACAGACAAAGATGAAAAATCTGTTGAAAAGAAATTTGTGTGCATTCCATTCCACAAGGGATTCTCACATAAAATTGCAAAAATTTTTAGAAGTTTTAATTTCAAAATTGTTTTTAAATCACCAAGAAGTTTGGAATGTACATTTAATGAATTCAAAATGAGAAACTCGCTACCAGATGTGGAAACCACAGGAATATATAATATAAGTTGTTCATGTTCAAAAGATTATGTGGGACAAACAGCAAGGAAAATGGCAATAAGATGGCACGAACATGATTTGGACATTATAAATCTAAACCCAAGAACAGGTTTGTCAACTCATATCATCGAAGAGAAGCATTTGATTAAAAAGAGAAGGGTTTTAAAAAGATTAACGGGAAACACAGAGTTGAATGTCTGGGAAGCCTCGTTCATTGCAGAAGAACACTGGAATAAATTAAATAATGAAAATGGTAACATAGATCCAGTGTGGAGTTTTCTTTTTCACAAATGGAGTAAGCCACCATCTTTAAAATTTAATGTAACAGAAAACATCAAGAGACTTTGTGAAAACAATGATAAAATTTGTATTACCTGATGATATTTGGGATTCATAATTTAAAAAAAAATAGACTGCTTTTTTCACAGTTAAGTTGCTATATTACAACAATGTAACATTGACAACATCCATTATATAACAGATTCTTTTTGTTTAAAAATTACTAACCATTGTTATAACTGTATCTTTAGTCAAAATGAAAATAAATGTCTGATGAAAGGAGCGTGTGTTCTCCTGAAACGTCACAAAGAAAAAACTGTTTTCTTATGCTTGTAATAACCGTAAACTACAGGAAAATAAGTATTATATGGATGTGAAACTTGGTCCCTTACATTGAAAGAGGAACATAAATTGAGAGTATTTGAAAATAAGATCCTTAGAAAAATCTTTGGACCTAAAAGGGATGAGGAGACAGGTGAGTGGAGAAGGTTACATAATTTAGAACTACATAATTTGTATTCATGTCCAGATATTATTAGAATAATAAAATCAAGAAGACTTAGGTGGGCAGGCCATGTGGCACGAATGGGAGAGGAAAGAGGAGTTTACAGGATTCTTGTTGGGAAACCTGATGGTAAGAGACCTGTAGGAAGGCCAAGACGAAGATGGAGGGACAACGTTGAGATGGACCTAAGGGAAATCGGTAGGGATGGAAAAGAGTATATAGAACTTGCTCAAGATAGGGAAAGATGGAAGGCCTGTGTTGCTGCAGCCATGAACCTTCGGGTTTAAGAAGGCTAGGGAGTTAGTTAGTTAGTTAGTTATAAAAACCATGGAATTTCCCATCTTGGGAACACTGGTACATGCATATTACGAGGGTCGTTCAAGGAAAAAGTTTCCCTATGTTGCAAAAAATGTATTTCTTAAATTACAGACAAAAATCAAGTTGCACCAAGTTGCATGGTCCTTTCTAACTTTTCAACAATTTCCAAGGTGGTACAAGCATTTGTCCCATCGTTGCACAAGATTTTGAAAGCAATTTGCAAAAAAATCAGGGTGTAGGGAACGAAGAACACTTTTCACGGCTGTCTGAACCTCCAAATCAGTGTGAAAACATTAACCCTGCAGCTGGGACTTTAGTGCAGGAAACAAGTGAAAGTCACTCAGGGCCAAGTCAGGGCTGTAGGGAGGTTGTGGTAACCTTTCCCATTTCATTTCTCGAAGTTTATCCTGTGTTGGTGCTGCCAAAATGGGGACGAGCATTGTCATCCAAAAGAATGACACCAGCAGAAAGGAGTCCAGGACATTTGCGGCGAATTACTTTCTTCAGTGTTTGACAGTTGGCCAAAACCAGTGCATTCACTTTGTCAAACAAAGGTGCATCACTGACTACAGACGGGCCACCGGGCCGATCTTCATCAAATATGCTTGTTCGTCCTTCAGAAAACGATTTGCACCACCTTCGCACCATTTGCACTGACATTACAGTCTCCATAAACAACAACCAGCTTTCTGTGGATGTCGATAGGAGCAAGACCATTTGCCCACTCATACCGGATCACAGAACGAATATCTTCTGTACTCCACTCCGGCAAAACACGTTGTTCCGCCTTGACTCGCTACTCCTTATGGCCAGGGCACGTTTCTCACTGCATGACTCACGCTAATCACGTGCCGTGCATGCACGCTAGCCCGCACGAACATTGCATTGTGTGTAAATGTAGAGGAAAGATGAAAGAACACATTGCTAGTTTCATTTCATTTATCGGGCTCGTACTTTCTCCAAAAAAAGGGATTTTTTTCCCTTGAACTACCCTCGTACTTAGAATAACATGTCTACTAATAGTCCTCATGACTCTGACATCTCAAACGGTAACAGTCAGGGTATTTACCAAAATAACAATTCTAGACTTTTTCTTCAAATTTCTTTCTTTTTCTTGACTTTATTATTATTATTATTTTTTGCTTTTCTTAACATTTATCACCCCCAGCTTAGGTAGTTAGAAATTAAAAAATATATTTAACAATTGATGCTTCAGAATTCATTCTAGATGGGAAATGGCCACATTACTGTTGTAATGATAGAATCACTACAAGATCCTTTCTTATTATTAGTTTTTATGTATGTTCAATGCAGTGGCATATGCTGGTTCTAACGAGTGGGTAATCTCCGACCTTTTGATCCTCAAACTTCAAAAGTTTCCGTGCAAGCTCCATATTGGATTTAGGAATATTGTGTCGGAATGTTTGTCTTATTGCTACGATCACAATGAATTAATTCTCATTATTGCAGTTTACTATACGTGTAGAATTTCAAATAATAAAACAAGACAGTATTATAAAGCTATAAAAAAACAGCCTGTGAAATATAAAATGAAAGACGTGCACTAGTGAAATAAAAACCCGCAATATTAATTTAAGTGCAAAATTCAACTTACTCCAGGACCCGATTACTTGTGCCGTACCACATCCAAAGCACACTGTTTGTCCAGTTCACGTCAATACGTGTCTGTGCGAAAGATTGCAGCGTAACAAAGGAAGTTATGTGACTTTTGGATTTTTCATGTTTGGCACAAGTGTTGCAAAGATTACAGTATCAGCCACGCGTCCATATTTTTTTTTCAGCCCCAAAAAGTAAGCACGGCCAACAAAAATGCAAAGCTTATTAACACTTATACTTCCTGTCAACCATGGTGTTTTGTCATAATTTGCTTGCGAAAATGCCTCACATATTCCCGATGTTTGTCTTTGTGTGTAGAAATAAGTTCAAGCGATGACAATGGCCTACCTGTATTAACAATTTGCAACATCTCCTGAAGAGATCTTGTTCCAAAAGGTTTCACCAGCAAATCTTGTATCACATCCATACTCTTTAACACAGCACTATCACGACAAACACTAACACCTAAATAAATAATAAGCACGAAGCCAACGACTACATGCATTCAGTTTCACACGCCAAACTTCTGTTGTTGTGTTCCTGGCTCAGAATGAAATTCCCTATGAATGATAAAAAAAAAATCCCTTTCCGAGCTCGAAATAACAGGTTTTTAAAAGTTCGAATCATTGCAGGTCAGAGCCAGAATTTTATTTCGGGATGGGGATCATCCCTTATTAGCAGCCGCCACATAAAGTTGAAACAGTGGGGTTAGAAGTCCTGAAGATGAATCTCAGATTATTACAACGTATTATGCAAAGTGTTAAATCCTGCTAATGAAGTAAAATTAATTACCACTATACACTTTTTAAATTAGATATTTGTAGGATTTCGGAGAGGGGGGTTTCAGCCCCCCGAGTCCTCCACCTGGTTACGTGCCTGATGTGTTTTTTTCGTTTTATGTTTAATTTGTTCATCTTCATCACTATTAATCTAAACAGGCGGAATATAGCAACTTAAATTAACTAATATATATATATATATATATATATATATATATATATAATTTATTTTTGATATCTTTCCTTTAAAAAATATTCAGTTCCGTGAAAGAAGTATTCTCGCGGCTTTTGAAGATTAGAGAGGACAAACAATCACTATTTTTGTAAATACAAGGATGGGGGGAGTCAGCAAATAGATGATTTAATTGCTTAAGCTTTGAATTTTAATTCAGTTTGCTTCATCTTCATTATTTAAGCTTTTCCCTTTTGATAAATTTATGTTCAAGTAACAGAAATCAGCAACACAGAAGCAAATGTAAAGTGAAAATTAGCGTAGAATTGGTTTGCCCATGTTATTCAGTTTTCCTGTTCTTCGCACTCTACCGGGTATGTTTTCCCTAGTTCAGCGGAGGGAACGGGAAAAAGGCTCTGAAGGTTGAGAGTGCGGCCGGTGGACTCTCACAAGAAGGAGCTTACCCTGGGCACGGAATCACCGCTCCTGAGAAGCAGTGTTTCCTCCCCCTCTTTCCTTTCTCCTTCCTCCTCGCCAAGGGTTGTAAGGAAAGCGGGAGGAATGACTTCAGGGTGAGATTCCCTGAAGTCATTCCACCGGCTGGAGAAAGGTTCCCTGACATTCGGCGGCAAAGGATTGGAAGTATTCGCACGCTGGAAGCAAGGAAATGTATGCATCGAAATTGGTTTGGAAGAATATTTCGAAGAAATGTGTATATATATATATATTTTTTTTTTTTAAAAAAAAAGAAATACAGCCGGGTCATCTGCGATTACCTAGATGACCCAGAGTATACGCCACTGGTTCAATGTTATTTTTTTTAGTGACAAACATTCTTCTTTTTTCATGCAGAGCTGACCTACATGGTTGTGAAAGCCAGCTAGCAAAAGGCTGTTAGTTTTAAAAATCTTGTCCTTTCAACCTGAAGGGTGTTTGAAAAAGTTCCGTTTACTGGTTTTTTCGAATCGTCTATATAAGGGAACTGATTGAGTAACGGTTTTTGGCATTCTTATGTTTTTTTGGGCTACAGGGGAGACCTTTGGAAGGTTCTTTGGTGCCGGTAGAGTGGCTGGGCTAGTCAAATGGCTAGCGGACACAGATCAACCATTTTCTTTCAACGAATTGCATAGATAAGTCCACGCATTTTCTCTTGATTCGTTTGGTGACAAACGAAAGCTTAGTTTCGGTGGACATTTGTTATTATTAGTAGAGAAAAACGTTGTATCCGAGGGAATTAAGGGACACGTTTTAATTTCAAGTATAGCGCATAATTAGTTGTTGTAATCTCAACCACGTTTAGTCTATTTCTTAGAGGCCATTTTAATTATAAACAAGAAAGGGAGGGAATTAGAGAAACATGTCATGTATACTAGTGACAAGCTAGATACACATATTTTTAACTAGTACTGCTGGTCTAGGCCTGCGAACGAACCTCTCATATATATATTACAGTGTTTCAATTAAAGAGGATCATGTCATTTTTTTATTTCATATGTAATTCTTTGTACATATTGAAGCAACGAAATAAATAGTCTTTTTGTATATTTTTAAACAGAACGTCTGATCTATCATTCAAGAAAAAACAGAGTTTTCCCCTATCCATGGTAATGAATATGGTAGTTATTCTGTCTTTATATTCGATTGAGCCGTTTTTGTTAGTTATTGAAGTGTTATGCTAATTAGTTTGCCTAGGGAAATAACGAAGACAAGTAACAGGTCGAGCCAAGGCAGGTTACTCTCCCTAGAAAAGAAATAGAGCATAATACTTTATTTCATATTTTTACATAACTTCATGCACACAAGAATGTAATTCGTAAGGAACAAAATGAACAAATCTTAACCACAACTCAATATATTTTTAGATTTCCAAATATTCAATTTTATCAAATCCCAGTACAGGTACATATATAACTATGTAAATTCACTATACAGTAAAAAATAGCAAATATTCTTGACCATAAGCAAAATTTCTTGAATATCTTGACCTACCTGTTGATTTCTAGACTCTTTCTTCACTGGTAGATACCCCTGCACATCAGCACATGAAATGTTGGATTTCGGGATGACGGAAGTTGGATACTCCCAAACACCACCAGATGGTGCCAGTGTATCGGAAAGTGATGTTTATTCCTGCACGTGAGCAAGGAATCAGTTGAGTGCTAGTGTACCGTGTGATTATATAAGCCCAACATGGATGTAAGTTAAATATGCCTACTTTTTCTTTAAGATTTTACCACAACACAGCAGAGGCAGCCAGGATCATCAACAGAGTATTCTCTTCTACCTTCCTATCTGAGGGATGAGCTAAGCAGATAGGAAGGGAGAAGAGGGATACAAGTGGGAAAATAGAAGGAGGCCAAGGAAATAGAGAAGAAAGGTGAAGAAGACACAATGAACTGGAATGGGGACTGAAGTTAAACAAAGAATGGAAGAAGGTGTTAGAGTGAAAAGGACAAGAGAGAAAGAGGAGAGAAGAAGGAAGAAGAATGAAGGAAAAAGAGCATGAGAAAGAGAGTCCAACCACATTCTAGATGGAAGTAAATATGTTTAGCCTTTTAGGTGAAAGTACAGTTGACAATGGAAAGCCACCTGCTAGAATGTTCCAGAACAACTTTCTAATAGTCTGGAGGGGAGTAATGTGTATATATATCATCCTGTTTTTGTACCTTGTTACTTTTGTACTTGGTGCAGAGTCTGAAGAAGACCTTGCTAGAAGGTTGAAACGTTACGTTTAGTTTATGTTTTATAATATAATATATTACTGCCTTGGTCAGCATATTTAGTTTTTCACTTGGCAATGGTTGAAAAAAATCCCATCCAATGATCTGACCCTTGAAAGTGAAATTCATGGGCAGTAAGGGACATGACAAGGGCAATGCGTGTACATTATTCTACAGTTTCACAGCACTTGCAAGAACTTGGAAAAGTCAAGAAGCTGGATAAGTTAGTTCTCCATGAGCTCACTGAACAACACATGACGCGTCTCCTGGAAATGTCTCTTTCTGTGCTCTCCCGGAACTGAAATGTTCCATTGTGCACAGAATAGTGGCATATGACAAAATATGGACATTAAACGATAATGCTGCCAGACAACACAAACCAAAACTACTGCCAGCAGACGACACAAGCTATGAAACATGCACCAGTGACTCCAAATGGGAGAAAATAAAACTACTGCTGCCCAAAAACAAAGAAGTGGTGTACTACCATCTCTGTTCCAGACACCGTATTCTCAGTTAATGGAGGTAGTGGTCCTTCAAAATTAATCAGAGAAAGCAACATAGAAACACTAAACTTTAAGTTTGGAACATTAAAACAGCATTTACCACCTCAATCATGAATAACTCTAGCAATTCTTAAGTTTATTTTTTAACATTGTCACGTACCACTATCTTCTGCATTTGACAAATAGATGAATTTTGATGATACAAAGGAACACTTTTGCCCAAGCTGGGATTTGAATCCCGAACTTTCAGTAATGAGACCATCTACCACTGATACGGTTTGCTTGCATGAACATTTCTTGCATACTGATTTAGATGTAACAAGCTATGTCAATATTTTATACACAAGCTTAAATGTTGTACGGATAATAAAGAAGTGACTCCTATACTTTATGCAGTCACCAGTTTATGTTTATCCTTAGTTTAATGTACTCCATTAAATCATCTTACCTCCCTCATCCTAAAAGGCGAAGAAGACGATTAAAGGAGAAGTAACAGAAAATGTGGAACAAAAGCAAATTGCACTTGATATAATACTAATACAATGGAACACATGAGCCATGTTATGAACATCACTCTCAACATGTTATTAAACAGTGTGCTGTTATTGACTCTGCACTGTGCAAAATACTAAGCTTGAATCACAAATCTCACTAAGTTTAGTTTCGTGGCACACTTTTGTACATAAACCTGTCATCTTGTGATTGAAGGTTGTTGGGTTTGATTCATGTTGGGAATGCAAGAATCCCAACGAGGGGTAGAGAAAACTAAAAATAAATCAGGTGCCAGTAGAGATGTGCCGAAGCCGATTACAGATGTATAAAAATCGGCAGAAACTGACATATCAGCATTGACAAAAATCCGACATTTAAACTGGTACAGATTATACTAGAGTTTTACCTTCTAATAAGTTTTATATTCTAGTTTTGTAAGATTTATTGAAAATTAGGTTATGATCCATCATTATTGTAGAGTGTTTGGAATAAAATTATTGCAAACTCTCATTCAGAGGATCAACCTAACTCAAAATTGGAAATAAAACAGTACATTGCTGAACCAGGATCTGCTGTTGTATTGGAAATTCAAAAATGAGAATTCAAACCTGAAGCAAGTGCTGATAAAATACTTGGGCATACCTGCTGCATCAGTATTCAGTGATTGAGTGTTCAGTGTTGCTGAACAGATTTGCGATAAGAGAAGAAGCAGGTTACTTCCTGAAGTGCTTCCAAAACTGTTTCAGAAGTTGAATCTGGCAGCAGTAAATTTCCAATATTAAGAACAGGAATTCATTTTGCATTTCAAAGAACTGCTTGTGTACTAATGTAAAATCTCTTGAGAATCCATGTTGTTGTTAACACATTGGGGTCTCACGACGGGCATAGCCCGCAGTGCACTTACAGTCAATGTGGACGAACGACGGGCATAGCCCGTCCTGCGGTATGCAATTTGCCAATTGAACGACGGACTATGCTCATACTTCGTCTCATGTGCGTGTTCATTCAAGCCCCTCTGTTGAAATTCCGACCGCTAGGTGACTCATGTGTTATTTTTATCTCGCACCTGTGACTGTTTGTTGTCGGGTTGATGTACTGTGCATTGTTTAGAATGGCATTGTTAGATCCAGACTGCATAGAGGATTCCGACTCAGAGTTTGAAGTTAGCGACGATTTTCATGATGCAGATGAATTTGAAGATTTGGAAGGTAGGTTATATTCGTAATAATTATTGTCGACAATATAAACAGTGTTGCAAACTCTAGTATTTTATGAATGAAGTGAGAAGAGGTAATTTTTTGGGGTATATTCATCTTGCCTCTTGCTTGATTCTCCTACATGCACTGATGTATATTTAGTTTTTCCATTTATTATTTTGTATAGTGTATGTCAAATGAAAATTTATTTTATTTATTTAGTTTATTTCTTTCTTTCTTTAATTTTTACAGATGACGCAGAACCAACTGATACATCGTCTGGTCCTGTCCTGCAGCCACTTTTTCATACAAAAGATAATTACTTGTAATTTGTAATTATTTTTTGTTATGTGCACATAAGAAGTATTCTTATGGAAGATTCAAAAGATGTATTGATAGTTTATGTAGTTAATTATTGAAATTTCCAGATTACGAACTTAAAATATCTCTATATTAACATTTGTTACAATGTTGTACTTTTTTGTTCTTCACAAAACATTGCTGAGAAAAATATTAAAAAATGGCTGAAAATGAAAATAAAATTTAACAAATTTTTGTTCATTGAAAAGAGGAAGTTTTGTAGATTTAAGAAATATGTGGTAAATAAAAACAAATTAAAAATATTTTTTCTATGATTTTTTGAAAAACAACCAAAAACCGCAGACCAGAGGTAACAATGCTGTATTATGAGGCCAGACCCGAATGTGTTAAAGGTTCACATAACCACCTTTTGTAGATGCAAATGTACATTCACATCTCTTGAGAATATATATGTATATACATATGATATGCAATACAAATGTACATAGCAAATTTATTTTTGTCATGCTGAAAATAACATCCCATTTCTGTTTAATAATCTTATGTATCGGAATCAATAAATATCGGTATCGGTTCCAAAAATTATCGGTGAGTACATCGGCATTGGTAAATTTTCAGCTTCGTCACATCCCTAGGCGCCAGCCTGTTTTTCTCAACAGTCATTTTCTTTAATACGGGCTAAGAAAGCCATACTAGGATAGCTCTATACATTTAAACATCTAATTTATTAATTAATACAAGACTGGATTAAAAGTAATTAATTCTTGCACTGAAGTGGCCTTCCTAAAAGTGGCGCTACCAGTAACAGCTACATTCTAATACATGGCCGACTACCACATCACAGACGATTTTAAAATTAGGCTAGCAACAGTGAAAACAGACAAATATTAAATTAAAAAAAATGCAGATACTGCACTCGTTATTTAAAAAGGCAAGGAAAATTTTTGTAAGAAAACTACAATTAAAAAAAAAAAAAAGACCTGGATTTGAAAATTCAGGCACCATGACGACTGGAGGCTCCCGTATTTGTCTTCCCTTGATCTTATTTCAACCTTGAACCACAGGTTCGTATAAAGTGGACTTAAACCAATTGTAGACAGGTACCGAAGAAAGAATTTTAAGTAGTCTGCCATAGTAGGTTTTGTACTTGTGGGGCCTTACTTTGGGATCAAATATCACAGTAATTTGTGATTTTCACATACTGAAACAAATTTTATATTGCACAAAACACAGAAATCCATCAATTAAAAAAAATTGACGTAAACCTCGAGGGGGACAGTCAGCCAAGGCAACAATTTCACTATTCTTCAATGAACACTAATGGCAATTATGTGTTACCACATGATAGCATACTGCAACATATTTTTAAAATTATCATTATTATTTAGTACCAAGAAGAATTATGAATTTAGTTAACAATGAATATTCAAAAACTCAATATGCTGACCAAGGCAGTAATTTATTTTATTATAAAACAAACTAAACGTAACGTTTCAACCTTCTAGCAAGGTCTTCTTCAGACTCTGCACCAAGTACAAATGTAACAAGATACAAAAACAGGACGATATATATACACAAACATTACTCCCCTTTAGACCATTAGAAACTTGTTCTGAAACATTCTAGTAGGTGGCTTTCCCTTGTCAACTGTTACCCACAACCCATGAAAAAGAAAATTTTTGAAGGATGTGTTGTCTCTACCTAAATAGCGTAGAAAAGCTGGATGTTAAATTATTTGAATCCCATCACCTATATTTCTGTCTCAAATAAATGATACCCTCGTTTCCTCAGTAGAGCTCAGCTCATGCAATGCATGAGATTGCAATAATTATTGAATGATTTGCTTTATTTTACTTTGCTTTTTGTGCCACTTTTGGCTAATTTGCAAAGATGGGTATGAGCGATGATATGATGAAATTAATGAATGGACACTCACAAACATCCATGTCCAGGCTGGGATTCGAACCCAGGACCCCTGATGTGCTAACCACCCTGCCACGAGGGCTGGCTATTGCAATAATTAATAACTAGACATAAAAATACAATAATATCACTATATGACTCAAGATTCACTACTGTTTGAACCAATTTTAACTAAAACTCCAGACCAAACAATTCCTCTCCCCAAAGCATATCGGTTGGACAATTTTCCATATCTCAGATTCAAATGTTGTACGAATAATAAAGAAGTGACTCCTATACTTTATGCAGTCGCCAGTTTATGTTTATCCTTAGTTTAATGTACTCCATTAAATCATCTTACCTCCCTCATCCTACAAGGCGAAAGAAGACGATTAAAGGAGAAGTAACAGAAAATGTGGAACAAAAGCAAATAGAATGGAACACATAAGCAATGATATGAAGATTGCTTTTATCAGCATGTTATCATATTTAAGCTTGTATAATGCACAGTCTGGTTTTTGATGGGGAAAAGCGACAAACAATTATATTCTGTATATAACGCACAGTAATATCCAGGTTCAAGAACGAGCTGTCTTAGCTGTTGGTTGTAAAGTTTTGCAACGCCGATCTAGAGTGAATGACATTATACCTATCCAATGGGCCAGCTGTTGCTATGTGGACCAAGAGGATAATATAGTCTTGTGTAAACAATAAGTAGGGACATGAAGTTTTTGTTTTAACGATAACACCGAAAAGTTCAGGAAAGCGAAATAAAGTGTTTAAAATGTATTTGGATAGGTAAAGAAGGCAAGTTTTCTGTGTTTCGTAATCACGAAATAACGCGAATTATGCAATTTTTCAGAATAACACCAAATTTTGAGCTTCAACGTGTAAAAAATGCCGCGAAATATGGATATAAACTGGGGATAACATTTTTTTTGTTAAAAAAAAACTGCCTGAAGGGCTATGAGACCTGTCACTTCTAGTCTAGCTGGTGAAAGTTAGATTCAAAAAAGATTATCATGCTTCACTTGCAGTTTCGCGCAGAAATGACTGACAATGCTTTGACCTCGTCCTAAAATAGAATTCGCTGCGGGGATCTTCTGAGAAGGGAAGTTTCATAGGAACCGGAAAACTTGTGTTGTGTTGGGTGGGGCTTAGGGGTGTGGGATATTTTGGCAATGTTAGGGAAATTTCAGTCAGTCAGAATCACTGAGGCTGTATGGTTCGTGCATCATCTTGCATTTCTTTTTCCTTCTGAGGTGTACTTCGAAGCATCCCAAAGGCAGCAGCAAATGTATTAGTTTTTTTCTGTAAAACTTTATGCTTCAGATAGAACTACATTATTTTGTAATCACTGCATTGCAAAATAACATGGGAGCGGAAGGATTCCTTGATTAAGCACAGTTGAAGTGAGGGGCACAAAGAGACAAATGAGTTTCCTTGTTTGATCTTTATGTCCACTTATATGCATAAAGGCTAATCTGGACTGGACCTACAGTTTAAAGTGGGATCCGTGTCAATGTGACTCCACCGGGTACCGAATCGGGACCATGTGATTCACCAGGCGGCGACGTCGGGGAGGCCCGAGAAGAAAAGTAAAGCGAGTGAAACAAACCGGCAACTTTCTGTCGTTGAAGGCTTCGAGAATCCTAAAATAAGGAAAGAAGACAAGGAGTACATCGCACTTCGAACTGTGGAAAGCTTTGTTAATGCAACCATTCCATTATGGGAGTGAATGAAAAAACTACTATCTTTGTATTTAGAAGTGCGTTTTGTGTAGGAAGTGTTGTGTTGTGAGTGAATGCTGTGAACATTGACTATGCACCATCTGTGTGTAGAAAACCATCAACGCTATTGTAAACTGAAAAGGAAATTTACGAAAACAATTTGTGAAAATTTTATTCTGCGCGAGTGAAAAGTTGGAAATATGATTATGTTCAAATATTTAGGTGATATCCTTCAATAAAGATTTCATAATTTCTGGCAGATGAGATGAAATAGTTTTCCAAATGCAAGAATTTGGTCATTTCCCACATTTCATTTCCTTAAATCTACTTATCTTTTTCATTAAAACTAAAATTTGCCTCAATATTCCATGACTAAAGCAATGTGAAAATCTTATGCATAGAAAAAACAGTAATAACGCATGTAAAAATAACACCGATTTTTTAACACCAAATTTTGCCTTAAACCACGAAAAATAACACCGAAATTTAGGGAAAAATAAAACAAAAACTTCACGTCCCTAACAATAAGTCACCAACCCATACCACCTCCCCCCTCTCCCTCCACTCTGTTTAGCATCTCAAAGTTTTCCTGTAATCGCCACCTTTGTTCTGTAGTAGAAGAAATCGAGATCAAAATTATGTTATGGATTTGCAGAGCTTAGGAAGCCTATTTCTTGCCCGACAAATACCGTCCATACACATCCCATGTGATGGAGATGCATGCTTGAATTCTGGCAGAACAGCAGAGTTTTTCTAGGTGTCGCAAAACGTTCCGTTGCAAATTTCCCTTGTGTAGTGGTTCTATTTTATTATTACTAAAGAAAACCAACCTGGTAATTTATAGTTATGCCTGTTGATACTTCCATGTTATGCGCAGTGATGTAGTGAAAACATGTGTGGTTTAATATTGACTGTCTAAACTATTCCGTGTGCAATACACACTAGTTGCCCGGGACAAAAATTTTGAAAAAAAAAATAAAAAAAAAAAAATTGTGCACATTATACATGAGTAAATACGGTATTTAACACTGTACTGGCTTCCATTCAACTCTGCACTGTGCATGAAAAATAATTTAATTCATTCCCAAATGCCAATAATTTTAGTTTCACGACACATACTTGTGCATAAATTGTATTTCAAGGTTACTGGATTTGATTCCTGTTGGGAGTGCAAGGATCGCAACATTGAATCCAGATTAGGTCCAACCTTTTTGCACATAAAGTGGATTTAAACCAATCGCAGACAGGCACCAAAGAAAGAACCTTAAATGTATCTGTCAATTTCTAAAGCACTAGCAAGATCCTAGTTTTAGTGAAATAGCATTTAAAGGTCATAATCTAATACACAAAATATCTGTAATCATTTTCAATAATTTCTAAGATGTTCAACAATTACTACTGGCATCATCAGAAATCTACATGAACATCAGGACTGGTTAAAAGTACAGTGCGCTCTTTTTAATTCAAACCCAAAGGGGACAGGAAAAAAATTTGCATTAACAAAAGCATGCATTATTAAACAAAACCAAAACAATAAAACTACTGTACTCGAGTATAAACAAAAATAACGAACATGCTGTGACCCCTACCATAAAAACTGCCATATTTTGTGCATGGTTCTATAGTGCAAGCTGGAAACAATTCCTCTCATAAGAATAATTAAGTTACCAGTTTGGAAAACACATTTCAGTAAGTACAGTGTATTAACATGCAAAATCATATGAATGTGTAACATAATTTTTAATACGTAGAAATTTTCGGCAAAAATGAAGGGTTGACCAGGACTTGAACCCGGGTCTTTGGCATACAGTGCCATTGCTCTACCACTGAGTTACCGAGCCGGCCTGGCCTAGCCTGATTTTTCCCTATAGCTGTTTTACCTGCGTGGAATCGATAGCGAAAAATCAGGCTAGGCCAGGCTGGCTTGGTGGTAGAGCAATGGCACGGTATGCCAGAGACCCAGGTTCGAGTCCTGGTCGAGCCTGTATTTTTGCTGAAAATGCCTACGTAGTACATCTCCTGTGTGTGCCTAATCTTCAATAATTATTTTTAATGTAGGTTGATAATGTGTTTGGCAGCATACCATACTCTTTGACGATGCGATGACACTTTTCTTTCAACTTCCATTAAAGCTTCTGCTTTTTTCTCTAATGTTAAGCTAATACATGCAGCACCCTTCGACACTGTGAACAACACATACCATGACTAAGCACAACTTGCAACTGAGGGCAGATAAGATAAGACAACTTTCACTTACTGGCTAGTGGGGATTCAAGGATAAACACATGCATACAAAAACTGGTGAGAGTGGTGGCTGCATACCAGCAAAAAGAAACTTCCTCTTCCCTAGGGCTCTCTCTGGATAACTGCCTTTGAATCATCCAAATGAAAGGCTTGAAAATTTGAATTACCTATGAAATTTTAACATTTGTTTCAATAGGAATTTCACAGGGAACAAACATCGGTTTGAATTCCAAAAATAATTTGAATTATTCTAGTTTGACAGTGGTGCATACTCCATGTTATTGCATGTACCACCAATAAACCATATATCTGTATGCATTTAGCTTTAATATATGGGCTATTGCTCACTGTATATTATGCAGACTATTGAGACAAGTTGCTAAGCAAATTAGAATGTATATGTACGCCACAGATTGTTCTCCATTGCACCCTTCCATCATCAGAAGAAATGAAAATATTGAAATTACCAAAAAATTTGAAGTTCTTGGACTTTTGTTTTTGATTTATTTCCAAGCCTACACTGGTGTATTATTTCTATTATATCTAATTAATATACAGGGACTGGCAGAAAAAGATGACGATTTTGAAATGTGTTTATAAAGAAAACATTTAATGTAATGCATGGTTTAATAATCAAAATTCCTACAAAAATAATTACCATTTTCAGTCCTTACATTAATGTTTCTTTGTTTTGAAAATTGTGTCCAATAAATGATGACCTCCATTCCATACACATTCATGTACACTTGCCTTGAAGTTGGAGGTCACCCTCACGAGCATCTAATTCGGAATTGCCGCTATTTTGTTGCAAATAGCTAACTTGAGGTCACCAATTGTGTGAGGTCTTTCATACACTTTTGATTTGAGGTAGCCCCAGAGGAAATAATCACACATCGTCAGATCCGGTGAGCGAGGAGGCCAGGGAACTACTCCATCTTAACTGAAATGGCATTGAGCGATGAAGCCAATGAGCACTCCTCCCACTATGCCGTTGAAAGACCTCACACAACAATCAATTGTGTCAAAGGTAAACACTATTTTTGAACATTTGAACAACACTTTGTGATCTCAAGTTAGCTATTTGCAACAAAATAGCAGTAATTCCGAATTAAATGCTCGTGGGGGCAAATCCAACTTAAAGGCAAGTGTACATAAAGGTGTATGGAAGAGGTCATCATTTATTGTTGTAGGAATTTTGATTATTAAACCTTGCATTACATTAATTGTTTTATTTATAAAAATATTTCAAAACCGTCAGCTTCTCTGCCAGTTCCTGTACATGGTGTGTATAATAAAGGTGTCAAATTTTTAATGGCACTGAATTTCGAATTAATAAGAATCAACTGTATTAGTTCCTTTATCCCGCTGTTGAATAGGTAAAACTGAATAGAGTAAAAACAAAATAGAAAAACCCTGTCACTTGACCCCTAACTAGCTACAATACATACCAGGTTCATGCAGAAGACCTAGCTGCACCAAATGCATCAGTCTATCGGAAGGGGGGCATGGGGGATCGGCCTGCACAGCCTGCGACAAGCTCACTGCCAGAGTTTGGTGACCATCGTAAAACAGCTGACTGCAATAGAGAAGAACAACCTGCATCAGGCACTTATGTAAAAATGATCCACTGTAAATTCTCCATAACATTTCTACATTCTCAAAGTGGAAAGGTAATTTTAAGATATTAGTAACATGGTGGGCTGGATTAAACCGAGGTTAAACCCATTTTTTTTAAACAAAATAGTTTTTCTTAATATAATCAACAGTGAAGTGCATAAAAAACAAAGTTTAATCATTAGCACAGTGGTTGCCAAAGAGTGTGCTACAGTGCCCTGTGGTGCTGTGGCTGGCTTAGAGGGGTGCTGCGAAATGTTTCAATTTTTTCGATGAAATGACACTTACTTCCGAATATGTGCTTATTTAGTACTTATTGCACATAGAATGTTTCTGAATTTGAAATATATGTTTATTTTTTAACTTAAGGCGAGGAGATACAATTACGCACCAATTGTGCATTTATTTCAGTATCGCCCGAATGGGCACTGCTACTTAAACAAACCCTGGGTGTATCCAAGAGTATTAATTTCTCTCCATGTTGCAAGTGCAAACATTTTGTTATGTTGATTAAGCTGGACACGATGTTTGAAAAATATGATGAATAATATTTTTCGGAATCCCATGTATTCCTTATGGGGAATCAACTTCAACATCAAGTTACGACTAATCAAATGGGAGTTTTGACTTTTCGGCTGGTGAAATTCATCTTCAAACTGCCCTCTTCCCGTTGACATCTCTTTCTATTCCATCGGAAGTTTTATATTCACAAGAGAATGAATCAAATCATACTCCCATATGATCAATGCTTTTTTCCTTGCCTCCTGGCAGTGTTGCCAAACCTGATGGGCATAAAATAACTAAATTTCACCTTAAATGGAGTTAAAACTGACTCTCATGGAGCTAGATTTACGATGGCTGGATAAAGTGTCTTCTAGGGTAATGTTAGTTGTCAAAGTGGTGGGGCACTGCTATTAACGTTAACTCTAAATTGATGACAATTTATTCTTAGTTTTCAACATCTAGATCCAGCGGCATCGCCCATCTCAATAATGGTATGAAATCGAAAGTAAAGAATTCCCTGACGACAATATTATGTCAATTTCATGTCTAACATTGCACTATAAAGAAGTAGCTGGGGAGATAAGAGAGAGTGGGGCGACGCAGGCAATATAACAACATCACGTCATGTGCAAAATGTATAATTATGACGAAAGGTGGTCTATGTGGGTCGGAACCAGAGATGGCATCATAGTGGGGCACGGGAGGGGCATCCCAGTTCACAGCTGAACGAGTGCACGGAAGATTGATTGATTGATTTAGTTTATTTTACTTCGAGTTTTGTGCCTCTTGGCTAATTTGCGAAGATGGGGATGAGTGATGAAATTGATGAATGGACATTCGCAAACAACCAAGCCTGAGCGGGATTCGAACCCGGGACCCTTGGCATCGCAGCGTGATGTGCCAACGGCACGGCCACAGGGTCCGGCTAGAGTGCACAAAAGAGCCAGATCTGGCTCCAAGAGAGCTAAGTTGGCACACTGCCATGGACGGAAGGGCTTGGGAAGACTCCCGTGGAAATTGTATCGCAAGCCCTTAAGGCAAGCAACCTAACCACACAAACTGAGCATTGCAGTGCTATTTAGGCCTACATTCTGATTTTCTGTTATTACAAATGTATCATGTTTATAAGCTATTTTTTAATAATGAAAGTGACTTTTTTTCAGTTTTCAACGCCTTCATTAACGTTTCTGTATGATGAACTCTGGTGATTACCCAGCCTCGCATCACAGCAACATTTCCTGTCAGTCATCCCATGTGAAATCCTCATGCAACATAAATACAACTTTGCTGCACTTTTATTTGCAGACGGTCCAATAGACATCATGGCTACTGGGAAAAGAGGGGGTCCAACCAAAATTTGCATCGTTAATTTTAGAATTTTAAAAAAAGTAAAAAGCTTACAGTTGATCACAGAGATAAAAAGCTACTTGGTTTTGTGGAATAATAACTAAAGAAGAGAAATGCATTAGCTGGAAAAAAATGAATGCAAAAAGCACGAAACAAGTCCGAAATTAATGTTTTCATATTTATCAGTTAATCTATGTAGAAAAGCTCTGAATTTCAAATAAGAGACTTTTACATGAGAACAAAACAGAACAACAATGCACTTCAGCGTGAGTTGAGTGGCATGAGATGTGAAAAATAAACAAAACCAGCTCTGTGCTAGATATTCCACTGATCTGTTGAATCAAGTAAAAGTCTCTCCACAACAAGTATATATAAAAAACAATAGACAATTAAAAAAGTTTACAATAATTAATATTTTTCCTAGTGATTTTACATCAACTGCTCCCTTGCAAAAACTTTAGGCTATGCCTATGACAGACGTGCATGTGTGAATAAACTTGCATTCCTGTTTTGTAGAGATAAATTTATCAGCATATGCTATTAAGACTCAAGAATTGTATATTTTATGTATTTAAAAATTTCAATAACCTCAAACACAAAAGATTATTAATAATCCATTATCATAATGCATTAAAGCATGAAAATGAATCTTGCTGCAATACCTCAAATCATAATTGCTATTTCTGTTTAAACAAAACATAAAAAAAGATCTTTCTACAACCCTGATATTTAAAACTATGCACATCCCACATATATATGTTAGTCTTTCATGCCTCTAAGGTGAACTACAATATAATCAAGGCTGCAATGTTATGTAAACTCACCTTACAATCAGGCGGTACAACAGCTCTCTATTTTTCAACACATTTTTTGACTCAATGCTTTCGGTCTCCTTCATGGTGTATTACATTCTACAAAATAGAAGAGGGAGAAGTATGTTTATCGACCAAAACTCATGCATTAACATGTGAAAAATGTATTTATTATATAATATACAAGGGTTGGGTAAAAAGTAATGGCAACACTGGTATAATTGGTACTTGACTGTATTGGCAGAGGAGCACATGTTACATTCCTTCAAAGTAATTGCCCCTCATCTCTACGACCTTCTGTCACACGTATGGAAGGTGTCGTACACCGTCAGCGCGTCCATCTCTGTCGACGTCCCGCAGTGACCGCCCTATAGCACGTATGATGGCTTCGCGCGTGTCGTAGTGCTTCCCGCCCAGTGGTTCCTTCATTTTGACAAAACGGTTGTAATCACACGGTCTCATACCGGTGAATACGGCGGATGTTCCAGTACCTCCCACTAACAGTTATGCAGGAGCGCCGTCACATTGTTCGCAGTGTGACACTTTGCATTGTCAAGCAGGATGATGGGACACCGTGCCGTCTCTTCCTTCTTAATGGGAGATGAAGGTGGTGTTGCAAGAAGGTGCAGAAGTAGGCTGCGTTGACCGTCTGCCTGAGACGTTGTTCTTCTTGCCTAAACATATTGTTAGGGCGCTTGCACTCTCGTCCTCTGCTTCAGAGCACTGCTGTTTTTGACTGAATAACATACAATCGCTCCCACTCACTATACTTCCTCGCCTGACATTCCATTATCAGCCACGAAACGCTTGTGGCGCTGTGACTCACCCCTTTCACGGGACAGCAGTGTTGCCATTACTTTTTATCCAACCCTTGTAAATAATAAATACACATGCACTGAACGAATATGTGACTGTATATATATGTTCTTGTGGTATCATTGAAATTTATGACTGCACAAGCATTAAATTGAAAAAAAAAAAAAAAAAAACAACAACATTAATTCAACATGAATAAAGTACCTATCCTGTTGCTGTTTACAGTGGCCTTGACCCTCTGTACCCCCTAGAGAAAGTGAAATATTTTGCTATTTATGAATGTTTTCAGTTGATTCTTGCCAAGGCCGGCGCTAATCAATTTGCCGCTCTGGGCAGTAGCGGCAGATGCTGTTCTTTCGAACCCCCCCCCCCTCCCTGTCATTACGCAGCAACGGGAAATTCAACAGGCTTATATTTTCTTCTCTTCAAATTTTGCCACCCTGAAAATTTGCAGCTCTGGGCGGTGGCAAGGTTCGACCCCACCTTCCGCCGGCCTTGATTCTTGCTCTCGGAAATGTGTTATTGTTTATACGGTGCACGCTTTTAGAAGGAACATGAGTTCGGCTAATACCCAGCCAGTGCTACTGCGCTGTTGCCAAACTAACTGCTAGCGCAAGGGAAGGACAGAAAATTCGCGATGTGTTCATTATTTTTGATAATGCATGCACGGTATATATGAGTACAGTGAAATAATATAGTGAATATTTCTACACAGGATTATATTATCATATCACTGTACCATATACGAGAAACCCATACCTGAAAGAAGCTTGAAGGTATTTATTCATCACCGCTCTCGTCGTCTTCCTTGGTCTCCGCAAGAACGTCCTCAGGATTTTTTCCAGGGAGGGGAAAGGAAGGTGCTTTTTTCCAAGGGGGGGCAAACAAGGCACATTTTCCTCCATAATAGTGTTGTTCCCTCAAAAACATTGCTTAAATTTGAATATCATATTCATGCAATAATTAAACACATTTTATTGTGGCTGTAATGAAATTATATGTGAAAAATATATAATTTTTGGTTGACTTTCATTTTCCAGGGGGTGCATGGCCCCCCCTCCCGGACGCCCATGGGTCTCCGTGTCACTGATTTCACTCATTTCGGAATCACTCTCCTGGAGGTTAATGATTAGATTTTGCACCCTTGGTGCCTGTACTACTGGTGCTAAGTTTTGAGAGTGGCATTATTTAAAATAAAAAGAACACATGGAACACACACTAACGCACGAAAGGGCAGTATTTAATCTTTTCACAAACTGTTCTTTGTGGCGCACAAGTGAACGATGAGCGAATAATTTTACACCGGCCTTGCTACAAAAATGCTGAACTCAAAGTGACCCAGACTTTCAATGTTCGAGAATGCCCAGAACAATGAAGTGTCATTGTTTATATCGAGACGAATTTAACACCCACAGTTTTCCCTAGACACAACAACTCAGCTGCGTCCACACGGTGGCGACGAAAAAAACCAGCTGAAGGAAATGAAATGTGTTCCCTTGTTTTTTCAAGGAACGATAACTCCTGCTGTAGGCGACGGAAATTCATGGGATTTGGACAGTCAGGTACAAAATGTCTTTCCCCATCTTATGATGAACCTTAAAGTGAAAAATACAGAACACTGCTTTTAACTTGCAGTCTCCTAACTGTACAACGTTGCACTCCTGCCATTGGTTGATCGCCACGCACACCCTCTGCGTGGCCCCACCCGATATCGCTTCTAAAAGCGTGCGTCGTATAGTAAAGTACATCTGTTACATCAGCATGTTACACTACCATGTAGCAGAACAGCCTGAAGGCTTCGCGCAAGTGAATATAGCACCCAAAATGACTTTCTACAACAGCAGCTATAATTTTACGTAGTTAGGTTAGGATTGGTACTTATAGTTCTTTTCGGCATGTTCCTTTGCTAGTTTAGTGTACATAGAAACAGTACGAATCGGTGAAAGTACTCCGAAATTGAAGGTTTTAACTTACGTGGGCCATACTTTGGGATCAAATATCTCCGTTATTTGTGCTTTCCTAACGCTGAAACCACTTTTACATTATGTAAAGCATTGAAATCTGTCTATTAAGAAAATTCGACGTAATTCTCGAGGGGGGTACAGTGGGTAAATGGCCCCAAAACTGGAAAATATTCCATGCTTTTGGAATGTTTTCTGTCGTCTTTAGCTTGCGAAGATGTGTTATTGTGAAGTAAAGTATGTCTGTTACCTTAGCGTGAAGCAGAACAGCCTGAAGGCTACCAGGAAGTGAATATAGCACCTTTACAACATCTCACAACAGCAGCGGATGGGATGTTGACTATCGTTTCATAAATGTGTTATACAATAAAGTAAATCTAACACAAAGGACTGAAAACTTATGAGACAAAAATAGAAGTGCCAAGTTTGATGGTATTATTGTTCGCACATATTTTTTCACTAGTTGAGTGTGCATCCACTGGTTTTTACTTATTCGAGCCATAATTTGGGACCAAATATCCCCATTATTTGTGTTTTCCACATGCTGGAAGCAATTTTATAGTATGTAAAACATCGGAATCAATCGATTAAAAAAAACTTCAACATAATTCTCGAGGGGGTACAGGGGGTCAACAGGCCCTCGAGTGTTACTGTTGGGGGTCAAATAACTCAATTACTTGTTGTTTCTGCAGGCTGAACAAATTTATGTTGCATAAAACATGGGAACTTGGACATAATAAATAAAAGGTATTTCACAGTAAAAAAAGTGCATATTTCCAAGATAAGTATGTTTTGTCTTGGACTATGGTTTTCTTTCAGATATGGTAAGTTTAATTTTGTTAGAAGTGTTAGTGTTAGCATTTGCACATGTAGTGTCGTTTTTTGAGTGTGCATACAATTGGTTTTTACAACTGCAAGAACAAAAAATGCGTGAAAGTAGTGCAAGATAGTATGTTATCTACTAACAGGGGTCTAACTTTGGTATCAAATATCCCTGTTATCTGTGACTTTGAAACAAATTTGCATAACACGTGGAAAGTTATCAATTAATGTCGATATAATCCTCAAGGGCTTCAATTTTTCTTTTCTTTATTGAATGCTAAATATAATTATATGCTATAGTCGTGGTCGAGACCCAGGTTTGATCCCCGGCGGGGGTGGACCGGGATTTTTTCAACCTGTTGAAGCAGTTCCGTATGCACCCAGTATAAAGTGGGTACCTCAAGGAAACTCCAGGGGCATGGTGCTGATCAGCTCATCCCCATCTTTGGCCGAGATCAAGAAAGTGTGGGGCCCTAATTCCACACCCCCTATACGCCTTTATGGCATGATGCAAAGCATAGGAGAGCACTTTACTTTTTATTTTTATTGAATGCTAATGGCGATTAGATGTCACCATGCGATGGTATACATCAGGGCTCGAAAAAACCCGGTCGCCATGGCGACTAAAAATTTCAGCCTGGCGACTGTGATCTTTTGCTGTAATATTGCAGTTTTTTAAGTTTGCATGTACGAAATTTTGAAAATTCTAAGTTCAAATTGCAGTACTGCGTAAGTTAGCAAATTATTTTTTCAACGTTATGAGCATTCCATAGAATCAGTAAGAATTTCTTACTCTTTGTCCCCTAACCCTCCATTTCCCGCTTTCTCACATGATTTAGCGATGTTTTGAATACGGTGATGCTCAGCTTCTTATAGATTGATTGATTTGCTTTATTTTACTTTGCTTTTTGTGCCACTTTTGGCTAATTTGCGAAGATGGAGATAAGTGATGATATGATGAATGAACACTCACAAATGCCCATGCCCAGGCCGGGATTCGAACCCGGGACCCCTGGCGTCGTAGTGCCATGTGATAACCACTCTGCGACGAGGGCCGGCTCAGTTTCTTATAATATGCACAATTTGCTAGTTGGTGGTTTCCTGGCATCTGATTTTCAGAGCTGGCACCTAGCTCTGAAGAAGATTTTTCGAGCACTGGTATACATGTAACATATTTTGGTAACGGTACCGAATGTTTAATTATCTTTCACAAGTTTTGTAGGAAGTGCTTTAGAATACTGGGAACGATTATGAAAGCACGTTTGAAACTTGGAGAAATGAATTAGCACAGTTAAATGCCTCACCAGAGAAATTATGATGTAAAATGTAACTTGTGCGAGCATGTGTTCTTGGTTTTTGGTAAACCCACTCAAGCATGAGTGTTAAGAGGGAGGTGGAGTTTGGCGAAGGTCGCCGTGGAAAGCGCTTAAATTTAACATGGGCTTTTTTGCATTTTGTTGAATATAACGTTTTAGGACAAAAATTTGCCGGAAAACACGCAGTGGATGTGAACTTAGTTTATGAAACTATGAGTACATGACACATTTATGCAATTTCAGTTCGTTAAATGTGCACAAATTCCATTTTTTTTTTTTCAATTTCCCATAAGGAAATACGTAAATAAGCACAGAATGGTTATAGGATTTGGGTGTAGCACCAACGAAAATGGCCATTATGATGCATACTAACGTAATGCTCAATCCTTTTATGACTAAGCTAGGGAGGGCTTTTCTTTCAAAAGTCACTTGCACAGCCCAAAATGATTGTTTAAAAATGTCATGTATTATCGACGGCGAAAGATACGGCCGGTTCAGCCAAATTTCATTCATCATAGTTCGCCACTTGGCCACTAGATGTCTCTGTTCGAAAATTGCCCCAGGGTGACGGGGAGGGCTAGTTCGCGCGGGTGTTTGAATCCTCTGCACAGCTGGGTTCCGTCCCCTCGTCAGAAGGTCCCGTAGCTGTCACAGCTTGATTTATTGCCTCTTTCCCAGGCAAGAAACCAAGAAAGCAGGAAGGCCATGAGTTTGTGTATGTTTGAGTGTAGAGAAGCAGAGCATATTTACCGTGAATTGGAACCAGTGACACAGTAACTTTATCTTGATCCCTACCACGAAGGACGTATTCAGGGGGGTCCAGGAGTCCCAACCTCCCCCCCGAAAGACTTACCAAGTACAAAAATTAAATCATGAGATCATAAAATAACTTCAATTAAGTAATGAAAATCAGGTTGTTGTCTAATCGCAATTTGTTTATTTCCGCAAAAATATTGGAAAGCAATACGACTTTGAATGACAGTACCAAAGAAGATTTATGCAAGAATTATTACTACTTATAATAACATGCAAAATATTACCAGGAATTTTACTTTCGTCAACTGGATCTAACATCATGTTTTCATACTCAATAAATATTATATTCTTTATCTATTTGGCATTAATTTCCATGCCAGGGCAGTTTCTATTTATTTACAAATTTTGCAGACCTTAACTACACGTAAGCTAGATAATGAATACGTGATGTTATACTGTATCACTGTTGTTATATCACCTTCTTATCTAAATTTAACATTATTAATATTATTATTTTGAGACATTACGTTAGGACGCCCCTCCGAAATATATATATCTCGATACGTGCCTCGTGTTCGATTTGAATAAAATGTAGAAAAGGCGGGGAGGGTGGTAGCGCTTCCTCTTTTTACATTTCGATAGTTTTACCTCACATGTAGTACTTTGTGAGTCAACGGTGCAGATAGGAAATACGTGTACTCACACACACATAATTGATGATTCGCAAAGGAACTTCGTTAAATTCCCATGCTTGTTCCACTCACAAATCATATCCTCTCCAAATTACAATAGCCTACTATCGTTGTTGCTTACATATATGTGTGTGTGTGTGTGGTTCCTAGAACTTCACTATTTCCAAACATAAACTTGATGTGACTCTTACAAAACATTTGTTTTTGGAGTGGAAGGATCATGAAAAGGTCTACTGTTTCTTGCAAATCTTCAATTAATCTAAAATTTAGTATAAAAACATAATTTTGGCTGACTTGCTAACTTGAGATTTAAAGACAAATTATTAATTTGAATTCTCCATAACAATAACAAAAGTGACATAAAATGTAGGAGGACAAGACTAGTGTTGCCCACGGGACGAGATGGGACAGGCTTTTAAAAATTCGAGACGAGATTGATCATGTGTCCCGAGACAAACGAATATTTTCGAGACGAGACAGGCCAAAGTCTCGTCTCGTGGGCCACACTAGACAAGACTCTTGGCTTGGTTGAGAATTACATTAGAGATGTACAGGTTAGGAAAGGGGAGGGAGAATTCAGTCTTCTTCCTCTTCAGCGCGAACCCTGCCTCCTACATTCTACATGTCCATTCAAAATGTCTTCTTAGTTTCAGATATTTTTGCCTCCCCTATAGCGTAATGGTAAAGATGACCCTCGTAATGTCAAAAGGTCCCGAGTTTGCTACCTGGTGAACGCCCAATAGTTCAATCCCACTATAAATGTAGGTCCAGTCCCGATTAGCCTATCTATACATAAAGAAGACTTACAGAAACTCAAACTCAAGATACTCAAACGACCGGCATAGGGTTGACGGCGCTTGGTGCAGTGAGAGAGCTCCCCTTTGCGAAATCAAAATTAGGAAACAAAAACTCATCTTCAGGGGTTCCCTCACTTTTTCGCCCTTAGATGGCAGCTGCTGATAAGGGATGAGCATCCCCCCCAAAAAATAAAATTCTGCCTACGGGCCTGCTGTCCTGCATCGTGACCGTCCGGTCTAAGGCGTTATGCTTTGGGCTCTCCAGCAACGGGACGCGCGCAGGTTCGAGTCTCCTGGAAGAAGCGTAACAACTTTTCTCCTGATATTTCGGCCAGTCAAACTCGCTGCCCGCGGGCCGCATGTAGGCCCCAGCATCCGTTAATGCGGCCCGCCTTGGCTCCACTTAACACTTCATGCTTGAAATTATCTATACATTTGTAGTTATCCCGTTTTCTCTTTTCTCGTGATACAAGACCAGACTCATCCAAACTTCAACACATTGACCAATTATCCCTACACAGGTATACATTTCATTATAGAGTAGGTGTTGTGTCAACTAAGCAAGCTGATGGACATGTTACTTCTGAAGTACGAAAATATCTTGCCAGCTGGGGGAGGGCAGCGTGCATACTTTCTGTCGCCTATGAGTTTGTTTCTTGATTTTCAAGGATTTACCTGGAAGAAAAGTCAGTTTCTGTAAAAGTTTCAGAGAACCATATGGCTGCCCAAACTTCGTGGGAGTAAGAAAAGGACTATAGAAGAGGAATGTAGATTTTTCAAGTGAAATGCTTACTTTTGTTGTGAAGTGAATAGTGAAAAGCGTAGAAAATTTGTACCCTGATAAAGTTTATTCATTCAAAAGTATTTCTATATCACGAAATAAATTTGCCAACCTCTGTGGCAGAGTGGTTAGCACAGCCCGTTGCGACACCAGAGGTTGCGGGTTCGAATCCTGGCCTGAGCATGGGTGTTCTTTGTATGTGTCTCATCAATTTCATCATACCATTACTCATCCTCATCGTCGCCATTAGCCAAACGTGGCAGAAAAGCAACGCTAATAAAAAAAATGAGAATACAGTTGAGGAGAGGATTGATGACTTAGTCAACGAACAATTGAAAGCAAAAATTGTTCGTGTTGCCTTTTCGCTCACAATATGTGAAATTACGAACGTCTGCGAGCTAGCTCGGTTAGCTCCCTTCATTCGTGGATGCGATTCTCATCTCGATATGACAGTAAAACTACTTGAATGATTCCTCCCCGTGACACAAGGGCTGATATTTTGAAGGAAGTGGAGGCCATTTTGAAAAGTTACAGTCTTCCGTTATATTAAAACTTTTTTAATAAAGTTATAATTTGTCCTTCTCAACTTCTCAGGAATACCAGGAATGGCAGGAATATTTGTCCACAGTAAAAATACTACGTGATGAATTTGGAAACAGGTTTCAAGACTTCAGAGGGTGCGAAGGGCAATATTCTTGTTCTGCTCTGCTCCCTTTTCTTTTGATGATGCATGTGCAAGTCCTGCGTTCGAATGGAACTTATTGAATTGCAGTGCAACTCGTATTGAAAAATAAATGTCGCGAGGTGGGTTATCCTTGATTTTTCTCATATCTCCCATAGCAGTATCCTCGAATAAGCTATTTTTCTGTAGAAATTTTATTAATTTTGGTTGCACTTGCCTTGGTGAAAAGTTGTTTTCCATAATGAAGATTAATGAAACAGCCGAGCCGAATGATCAAGAATGACTGACAAAATATTTGTTGTCTGCATTAAGAGTTTCATGTTCACAAAAAAACTTATTGCAGACTTTTGAAAAGCTTGTTAAAAAAAACTGTCAAATCTGTGCGAAATGAAACTATAATTGCACACAGTTTCTTGCAAAAAGTTTTTCACAATTGTAACCAATTTATACTCGAAATAACATGTAAAATACTATAACCATGAAAAAATATGGGGGGAGGTCTATATATAATTTACATATCGATGCTGCAATAATAATCACTAGAATCCCGGCACCGTTGGGTCGAACCACTTAGTTCTGGACTTCAAGGTGTTGGGGTTCTAGATGTGTGACCCGGATAGTTTTGACATTTAGTTTGACATGGCTGGTCTTTAGGACCTGTTGAGGAGATTGGGGAAACCTTCAACAACGACTGGGGGGTTCGTCCTGCTGACCACACGTCACCCTGTAACTGATTGGTGTGTGAGTGAGGCCGGCCCTTGTGAGTGAGTGAGTAGGCCCTTGCCTTCACGGGCTGTTGCGCCACGGGTTTACTTACGTATATTGGCGTAAAGTGTGGTCTTACAGCGGCTCGACCTCTCCTCGAAATTCTGTCAATTTATTTTGACCAATTCACTGGGGATTTTTTTAAGAGTACTTTGTAACACGTATAGTGCTCATCTCGAAGATCATACTATCGTTAGTTGGACTGAAATTTCAGTTTGAAACCAATCAATCGAATCCAGGCCTGGGCATGGGGGGGGGGGTGTTCTTTCATCAATTTCATATCATCACTCATTCCCTCCCATCTTCGCGAATAGTAAGAAGTGGCAGAAAGGCAAAGTAAAATAGACCAAACAGATCAACCTCGGCCCATTATATCTGCTGTTAACTCAACGATGAGAACTGCACAAAGGGACTTGAAGATTATAAGAAAGGAAACTGTGGCCGAGCACGCTCACCAGTTGCCCGATGGTCTGACCATGGAAGTTTCCACGTTCCAGCCGTGGCATCATAAGCCTGGACATATAGTGTTAGAGTGTAAAAGAGAGAGAGAGAGAGAGAGAGAGAGAGAGAGAGAGAGAGAGAGAGAGAGTGAGTGAGTGACTGACTGAGTGCGTGTCTTCATTCATCCTCCTCGTCGCTAATTGTCAAATGTGGCAGAAGCAGAAAATAAAATACAAATACAGACGTGTCAAACGTGTAATTTTCAACTACGAAAATGTATAATTAGAAACATATGAAGAGGATAAACACTGTATGAAATTAACAATATATTATTCACGCAAGATGGTATATTTCCTCTGCTTTACATACATATAAAATTTAATACACTAAAGCATGCAAGAAATATCCATTTCTCATTGAAGCAGAGGAACTTAGTGCTAGCTGTCAACGACAGAGCTATTGCTTGTTATTTATTCAGTTTATTTTCTCTTTAGGAAAAAAGTTCCTGTACCTTCATAAGCATGGGAGTCCAGAAGGGAGGGCAAGAGGGGCCATGTCCCCCCACGGGAGAATGAATGTCCACATAATAATTATATATATATCTTTCACAGATAATTTAATTTCCATCACAGTAATATATGTTACTCATTATAATTGTGTTTAAGGAGCGTGATAATTTCAGACTGAAATAATGTTTTGCCTCCGCCCTGGAAAAGATCCTGCGGACGTCCATGTTCATAAGATAGTTTACTGTGGTGTAAAAAGGATTTTAAACTCGCCGCGATTAGCCAAAAGTGACGGGAAAGCGACGCTAAATAACAAAAATCAACTCAAATCAGTAAAGAAGATGTATGTCGAGTTAACAGCTATTGAAAAATACTTAAAATATATTCACTCGAAAAGTAATCAACCAATCAATCAACGTATCTACATTCTCGGTGGTGTTACATTTCAATTGTTCGGATTCCAGTAAACATTCCATCTTGACGTCATCCGTAAGACTGCCATTGTGACCGTAATACTTGTAGTTATTTCGGAGCAAGATGTCCAGACATGATACGTGACTTATCCTGAGGGCTGCGAAAGCCAAAGCTAAAAATTAAACACAGTCCATAATTACCATAGCATCAGGTCTTACAAGATATATACATACAGGTGAGTCACTATTCTGTGACATCATCAGTAATAGGTCTTAATATTAACTAACACAAAAATCACGCAGCAAATTAAAGGTATTACGAATAAGATTAAAAATATTTCTAGAATTGGAAAGAGCAATAAAGATTCGTGCAACGAGAAAGTAAAATTAACAACAATAAATATTAGTTCGAGGGGAAGCACGTGTCATAATGATACAAAATGATAACATGTAGAAAGTTTCAAATACGTTTAAGCTGTTTTTAAGATGGGTAATACATAAAGTATAAGTTCAATGTTTACCTATTCGTTACCTTACATCATTGCTACTACTGTAGTTGTACATTTTGTTCCATTGGTTTGTCTTTCGCGTCTTCTGATTATCCCTAGGTCATTCCACATATCAGAGACTTTTTCCTTTGAATTCGAAATAGTCTCGCTCCCGTCCATCTCGAATTATTATCAGCACTGTTCGTAGTAGTTAAAATAATAACAGTTAATATTTTTTGTGCTTATTACTATTAGATACAAATTTTGTATCAACACGAAACCCCCCTACAAAAAAAATGGCGACTAAAATGCCTCTGCATTGTTATCACTGCCACTGGTATGCTATACATTTACACAGCGTACTTTCAATTAGTTATTCTTACTTGATTCGTAGTTACTTTCAACTGATAATCTCTACCTCCTTCTTTACTCTCAATTTATAATCTCAACCGCACAAAGAGAAATTCTACATAATTATAGCAGCCACTGTAATCAACAAAATTTATTCAATCCAAATCTCATTTGTGAACGTCCTGACTGTTTGCCGTAGCCACTTTCCAAGCAAGAGCCAGCCAGCAGTGAATATTTTGCCAGTGGAGAAATCTTGAAAGAAGCCGAAACCAGAATGAAATGAAACAGGTGGTGCCCTTTCGCAGCGGTCACGAAGGGGAGGGAGTGGTGAAGGCAGGGGGGAAACATGGTGGCAAGTCTTTCCACCATAGGGGGGAGGTCCTCTGTCCCCCGGCCTGTGCTCTTCCTCTAGTTTAGGACACAAGCGAGAAGAATTGCTAGTTCTCTGATATGTCGCTAGGTGTCTCTGTATCGCGCCGGGGCAGGAAAACTCTTTTCATGCCAACCTCCAGGCCACTCTTAATAGATTTTCATATGAGGCAAGAAGAGGATATTGGGCTCGACTTCAGATATTATGTAATCAGGTGCTAAAAGCATTAAAGAGGTTATTTTAATGACAAGAACCCTAAACCTGACCTTCCTAACCTAACAACGAAAGCATTTAGCGATATAATACCTCTTCGCACCCCATGCATATGAAGTAGCAGCAGTCTGTAACTGTTCAGATTATTTCATGATTTTTTTTCTAATTCTCCTAGCAGGAAGACTAATCATCGCAGAATTTTGGCAATCATTGTCACACGAAATTTGAACCTTCCTTAAAGTAAATGAGCAGTTTGGATTGGAAATCACATAAAAGTGATTTGTGTTGAAAAAAAAAACACTTAAAAATTACCTTATACAAGCATGCACGCTTCCCATGTCAGTCGACAAGAGACTGTAAGTATAGTAGACTAGTGGGAATTAATGTAAAGTAAATCTGAACCTTAGTAGAATGCATTTAGGGACTTTTATTTTAATGCTAAGAGAACCAAACCTGGCCTGCCTAGCTTTACCCTGGAACCCTAGCAGGGCTTACCAGTAACCCCAATGAGAAAATAAACTCCCTGTAATGCCAGAGTTATTAGTTTTGGAACATTGAACCATTGTGTAATCCTCCCCCACTATTTGTACTTTTATATGTTTATATGTTCAGTTGATTCCTAGGTTCATGTCAATAAGACCTGTTATTGTAACAATTGCGTTCTTGGGGTGATGAATAACCTTATGTTAGGGTTAAGGGTGTATTTTCTTTTTCTACCACCCTCTCCAAAATTTGATCTTCAATAATGTCTAAGAAATCTCTCATCCTCTGTGCTGGGTCTTTTAAGTGCAGCAAAACAACAGGTGTTAAAACTGTGGTATCCCAGTATGTAGTGAACATCGCCATGACATTTTGCGAAAAATGCTTATAAACTGCACACTGACTTTTCATTACACTATATTATATTGTGTTATATCTTCGTATTTCTATATATATAACAGTTGGGCTGAAAAGTTCGCAGGCTAACATAGTAAAAAATATTTTTTTGACAAAATTCGATTTTATTATTCAATATAGTTGCCTTCGAGGGCAATACAACGATTATAGCGGTCATTCAATTTTTCGATGCCATTTTTATAGTACGATTTCTCTTTAGCCTCTAAATAGGCCTCAGTTTCGGCGATTACCTCTTCATCAGTGCTAAATTTCTTTCAGCGAGCATTCTTTTAAGGTCTGCAAACAGGAAAAAGTCACTGGGGGCCAGATCTGGAGAATATGGTGGATGGGGAAGCAATTCGTAGTCTAATTCATATAATTTTGCCATCGTTTTCATTGATTTGTGACACGGTGCATTGTTGATTGTGAGCACGCGCGGCACCCATTTTGCACACAGCTTTCGCATGTTCAAATATTCATGCACAATATGTCCAACACGTTCCTTTGATATTTTTAAAGTCTCAGCTATCTCGATCAACTTCACTTTACGATCATTTAAAATTATTTTGTGAACTTTTTTGATGTTTTCGTTGGTAACAGCCTCTTTGGGGCATCCACTGCGTGCATCGCCTTCGATGCTCATTTCGCCTCATTTAAATTTAGCAAACCACTTCTCAACGGTTGATTTTCCTGGTGCAGAGTCCGAATAATGTTTATCAAGCCAAGCCTTGGCTTCAACAGTATTTTTTTTCGCCAAAAAGAAATGCTTTATTAACACACGAAATTCTTTTTTATCCATTTTTTCACAATAACAAAAGCTGCTTCACTCACAATGCTATATCTCACGAACTAATTATCCGGCAGCTGTGAAATTTATACACGTATCTTTTGAAGGTTAGTACTAAGTAAAAATCACATGGATTTAATTCAAGTAACGCCATCTATGAGTCAGCCTACGAACTTTTCAGCCCAACTGTTACAAATGGATGTATGTGTGTGTTTGTTCCGGAATAACTCTCGAACGCCTGGAGCAATTTCAACCAAACTTGGTACACATATGACTTGCAATCTGGAAAGAAATACTGTGTGGGTAAGACACCCTTGGCACCCCTAGGGGTGGGGGTGACATGTAAAAATAATCGAAAACCACTGATATTAGTGTGGAATCCATAGTTTTCGGGGTTGCTAAGATGAATAGAGACACTCCCAATGCCGTTCAACTTCAAGACACCCTTGGCACCCCTAGGGGTGGGGGTGGGAAGGGGATAACATGTAAAATCCATAGTTTTTGGGGTCGCTAAGATGAATATTGACACTTACAATGCCATTCAAACCCTTGACACCTCTAGGGATGGGGGTGGGAAGGGAGTGACATATAAAAAATCGAAAACAACCGATATTAGTGTGGAATCCATACTTTTCGGGGTCGCTAAGACGAATAGTGAAACTCCCAATGCCGTTCAACTTCAAGACACCCCTAGGGGTGGGGATGGGAAGAGGGTGACATGTAAAAATAATCGAAAACGACAGATATTAGTGTGGAATCCATAGTTTTCGGGGTTGCTAAGATGAATAGTGACACTTCCTATGCTGTTCAAACCCCTGACACCTCTAGGGGTGGGGGTGGGAAGGGAGTGACATGTAAAAATAATCGAAAATGGCTGATGTTAGTGTTCAATCCATAGTTTTCGGGGTCGCTAAGATGAATAGTGACACTATTAATGCCGTTCAACTCCAAGTTCATCGCCTATCGGCATGGGGGATGAGAGGGGGTGAAAAATAAAATATAAAAAATGACCTACATTAGTGTCGAATCCATAGTTTTCGTAGTCGCTAACCTAATTGGTGACATTCACGATGACATTTGAGAGAGAGAGAGACTTGCTTTCTCTATCTCAGAGAGAGAGAGACTTGCTTTCTCTATCATGATCAACAAGTCACAGGGGCAGTCTATTAAGTAATGCGGAGTGGATTTAAGATCGCCATGTTTCTTCCACGGACAACTTCAATAGAAGATTGGGATAAATAAATACCCGGGCAATCAGCTAGTTATATAATATAATATTACGTTATATTTTCTTGTATCATATTATTGCATTAGTCATCTAGTAATAAAGGCATGAGCAGTTAAAAGTGGATACACGGAAACAATAAACCACGCTAAAGGGAATTGAGCAATTAAAGCTAAAACACATAACACTTCATCATATTAAGATGCATTTGCTTGTATTGCATTCACGTATTAGTACTTTTTTATAAGTCATAAAAATGCGTAGTAAGTGTAGAAGCTGTTTTGTGTATATTTGAAGCAATCCTGCTAAAAAAATAAAGTAGATATTAGTGTATATTTAAATGGGAGTGTTAAAGAGTGCTAACTTCATGTTAAGAGTTCCAGGATTAACTAGGAAAGCACATATTGAACAAAATCTGGTAAGAATTGACAATATAGAGAAAGTCTGTAATTCACTTACTAGTTCTTATACTCACTTCTTATGCACTCCTGGTGAAGTATCTGGAGTTACAATGTGGGGGTCGCATGTTAAAATTGTACATTTACGTGTAGAAGTTGTAAAATAACGTTGTTATTTACCGTGATAATTCTTCATATGGCGTGTTCCGTAGTGATGAAACAATGTTCGGTGGTTACGTGCTACAAAACTAGGAATTGCTTATTGAAAATGATCATTGGCCCACAAATCATTCACGGATAACCATTTCAGGTATGACTTGAGATGACCGGACCCCTCTCTGATTTTCATCATATTTGACATACTCACTAATTGAGGCCTCCTAATCACGAATCTGAAGTTAAAATGGTAACACTTTACTATACCTGAGACAGATTTCTTCAAATTTACAGGAGAAAGTACTTACGCAAATCATTTTCTTTAGCATTGTTGATGTTCGGGAATGTAGTTGTGATTCATTTTAATGCGAATGCATGTGGTTTTCTACGTAAATCTATTTCCCACGTGCTATTGCTGCTGCCGCCATTTGCTTTCTGCATGAGAGCACAATGTTCCATGTGTTTGATGACGTAAACACCTTAGTCAGTGTTTCAATCCATGCCGTCTTTTCGCTATAATATGATGTGCCGTTGTCCGTATATGCTAAATTGAATGAAGGGAGTGCTAATGGAACCTAACCCAACAGGCCTAACCTAACCTAGTAGGCATACCTCGTCCCCGTGATGGTTCGTGGGGCTATCGTGAATTTTTGGGCTAACGTCAATGGTTTTTGGGGCTAACGTCAATGGTTTAATAATTACTCTTTATGTCGAAAATTGAACTTTTTTCGTGAAAAAATATCGTGAAGTGTTTTTAATTTTTTTTTTAAATTTAGGTACTTTTCGGTGAACAAGGATACAACACTGCATGCACACTCCAAATCGACAAAACACTGGCACCACGCGCGATGAACAGGTAAGCTATCGCAATATTGTGTGGAAATAAGGAAGAACAGTAAGTACTCGTAAATGTAAGAAATATGCATTATTTTCGTTAGAAATTCATTATTTCACCTAAATAAATGTTCCCGAATGCAGAATAGTACGTTAGCAATCTAAAAAAGTGTGAAATAAATCATTGACAGGTGTCTCAGGTATAGTAAATTAGTACCGTTAAAATTTGTCGGTCACATCTAGAAATTGTGAACCATTGATGCTAGCCCCACGAACCATTGGCAAGTGGTTAGGTTAGGCAAACATAGTTAAAATTTGGTGTCGTGGTAGTATCAGGAATATATTTATTTGGTTGTGAAACAAAAAAATTTGCGAAAATCGACAGTTTCCATTCCGAAAACCAACGCCTTATTTTCGCTTATTTTGCAATTTCTAAACGTTTCAGACAAATTTTAAATTCAGATTCGTGATTAGGAGGCCTCAATTAGCGAGTATGCCAAATATGAAGAAAATCGGAGAGGGGTCCGGTCATCTCAAGTCGTTCCTTCGTTCGTAAAACTACGCATATACTCCACCGCTGATTTCAGGAAAAATGGCATGTTCCGTGAAACATTGTTCGTCGGTTACGTGCTACAAAACTAGGAATTCCTTATTGAAAGTGATCATTGGCCCACGAACCATTCACGGAAGGTTAGGTTAGGCAAGCATAGTTATAACATTTTGTTCGTAAAACTTATAAAATTTCCTTCGTAAAACTATGCATATACACCTATATATAAAAAAATTTCAATCTGTTTTTTTTCAAATGTCCAGACGTGACCCCCAGTTTTTTACAACCGATTCGGGTAAATTTCTCGTATCGGACAAACGGCTGATATTTGCTAGTTCATTTAATTTGAATATTCGTACTTACGTATTCTGCCTTGAGAAACATTGCTGAAAGTGGCGACATAATTGCGACATATCGAGTAAGTTTTCTTCGTTTCTTTTTGTCTTCGGTAACACGCAAAATGGCGGTCACAGTTTCACTACCGTACTCGGCATGCAGTGTTTCCACCCCACTGCACCCAAAAATACCTACGTAGCCCCACAAACCATTCATACATAGCCCCACGAACCATTTCCGGTAAGGTTAGGTTAGGTAGGGTCACGTTTAGGTTACAATAGTTAAAAATTGGTTTAAAAAAATATGCATAGCACCACGAACCATTGACACACAGCCCCATAAACCATTTGCAGAAACGTACCTTCTTCAGTTACAAAAACACGTGTTTGGAAACACTGACCGGGATTACGTCATCAGACACAGGCTACATCCACCTGGAAGTAAATGGATGCAAGAGCTTTCGTGCATCGGTCACACATTTATATCGAAAAATAGATGATTTACCGGCAAAATTCAATGAACGATGCGAGAAAACACTTCCCCGAACTTCCACAAGTCTAAAGAAACTGCATTCGGTAAGTAATTTCTCCTGTAAATTTGAAGAAATCCGTTTGTTCGATACGAGAAATTTACCACAAAAGGAACTTGGGCCATCGAAGCATGTAAAAAATGCCTGTGCACCATGATAAATTCTGAATTAAACAATTGGAACTTGGGCCCATGTTTTGGTAAAATTTTCGTATCCCCAAAACGTATTTCTTCAATTTTAAAGGAGAAAGTACTTACCGAAATGGGTTTATTTATACTATAGGAAGGTCTTGGAAGTTTGCTTTCACCTCGTTGAAATTTTTTTTGCCGATAAATCATGTATTTTTCGACATTAATGTCACTCCGATGCACGAAAGCTGTTCCCTTGATGTCCGTCTACTACGTGAACCAAATATTTGCGAGTGTTTCATGACGTAACAACCGGTCAGTGTTTCCAAATGCACGGTTTTGTAACTGTGTAACAGTTCTAGAACGTAAATAAACGTGAGTTACTGTTCATCATTTCTGATTACGAACTTGCGACAACATGACGTGCACAGGATCAGTGGCGTGCTCAATGTGAGGTTGATGGGAGTTATAACCACCCCCCCTTTCACCCAGTATCTCTAAGACTATTTATGAATGGTTCGTGGGGCTATTTATGAATGGTTCGTGGGGCTATCCGTGAATGGTTCATGGGGCTATTTATGAATGGTTCGTTCGTGGGGCTATCCGTCAATGGTTCGTGGGGCTATTTATGAATGGTTCGTGGGGCTATTTATGAATGGTTCGTGGGGCTATTTATGAATGGTTCGTGGGGCTATCCGTGAATGGTTCGTGGGGCTATTTATGAATGGTTCGTTCGTGGGGCTATCCGTCAATGGTTCGTGGGGCTATTTATGAATGGTTCGTGGGGCTATTTATGAATGGTTCGTGGGGCTATTTATGAATGGTTCGTGGGGCTATTTATGAATGGTTTGTGGGGCTATATATGAATGGCTCGTGGGGCTACCCGTGAATGGTTCGTAAAAAATTTCTAATTTTGAAAAATAAATTTAACTATCTTTCCTAACCTAACAGAACCTAACCTTGCCGTGCATGGTTCGTGGGGCTATTTATGAATGGTTCGTGGGGCTATCCGTGAATGGTTCGTGGGGCTATCCGTGAATGGTTCGTGGGGCTATCTGTGAATGGTTCGTGGGGCTATCCGTGAATGGTTCGTGGGGCTATCCGTGAATGGTTTGTGGGGCTATTTATGAATGGTTCGTGGGGTTTTCGAACCCGAAAAAAAAATTAATTTTGAAAAACAAATTTAACTATGTTTCCTAACCTAACAGAACCTAACCTAACCTTGCCGGGCATGGTTCGTGGGGCTAATATTTATGAATGGTTCGTGGGTCTATCCGTGCATGGTTCGTGGAGTTTTCGAACCTGGAATAAAATACAAAATCAGTAACACGAAAGTAGGTATTTTTCTATGAAGGAGGTTGCAACACTGCATAACCACTGATCATGGACTACGCTAGTCAAGATTTCTCCGCCATATCGCGTGAAACGCAAGCGAAAGCGAACAAAATAAAAATACTGGATATTTCGAAAATTGAGATTATTTGCGTGCAAAAAACGAAACGCGAAATAGAAGAATCCTTACGAATGCAGAATATGTAGGTATCAATGTGAAAAATACGAAAATAAGGGAATTAGAGACGTTTGGTGGTTACCGAAATTTTAATCATGTTTTTAAAATTATTATTTCTATTTACGACTAAGGCAATTATGATTTTTTGTTACCAATGAATATTCCATTACTTCGGCAAAGTATGGTGTAGGCAGAAATTACGTTATGTCATAGACATCGCATGAAAAATAACATTTTTGAAAAGCAATATGTTGTTGTCACTACCTACACAGCCTACAAAAAATATTTTTTTATTATTTACTCAATAGTTCAACTTATGCAATGCATGTGAATTACAATAATTAGCAGCTAGATATAAAAACACAATAATATCACAAAAGTTGAAATAATTTTAACTAAAACTCCATACCAAACACAATTCCCTTCGAACACGTACCAGAAGCCGGCTGGACAATTTTACAAATCTCATAATCAAATCAAGTTACTTTGAGGAAGAGCATTTGGAGATACTACGCGCTCTCCCATTGGCTCCGAGCTCTGACCACGTTCTGACGTCACCAAGGGGTGTGCGAGATGCGTGCGAGACATGCGAAGCAATGGAAACATGTGAAATACCTTCAATTTTAATTATTCATATGTTGGTTCTTCAAGCCATTTGCAGTAGGGCAATAGACAAAAAGCAAAGAACAAGACAGGCAATAATATGAAGTTTACAGCACGTAATAATAATAAATTGTTTTCCATAAATTAAAAGTTAATACGACTTAAATAATAACACCATTAAGCCTTGTTTCCATGATTATGAAAAACTAAATATGCTGACCAAAGCAGTAATTTATTTTATTAAAAACATAAATTAAACGTAACGTTTCAACCTTCTAGCAAGGTTGAAACGTTACGTTTAGTTTATGACTTAAATAAGTACAACTTTATGTTTTAAATATTTCGCTATCACGCTTACGCTTATTATTCTTCAAATTTTCACAGATGTTTGCTATTGACAATGGCGTTCTCATAATTTATCTATCTAGTATATGTAGGAAAATTATGTCTCTCTTCTGCGCGTTTAGGGCAATCGCAACAATAAAAATAAATGATGAAGTGATAAATTTGATGGGAGGGTTGGGAAGGAGAGGTGACTGCCCCCAAGCTATGGGAAAATTTCAGAAATAATATTCCTAAGCTGCTTTGTTTTTAGAAAACGGTAACTGAAAAATATTTTATTTTTGAAAAATTAAAATATTATGTTATTTACAATATCATTTTAGAAATTTTAAGAGGATAAAATCTAAAGTAGGAAAACGTAATCTCCAAAAGATTACTCTCCCCCTTTTTTTTGTGGATGAATCACAAAAAACTCGTGCCAGCTCGATGGCCAAGCGCGTTAAGTGTTAAACTATCGATCCCGTCACTGAAGTTCCCGGGTTCGAGTCACGGCGTGGGCATAGGTGTTCTTTGTATTTGCCCTTTCATAAATTCAATTTGATCAACTCCCATCGTCTCGATTAACCAAGAATGCTAGAAAACTTGCATGAAATATGCCCGTGTACACCACGCATACCTCCCGCAAACACACACAGGCCTTTAAAATTGTTTCATTTTACGATTTTTTTTGGTGTTCTATTGTGTTCGTCTCATCTATAATAAAATAATCATTGAACTTCATTGCTGCGTGTAGAATGTAGAGAAATAGTGTTAAAGAACCAAGGCCATGGATTCTTCTTTTGCTAAATTCAGCATGAATGATAAAATCTAAACCTCACAATCAAAATTCAAACATTAAGAGAGGTCCTACTAAGAATCCAGTAGCAAAGATGGGTACAACAAACAGCCGGAGCAGAGGCGGAGATTAGGGGAGTGAGGTGGGGCCGATGCCCCCCCATTTTTGCCCCCGCACTATGCTAAATCTTATCTACAAAGAGAAATAAACTGCCTTTGACCTCCAGTTTTGGCACCTTGCCCCCCCCCCCCTGGTTTTGGAACCCAATCCTCCTGCATGTGACTAGACTAGATTTTAATTCAATATACTATCATAAAGTACTAAATATGTTACATAAATATCACTGTATTACTTGCCAAAAATTAAAAACTCGATCTACATTTTCACCTCTTATGTGGGAGATATTTATAAAAATATCAAAAATCTTAGTTATAAATTTAGAACACTAAACTAACAGTATGTCTTTCATGAACGGTTCAGCGACCTGTTCATTGCGATTCCTCCCGACATTCAAAGTAAGTCTTAACCTTTTGAAAGGAAGGGAGCACCGTCACGAACTTCACTCCAGATTGCCCGTGAGCAGTGGCGACGATTAGGGAATCGTGGGGCAGTTACCCCTACTTCTGTAACTTTTCGGCCGAGTACTATGACCTCCTAATGCTAAGTCTTGGCTACCAAAAAGTTGTCCTTGCCTCTAGTTTTGACACCCGATCGCCGCTACTGTCCATGAGATATTGAATGAGGAAAGTGAAATCCACTTCGACTTGTGACTGCTAAGAACCTTGAAGAAGGAATAAATAAACTAATGATTGAATACATTATTAAGATCATGTACCCTTCTGTACATACTATAACTGACTATAGTATTAACCAGCTCCCTTATAAAGTAATTACTCTCTAAGGTCTTGCGTTGCCATAGTGTGGAACACTTCATCAGGTGTCAGAACTTACTACCAGTGCACTGACAGCAATGCCTATCCCTGTCAGTGGATCGATATTCTTCCAAATGTTTTCATGTCCTTCATCGTGGAAAACGATCTCTTTATAGAAGTTTCACTCATGGACGCCCACAGGGAGGGTTAGGATGTCACTTGACCCCCTTGGAATAAGGAAAAATTGCCTACTTCTCGTCCCACCCTCCCTTTTATACGCAACTCTTTTGCATGTTTCTTTCCCTATATCTTATTTCTAGTTTTCGATATTCTATAATGGCGTGCGGTGCTAAATCAGGCAGGGGAACAGGTGACCTGCACTTGCCCCCCCCTCCAATGCCTGTCGTAATATAATGCAGTAGACCAAGTAAAATTCAACCCTTACTGAAATGAACTAAATAAATATACGATACATGTGTTACAAATTGTCAGAAGTGACATACATGAAGCACGTTAAAATTATGACAATAACATTGTTAAAGCAAATATGATATAATGTAAAGAAAACATTAAAAACAAAATTGTTGATGCACAACAAATAAAAAAATAATGAAAGCAATTTATGAGTGATCAGAGGAAATAAATATTTGGTCAAATCCTGTTTCATCTCTCTATTTGTAGATTACGTTGAGTGGCGTGCCCAGGATTTTCAAAAGGGAGGGGTTATGTATACTTTTTCTTGGTAGTTAGCCCTCATTTTGTCATATTTTCCTAACTTTGACGTTCTTTTTTTAGTAATACTGGGCCAAAGGGGGGTTATAACCCCCATCAACCCTCCCTTGGGCACGCCACTGATTACGTTGACATTTTTTTTGTAGAGTTGAGTATTCTTGTAATTCAAACGTCCTCAATGAAATAATTACCTTCAAATGGCCGAGTTTTTTCATGACGTCCGCTAGATTTGTAGAAATTGTGACAAAACCCGAACTGTTCCAAACTCCCTTCTTGGGAACAAACAAGGACAGCAATAATTTGCCGCTGGAAGAGTATCCAGTTAATCATTTTACAGAGTTGTAGTAACTTGTTTGAAAATGCCTTGTGTATGATTTCGTTTTAGTCTTTAATCCAGTTAGGATAGGTATTGGTTTGCTGTCTTTTCTGTAAAGTACAATGAACTAAAAGGTTTCGTCTTCGTCATCAGCCGGTCGATCATACAACATTCGCAACCCTACGCTCGCAACATTCGCTTTCTTGTCCTGCCGCTGCGTGCGTCTTGGGCCTTGGCTTGGGGCTGGTGGGACAGATGGATGCGAGCTGTTCCCTCGGAAGCTATTTCGCAGCGTTTAGCCAAAGCATTTAGCAGACGCTTAGACTATACAACATTTTTCCAGTTCGTTATGAATGTCAGACGCAATTTCGCAATGAAATTAGGAAAATATGGACTTACTACACTCAAAACTATCACTACGACTTTAGCACATAACAAGAATTCGAAGGAAAAGGAATTCGCTATGTCTCTCGCAGGGAACAGCTAGAGAGTTCAGCTTCCGTGGTGAGGATCGTTTACCTTCGCGCGTGGTCGGAAATACTCGGCATCAGGCCGTAGAGGGATGAACGACGAGGGTAGGTGAAGTAAACAAACGCCAAACGCCCAATCACGGTGAATGTTTTTCTTCGGCGTTACTTTTGGAAATGTTGATTTCGGGAGAAAGAAGTGTTCTTATTATGTTATTATAGATAATTTAAATAGCTTCAATCGGCGATAAGTAGGAGGGAACAGCCTGTTCCCTCTGTTCCATGGAGGGACCGCCACTGATAATCAGTACATAGTACATCCAACGGCGAAAGAAACAGTAGGCAAATTGTCCACCACCATTTTAATTCGGTCTGAATTACACAATGTGATGACAATGAATTGAAATAATGACATTAATAAGCAGAGAACAATGCCTGCCTGCTTCGAATCAACACAGTTTCATTCCTTAAAACAACACAGGATGTAGAATAAAAAAGTAATGAAAATAGCGGTGGACAATTTGCCTACCATTACTTTTGCCGTTGACTGTACATCTTCATTTGTGTTTACTTCCTCTCTTCTTGATCCCTGACCTCCTTGGCGGAGGTTATCACAGCGTGCTAGGACGCCAGAGGTTCCGGTTTCGAATCCCATTCTGAGTATGGTGTTCTTTGTGAATGTCCCTACTCACGGTTTTTTCATCATCCTCATCGTCGCGATTAGAGGCAGAAAATCGGCGTTAAATAACAAAAATAAAATCAAAATTCCTCTTTGTTCTCTTTTTCTACGTTTCTCCTATTTTCTGATGGCTTTTTTTCTTCCTCTCTTTCGATCTCCTGCCATTCCTCTTCCTTCTCTTTCTCTGTGTCTTTATTCTGTATTTCTCATTCCTCCATTCCTCTCTCTCTCTCTCGCTCCTCAGTTTCTTTCTTTGTATCCCTCTCGCTTCTAGATTTCTTTCTTTATCTCTCTTTCTCTCTTGCTTCTCTATTTCTATCTTTCTATCCCTTTCTCTCCCTTCCCCGTTTATTTATTCCCCCTTCTCTCTCTCTCTCTCTCTCGCTTCTTTACTTCCTTTTTCTTTTCTCTTGCTTTACGACTTCCTTCTCTCTCTGCCTTGTGTTTGCCTGGGTTCTGTATTTCCCTTCTTCTCTCCCTTCCTCTCTCTCTTTGTGTGTGTGTGTGTGTTGTGTGTGTGTGTGTGTGTGTATGTCTTCTTTGGCTCTGTCCGGAAGGTACAAAGTACAGACTTAACGGAAGTCACGTCACCTAGTACAGTTCGAAAGGGCCGTCAATGGACATTTCCACTTTGACATGAAAAACGTTTTAAATCCATTCATTTTACAGATAATGACACAAACATGAGATGTGCAAAATATCTCGGCGATATTTGTTTTGGTTCTCGAGAAACACGCTTTCAAACACTTCTGAAATTCACCTCCTACGTCACGGATTTGAAAACGTCCTCTCCACAGACACGAGGTCCTCTGACGTCATCACTTAGAAATGCGTGCAGGCGGGGCTTCTGCTATAGCCTGACAAGTTAAGTCCCGATATGCGCAGATCGCTGCGGAGCACTTCGTATTACGTCATCCTCCCCACCACTCTTCTACTCACTGGTCTGGCGTTGAGAGTACCAGTGGTGCCAACTCAGCAAAATTAAGCTAAAACAAATATGACAAACAATTTTCACTGTTTAGCGTGACGGTGCATGCAGGCTCCTATTATATCAGTGGTTCATTTTATTTAATCCGGCCTTTGAAAATGCGTGCGGTGCGCCGATCGTAAACTGTAGTATTACGCACGTGCGTTAAGGTTTAAAGGTTTATAACGAAGAGAAACTACAGGGCGAATGACTTCATTTTCTGAATGCGACATCGAGCAGTGTCCAGGTTTTTTTTTATTATTTTTTTTTAAACCGAGTGGGGTGGTGGTTCGTTTGTTTATCGTACAACAATCACCACGAGAAGGCAATCTGATAACACGCTTGCCTGTGTTCTTTTCTAAAGCATTGAAATGTTCATGCTCTTTACTCTTGGCTGCAAGATTCTTACTTTGAAAGATATGGACTTATGGACGAGCGTGTAGATGAACTGATAATTAGACTTGGTGAAGCCGATTCAGACACGGACACAGATTCATCGTTAGACACAGACTCGGATGAGTGGGAGGGTGAAACTGAAGAATGAGAACTGGAAAACATTTAGAAGGTGAGCTCAGTTCTATCGTTTATATATTTTTCATTTTTCAGTCGTTTTATTTCATACATTTCTTATGCTGGTAAGAAATATCCCTAATATAACTTAATTCATTTAAGGTTTAAAGGGAAAATATCAAAATGTATTTAGAATTTAGCGCAATCAATAGGTAGCGTAGGTGACGGGTTACTAATTCATGCCTTTCACATTCAAATTTCGTTGAAAATTCTCAGAGGATTCAGCTCCCTCCAGTTTGTAACACTGCGAATGAACGTCGCCGCAGACAATGGAGTGGGGAAATGTGATGTGAGGTGCGCAAACAATGGATTGCAGCGTCTTGTTTTTAAACTTGTCAAGTTATAGTCCCGTCAACTTAGCATGAGCCGCAGAAGCGACAGCAAAGTCACTTGTTACTGTTTAAAACAAGTATCTTGTAACTTCCAGTGCAAAAATCTGTGCTAAGTATTAATATGTACTGTGCAACTGATGTAATCTTCTCAGTGTATTTTCTCTTAATAACCCCAAAATATTTGATCATAACTTGCGCAACAGAAATGAAACACAAACTGAAATTGCTTTATGGAAAATAAAGTAAAATAGGCTTTATAAATAAAGTGAAGAATGTGAAAATTCTTATTTTGCACTACATAGGTTACTGTAAATTTCGATAAATATAAGTTTAATATATATATATATATATATATATATATATATATATATATATATATATATATATATATATATATATTTTGAAAGTTTGGTCCGCAAACAATTTTACAAGCAATATTTTTCGCATGACCTGAGGTAAATTTCGATAAATATAAGTTTAAAATATATATATTTTTGAAAAAGTTTGGTCCGCAACCAATTTTACAAGCAATATTTTTCACATGACCTGAGAACACGCACGCAGCAGAGCCCTTTCATTTATCTTGCACGTGAGCAGCAGGGATATTTCATGGAAGAATGATCATTACAAAGCATAGCTTTCCTTTCTACTATCGCTCATTCTTCCATTATTTAAATATATACAGATTTGTAAAACTGCTGCACATGTTCGCTCACCGTGGGCTCCCCGCAGTAAACTGGACGCTCGAAGCAGACGACAAACGAGCTCTCTCTAAGTCGTGACGTATTAACATGGCGGGGCGTGTTTTCAGCGCAACGCTAGCCTCGCAACTTTGGAAGTCTCGTTTCTGCCTTAAATTGGATGCAGAGAAACGCGAGAACTTGTAGGGGTCATTTTTCCAGGGTGTAGTTTTTAAAATTGTTGTAATAAAAATTGAGTGGAAATGTCCATTATCTGAGCGCTCAGTGAGCAACGTGATCGCTCAGCTACTTGACGGCCAAATAGGCGTTCCTCCGCGAGCGCTGCTCATTTGATCGCAGAGCGAACTTAAACCTTGCTCGCCACAGGTTTGAACCACAGAATATAGTGTTTTTTGTGTTTCGATCTCATGAGGCAAAGGGAAGAAGAGGAAAACTGTATGAAGATGGCGGGGTGGCGAGCCGCGAGTGGCGGGCGGCCAATGAGGGAATATTTATGGTGAACTGAAGGGCTTGCGATATAGCGTAATTACAGAGGTAGTTCAAGTAACAGAAGGTGATGTAATATTCCAGTTTTTGTAATTGTATTAAAATGTAAGTGTTGTTTATTCCAAACAATAAATACTAAATATACACCGTATTTTTGGAAAGTTGTGCAAAGGTGTGAAAATAAAAATTTCGACAGTTTTGTTCACATCAACTATTCTATTTCCATAATTAACAGCTTTTCAAACTCCGAAATTTTGTCCCTCGACGCAGCCATATTGATCAGAGATTATTCAAAGGCACTGATATTTTGATCAATGTGCAAACAGCGTCAAGTAAATGATCTGTCTGCTCAGCGAGCGAAAATCTTGCTCAGCGAGCGTCGCTCAGATACTTGACGGGCCCCTGAAGTTCGCAAGTGCACAGCTCGCAGTACAGATGGTTGCTGACTAGGTCACGTAATTTCCGCACTCGTTGTTCGTTTGTTTAAAATCACGGAGCTAGAAAGCCAGCAACACAGGTTAAATATACGTTATGGGCCAGTAAGTTGTTGGTTAATGTTCTTCTAACGTGTGGAAATGTATGTGTACGAACATTTTAAAATGCTATGGTGAAAAATAAGTGTTTAAAACGCGGGGAAAACAACGAGTACTCAGTTTTATCTACTGCTCGTATTTGGCGCTGCAGTCGAAGTGCAATTCGAAAGAGTTTTACTTCCAGTCCACGACTTGAAGACTTCACTCCATGACCACACTCGGAGGATGCTCGCTTCAAGTACAGTCTTGCACCTTTCAGACACGGCCTTTATTTCTTTATCTGTCTCCCACTTATGTTTATCTTCTCTTCTGTTTTTTTTCCACCTGGCTCTTTAATTCTCTTCCTTCCTCTCATTCTCTACAGCTTCTTTCATCTCCTCGCTCCTTTCTTATGACGACATGTAAATATGATGTCAATACATCAAATTTAAGGATACCTTTTCGATTTGTAGCCCCTCCCCCGTCTCTCTCATGGGGCTTTAGCAGTTATGGGACGGGACGGCGACAGGAGTGGGCACGGGTGGGCAAGCGCCCACCCAAGAATTCCTGTGCCCACCCGATTGCCCACCCAATTAAATTCAATAAGTACATATATTCGGGGATATATGAATGATTAAATATTTAAGTGTAACCTGGTGTTCATAACATGTATATTTTACTTGTGAATATTATCTATGCTGGAAATGTTCACATATTATCAACCCATAAAAAGCCACTTTTGTCATTGTTGAAACAAAAACTGTGATCAAATTAATACTTCCATGTTGAAAAGCAGCTAGTAGACTTAGGAGGCTCAAAATTATGCAGGGTATGATCAAGATTAAATCAGAATTGAGGGTGAACTTGAAGGCTGCAGCTCCGGGTCTCCACTACGTATATATATTCCGGCCTGGCTATGGTTAAAATAATATCCAAATAAACAAATCTAAACATCATCTTAGCGTTACTTCCACCAGCAACACAATAAATTATTTCTACTTTTTAATTAATATTAGAATAATGTAATCAAGAAGACTTAGATGGGCAGGCCATGTGACACGAATGGCAGAGGAAAGAATAGTTTACAGGATTCTTGTTGGGAAACCTGATGGTAAGGGACCAGTAGGAAGGCTAAGACGAGGATGGATGGATAACGTTGAGATCGACCTAAAATAAATCGGTAGGGATGGGAAAGATTGGATTGATCTTGCCCAGGATAGGGACAGATGGAAGGCTTGTGTTTCTGCAGCCATACACCTTCGGGTTTAAGTATGCTATAGAGCAGGCATGTCCAACGCGTCGATCGCGATTGACCGGTCGATCGCGGGGAGTTTGTTGGTCGATCTCAGTTATCTATTGTAATTATACGAATATACGTTATTTGAATTCAACTTCTATAATGTATAATGTCTGAGTAGGTACAGATTTTTGCAAAGATTAACGATTAATAGTAGCTCACTGCCTGTTGTGACAATAAAAAGTAGAAGTTAGACATGCCTGCTATAGAGTATAATATAATTTTAATTAGCTCTGCATTGAAATTCCAGAAGTGTCCCTTTTTTTTTCAGTACAATTTTTATATACCTGTCATCTTCAAATATCAATATGGTATACGAAATATCAACTTTACATTCGTTCTACTAATAAAAAGAAATCACAACAATCACTGCAATACCCAAGTGAATAAATTTTAATAAATGAGTTATATATGGAAAAAGCTATAGAATTATTCTATTGCTAATGAATGGCTTATCCTATTTAGAAATCCTCAAATGACACTCAAAATACAAACCCTCATAAATTATTACTTTGACATTGGTTCCAGGCGCTAGGGACTCGTTGCCCTGAAAGAATAAAGTTTCCAGGGTATGCTGCACAGGATAGAGGTTGACATTCTAGAGTGTTCGAAATAGTCACGCCATACAACCCAATGAAAAATGAAGTATTACTGGTATGATGATCAACTTCGATGAATTCCTTGTGTCCTAAATCATTTTGTTACCTCAAAAAATATGTTCATGTAACCATACGTGTATTGCTTCTCCCGCATTAGTAATATGACAGTTCTTGAGAAACCGAAGAGCAACTTAGCTAATAATCGGAACAGATTTCTCAATCTTACTTGTTTATTACTTATGACGAGTGATATTTTGTCAAAATAGCCTTTCATTAGCCTAGGGATACTTAATTAATGGACAATGAACAAATAACGTGTTTTCCGTGTGTGTTTTAAATCATTCCTAATAAGATGTTCATTTTAATCCAAACATTCAGTGGCGGCGATTAGGAGGAGCGGGAAGTGGAGAATGCAGTTCCCCAGCCACATTTTGCCACTTTTTGCCCCCGCACTATGGCCTCTTTATGCTAAACCTTTTCTACCAAGAAAACGTATATTCAGGGTTACCCACAGGGGGGATTATGGCGCAGGCTGCGCCATCGAGATTCTTTGGGGGATTTTTCCCTTCAAATATTGTAAAATTGAACATTTATATATTTTTCCAAAATACAGGAAAAAATTTACACCTTAAATTCACCATATTTAATCCATTAGATGAAGAAAAGAAAGCGTTTAAGGTCATTATTGAAGGTGCGAGGGGGGGATAAATATCCAACTCTTATATATTAGGCCTTAATTGACACGTGGATTCTTGGGGGAATTCTGAATTAAACGTTGGCGGGGACAGTATTCAACTCTAAGTCTTAGATTATGGCGGGTATTTTAGTTAGAGGGGCATTGAGTATTAAGGTATCCAATTCTTGTGTATTACTTACTATTGTCTTAGAACGTTGCAGAAATTCTGGTGTGGAGACTGATAATTAATTTTTTTGGAGGAGGCAATATCCAGTCTTCAATATCAACAGTAAGTCTAAAATTGGCATGGACGTTTTTGTGGTAGGATTGAGTATTAAATTTAAAGGGGGAGATAGGAAGCTCTTGATAAAGTGTTAAATCTTAGATTGTCAAGGGATTTCTGTAATGAAGAGAGAGTTTGAACATTAAATTTTGGAGACTGTATTTAGCGGTATGGTATCCACACGTTTTCGACCCCGAACGTGCCAAAACAGAAGTTGGAAACGACTAAATATCCCGGGATCCTAAGAAAGTATTGACACCCCGTTAAATTAATACTCTTGAAAGCCTGCAAAGAAATGGATGTAAAAATGTTCTTGCTTGCTTCGCTCGCAATAATGTGTTTGTTACAACAATGTGTGTTTGGCGCTTTACTGAGGTGGATGTGGATTTTTATGCTATAGCTGCATTACAAAACATGAGCGATATTCTCCATATTCATGAGTAACATCAGTTCTTAAAATATAGTGCTTAGTGTTGGTATACAGCTTATTTTAAAGCAGGTGCATCATTTGGGACAAAAAGCTAAGAAAAAGTTACTTTCAGTGTAGGGATTACGATATAGTTTCATGGCGCAAATGATATGATTGGGGGGGGGGGGCGGATGACATGGACATGATTTTTGTGGGGATGCGCCATTGGCCTTGGGGGAGATGGGCACCCCTGCGTATATTGTCCTTGCCCCTCTAATGTTGGCACCCAATCGCTGCTACTACAAACATTCAGATAGATTTGTCTGTTTTACAAACCTTGTAAGCTAAGAAAAGTAACCCCCAAGGAGTAAGAAAACTCTTTTAGTCAAAGACTTATACGATGAAAATACTATGCTCAGCAACATGCATTTAAATTACGAGAAACTTCACGATTGTCTACCATCGCACTTTCTATCATTGTCGCCGAATACATAAAATCAAGTATGTGCCTTGTATTTGCAACACAAGCTTAAACCTAATTCACATTTATTTCACTGTATTAACATGAATGAAAGAATGTGATTTACAATGTATGGCTGCGCATGGGTAAACACTTCCTTGAAATAATTTTGTCCATCAGAGACAAAGCGAAAGGAAATGGAACAAGATGCGAGAATAGATTAGAAAAGAATAAAGAGGAAAACAAGGAAAGGGAAAAGAAGTAAGAGGAAAATCGGAAGTGTAAGAGAGAGGGGGATACATACGTCTTACGTACACATACATGGTCTTACATTTATACTGCCCACCCTAATCTATCACTATGGAACTTCTGCCCACCCGGTCGAAAATTTCTGGCGCCGCCCCTGAGTCATATCATATATCTTCACGAGACAACTGAATAGAAATCTATGCAGTCGCATAGTGAAGTAGATCAAATACACAGTGAAAAAAATGTTCCGTTCCTAACAAGGTAAAACACTGAGATTGTTTATCTCGATATTTTTGTCAGACCACCACATGATTTTATCACTTCGTTCTGGATAATTAGATTTAACTGAAATGCACTACTATGATCATGTCTTCGCATGAAATATCAACAGTGTCTAAAATTTTCCATAACATTAGGGTTTGGATCTTACCGTCAGTAGACCACTCACATTTCGAAGCAGCAACCATGTGTTGAACACAAAATCAGAAATTTCAATAAATGGTAATTATTTATCTTGTTAAATTAGGGTCGCAATATTTTATTTCACACTTGAGAAGCCACAAACTTAATTTTCTTCAGTGTAGAACAAAACATTTCGTGAGGATTCGACCCCTGAGTCCCAATCTGGATACTTGCCTGACAGGAGTGCCCATCCCCCAAGGACAATGGCGCAATCCTCCCCAAAAGCCAATGACGCATCCCCCCAAAAGCCAATGAAGCCCCCCCCAAAGTTCATGTCAAAATCCCCATAAAGTATTTAGTTAGGACAGTGTTTTCGGATATATTTTTTTTGATTCAGTTCTAATGAACACTCCACTTGATACTCCCCGTCCTGAGTTATTCCTTTTCTTTATCTAACATGTCACTATTAGGCAAATACTGTATAGTGCAAAGTGGAGACTCGATGATCTGTTTTGCGTCTTGTATGAGGAAGGTTTACCATTAATCAGGGATAGATGAATTGCCACATCAAACTATGGTATGGATATAAATATAACTCTTAATATATTTAACGTCATAAACTGCATTATGATTTTTAATCTGCTTACATTTATATGAAATAAAAATGTCCGAGTTCTGTTAAGAGAAAATATGCTGCATATTTGGTAATTATAATTATATGAATTTTAGTAAAGACATGTATTGACTTTTTACTATTTATTTCTTTTGCTCATTCATTAAAAGATGTATAAACAAAATGTACAATTGTTTTCCTAGTAAGAACTAAAAAATTAGTAATTTGTAGAAAGAAACCAATTAATCGTATATATTGAACCACAGCATACACAGTACATTTTTATGGCGACAAAAATTCTTAAGTTCTCAGAGTAGCACGTAAATGGTAAGCCATATTACTCTTTTTGCTTTGTTTTTTGATTACTCAGAAAAGAATATCAGAAGTAGAGCATATGTGCTGCTTTCAAATTAATGTTTATTTACAAGACAACATTGATACTGAAACAAACTTTAGTATGATGATCTTAAAAGAAGCTTTTGTCTCTGAATACTGGACCTTGCGAATTTATCTATTATTTCATCACTTGGAATTTGTGCAAGAATGTCACTCTCACTGCACAAAACAAGCAAACTTGACAATAATGAATCCCCCAAACGGAAACGCAACCTACTTTTAATAACCTTTAATCGAACATCACCCCAAGGCCGTGGATGCATTACGTCCCAAAAATCGTTCATCATAATCCTCCGCAAATACAGGGTGGCGCACGAAATGATACCCCATTTGTTTTTAGTGTAAAAACTTTAGTAAGCAACATTGTTAAAAAAAAAACATACATTGCAGTGAACATAGCAATGTGGAAAAATGTTTCAATGCAAAACATGCTCAATATGACCACCATTGCACTGCACAACTGTAGTCAAACGAACAGTTAGGTTATTGATCACCCTCCGACACATGTCTTCTGTAATTTCAGTGAAAGCTTGCGTAATTAATGTTCTCAAATCCATGAGATTTTCTGGATGTTTTGGAAAAATCCTTTCCTTCAGGAATCCCCACAGGAAATAGTCACAGGGATTAACGTCTGGACTATTGGGAGGCCAATACTGACCACCATTAAAGCGTTCTGGAAACCTGTTTGAAATGACGCGGAAGTTGAAGATCTCGTGCAAGAAATCCAAGACCACATTGGCAGTATGCGGTCTTGCACCATCCTGCATAAACCATTGAGTGTTAAATGGCAAATCCTTCACAAGAAGCTGAGGAATAAATTTATTACGAAGCATGTCAAGGTAACGCTCACTGTTAACATTTTCATCTAAAAAGAATGGTCCAATGAGTCCATGCGTTGAAATAGCGGCCCACACTGTAATCCTTTTGATGGAGCACTTGCGGATTGTCGGTAGCCCAAAATCGCATATTTTGTCTATTCAGCACTCCGTCCAAGTGAAAATGAGCCTGATCCGAAAACCACGTATTGTTGATAACATCCATAGGTCCCTCAGCCCATTCAGCGAATACCAGTCTCCGCTGAATCTTTTCTGGTGTCAGTTTCTGCACAACTGTTATTTTATAAGGGTACAGGTGAAGATCACTTTTGAGAATTCTTTGCAGAGAGCGTCTCGATATACCCAGTTGGGTAGCTGCTTCTCTACAGGACTTACTGGGGCTTCTTTGCATAGCGACCCGTACACTTTCCATGTTTTCCGGCGTACGGACACTATTCACTCGCGGCCGTTTCGGTTCCAGTAATGTCCCTTGAACCCGCAATTGTTCATGGAGTTTGTGAATTGTTCTCTTGCTTGGAGCCCAACGTGTGTTGAATCGAGCGCGGAAACGTCTCTGTGCACCAACAATGCTTTTGGTTTCCGCGAACAACAACACTATTGCTGTACGATGTTCTGGCGTGAACCTTCCTTTGTCAGCCATGCCGCTACACTGGACTGCTAGCGCCACGGTGAAGATTCAGTGAACTACAGCCTCTGGCAGTAAATCTCCAAGGATTAAGGTTTCCTAGGAAAAAAATATTTTAAAATTAATACATAAATATTAATTTCATTCAAAAAGTAAATGGGGTATCATTTCGTGCGCCACCCTGTAGTTTGGATGAATAAGTAATAATTGATGTTTATTTGAATACAATACCATGTTAAACTGTCCACATATTTTTAATAGATTAGTTTTTGAAATAACGGAAAGCTAGCACATTGATTGGTTAAGTGTAATAAGTTAAATTATATAAATATGCATTTAAGCAGTGTTTGTGAATGGAGAATAATATTTATGGGATTTATAAAACCCGCAATTTGAGTATATAATAGAAATTGTTACACAACTTAAGATAGAAAATTCTACCTGGACAAACCAAATAACATGTTGCAGCCGTGTGACTAATTCAATTATTGTTTCACGAGACACTACAGAACCTTAGCTAGAAATTCCTAAGCTAATGGCAAGAATTTATATGGTTCCTCCTTTAAAGAACTCTGCTTGGGGGTAAATATAAGTATTTTAGTAATCCATAGCAATAATTACGTGGATTCTATCTTCAGTGCAAATGTCACTTGCTAAAGTAAAATTGTCCTGCAACATGATGTTAGAAATGCGAAGGAATTTGATATTATTTATTTTTATTTTTCTGTTTTATCGGGTAACGTGCAAGATGTTACTGTATGAAGTACACTTAGTACAATTATTACAGCATACAGGGAATCAATACTAAAAAAACACTGCAAATAGAAGTACATCAGCCAAATGATGCACCTGCTTTAAATTAGCAGAATACCAACACTATAAGCATTATATGTTAAGAAGTGATGTTATGTAATGCAGCTATAGTTTGAAACTTTAGTAAAACACGCATTTCCATAACACAATATTGCGAGCAAAGCAAGCAAGAAAATTTTAACATCCATTTCTTTGCAGTCTTTCAAGAATATTAATTTAATGGGTTGTCAGTACTTTCTTATGACCCCGCGATATTTACTCGTTCGACGACAAAAACGTGTGATTACCATATCGCTAAATATAATATTAGATATCTTCCCCAGTACAGAAATCCATTGAGAATCTAAGCTTTAACACTTTATCAATTGCTTCATATCTCCCCCCCTTAAATTTAATACTCAATCCTCCCACCAAAATTTCCGTGCTAATTTTAGACTTACTGTTTATGTTGAAGAGTGGATGTTGCCTCCTCCAAAACAAATAATTCTCAGTCACCAGAATTTTCGCAACAGTCTAGACAATAGTAATATACACGAATTGGATACCCCCTCAATTTAAAGCTCAATCTCCCTTAATTAAGATACAATCTATAATGTAAGACTTGGCACTGATATTCAAGAGTTGGATATTGTCCCCCTCCCCAACGTGTAATTCTCAATTCCCCCCAGAATCCACGTGTCAATATGCAAGAGTTGGATATTTCCTTCCATCCCCCCTCCCGATAATACAAATTGCTATATGTATAGTAGCAATGGTAACTTGTGTCCAATGCTATATTGTTCACGTCAAATTCCCATCATAAAAATCCAACTCCCAAATTGGGTGGACGCAATGGGCGTCTACAAACCCACCTGTGGGCACCCCTGTTGCCTGATACAAGAAGATTTCCAGGAATGCTGCCTGCAGTGAAGTATTCAATCTACAAATTAGGTTTGCTTTACGCCGGCCGTGTTCTCGCAAAATCTACAGTTCAAAGTTCTTAAGTTCGAAAAAAAAAAGTTCAATTCGCAAATGAAACGTCCGTGCTCTCAAATTTTTGTCCTCGGTTCTGTTCCAATTAAAGTCCCAAAGACTGACTAATTAGCAGAAGGTAAAGAAGTAAAGCGAAGGAAAAACTGCAACGGAGAAAAGGGAATATGAATTCCTGAACAGAGGTTTCGGAACGCCATTATAAATTCAATTAATTGCCTTCTTTCTTTCCTCACAGTGGCTGATTATGTTCTTGTTACTTTCTAGGCCATTTTGACCTACGGTGCTGCCACCTCGCGGACATTTCCGAAAGGAGAGTGTCTGAATTACCAAACAGGAAGCAGAACGTCGATTCGCATTAGTTGGGTTATTTTAGATTCCGGGGGAGACCTTGGAAAGTTTTTGTCCTCCTCAAGATACTGTTGAGAAAGGATGAAACGTTTTCTTCTGTTTAACAAGGGATAGATGTGAAAAGAGTATGAAAAAAAGGCTTAATGAACATACATTTTGATGGAAATTGAGACGTACGTGATGAAAGAACATACAAAAAATCGCGTCTTTCTTACTTGGTTATTCAAATCGAGAATATTCTAATGGAGGAATACAAGAAATTTGTAAGAAATCCGCAAATTAAAGCTTCCATTTGCGCAAATGAAACCATACAAGTTGACTCGTATTATATCAGAGCTCTTTGTAGATTGTACAGTGAAACGAGATAGAATATATGAATAGAGTGACGAAGGTGTTTCTGAGCTAAGGCAAATTCAAGTAGCATGAGGATGCATTGGGGGATTTAGAGGGAGGGACACGGGGCACATGCCCCTCTCGAGAGATTACTAGGCATTATAAAAATTGTTGATAACAAAAGAATAAAGCAAAGTTTAACACAAATAGTATAATAATCGGGACAATATTCTGGACCCATAAATAAGTCCACCCTGGAAATCGTGATTGGCAGTGTCGTGGCGTGACTTTTCAAAAGTGTTACCGGTCATCAGACGTTATTATCTCCACCCTACCCCCCCCCAAAATATGCCTTTGATCTGGATTCTTGTTCATTTCGTTACTTTTTTATTTGCAATCCGCTCAATGATTTATTTAGCCACAATCACTCGTAGAAAGAACTACCACTCATGAGAGAGTTACCGCGAAAATCCAGTGAATAGTAGTCGAGCCTTGTCAACCATCTCTGTTTCTTTGCAAACAGGTGGAAAGGGGAAGAAGAACCACATATTCGGGTCAGTTTGACGTTTCTGCGCTGAGCAGACGACAGAATTCCCCTCCTCCAGCGGTGGAAGGGAAGTCCAGATGTACATACAGTAGAGAGGCAGCACTTCGTTCCTACGCGTCAGCAAAAATTTGATGCGACTGGTGTTATGTTACATCCGGTCGTAGCGGGCCACGAGCGGTTTTATTGTTGAGTCAGCAGAACGTGTCTGATCACGTTGAAGACATCGGAAGCGGTGGGGGAGGGGGTCAATGGATTTGTCACGTTGTTTCTTGATGTATGCTAACCTACCACGTGCGTATGTATGTGTGTGTGTGTGTGTGTGTGTGTGTGGAGGAAATGCGCGCGCAACCATTGCGTATGATGGAAAGACATGAAGAAATGATTTAAAGATGGCGCCGAAGGTGCTGTACCCCGAAAGCTTAGCGGCTAAGGTTATTGCTCTGTAAAACAAGAGGCGTCGAGGGTTCGATTCCTGGTAGAGTCAATATTGATTGATTGATAGATTGAGTTAGTTTTTCTAAGTCCGTTTTATGCACGGCAAAACTAATCAGGATTGGACCTACAGTTGAAAAGTGGTGATTCGGACCACTATGTGCCTCCACCGAGTATCGAACCTGGGACCCCTTGATTACAAGGCGACGATGTCAATATTGAATGGTCTCGATTAGCCTGTGTGTAAATAAAGGCAACAAAATGGTTGAGTTCGAAAATCGAGTTGGGTTAGTGGTTAATGTTGTCACCTGGCAATGAAGAGGTCGCGGGTTCGATTCTCTAGGTAGTTAAATTAGGCCAATTGTTTAGTCCCGCCATTATAGGTCCCCGATTAGTCCATCTGTGCATAAATAGTGTTTGAATAAAATCAATATGGCGGCCTTGGGTTAGTGGTTATTGTTGTCGCCTGGTAATGAAGAGGTTGCGGGGTTCGATTTTCTAGGTAGTTAAATGAGGCCAATTGTTTTGTCCCGCCATTGTAGGTCCCGATTAGTCCATCTGTGCATAAATAGTATTTGAATAAAATCAATATGGCGGCCGCGTTTTGTGTTTAGCGGAGGCGGCGGCGACGCGGCGCGGCGCGGGGGGCGGAGCGGGGGGTGTTTTTTATTCCGCGAGATGTTTTAACCAAGTGGTTGAGGGTTCGATCCCAATGTTGGTGAAAATTGGATATTCAATTGTATTTGTTTAAAAGTTCCGATTAGCTTTTTGTGCACAAAGAGAAAATGAACTAATTGGAAATAGGATGTTTATGCTGTAATGAAAAGGTCCCGGGTTCGATTCACAATGTCAAATTGGCTGATAATGATGTTGTTTTTAAAATAAAAAAAAAGAAGTGTGTTGAGTCCCCATTAGTATTTATGCAGGAACAGATATTAAAAATCAAAACAAAATGGCTGTGACTGGTGTTTAGTATTCGAAAGGTTCCAGGTTCGAGTCCAAATGTTGGCAAATTTTTAATTTAATAGTTATAAATTTTTTTTTTAGTTTACAGAATCCTTTCCCATTTATTGCATTTTGGCGAACATGTCCCCGACTTTGTGGCATTTGGACATGATGGAGATATACATAGAAATTGTTGTCAAAGTGCCTAATAATGATTTTCTGTTTAAATAAAAAAAAGTGTGTTATCAGTCCCGATTAGCACGAACAGATATTCAAAAACAAAACAAAATAGCTGATATTGTTGTTTAGTATTCAAAAGGTTTTGGGTTCCAATGCTGGCAAATTGCAGAATAACATTGATTTGTTTAAAAAGTGAGTTACTATTCCCGATTATTCTTGATACACAAATAGAAAATGGGTGATTTTGGAGGGTTCGATTTTCACAAGGGGCTAATGTTGGCGATTTTTACGCAGTCCCGATTAACCGTAATGCATAAAGCTGTTTCAACGAATATCGAACCTGGAACCTTTTGATTACAATGCAAAGATTTTACCACTAATGTATGCTATGTTTTAAAACCAAAAATAAATAATAGTATCGAATTTTTTAAAAGATGCGTTACCACTCTCGATTAGCCATTATGCACAAAGAGATGTGTTTTGAAACCAATGGGGTCGAGGGTTCGATTCCAACTGGGTATGTGTGTTGAGGAAACTAAAGGTCAACAGGCATGGAAAGTGTTTACTCGCCATCTCAAAATAAGTTTTTGGGCTTGGTACAGTTAGCTTTTTGTAGAAAGCCCCACAACGGCATCAACGTGGCTACCATCTGTGGGGGCCTCTTTTTTTAAGTTGGAGAGGGGCACAAGGCCGCTTGTACCGTACAACCTTGCACCGAAGAACCAACTTGTCAACTAGTCACTCACTCCATCATTAAAGTGCACAACATAATATCAGATTTGCACTGATAATAAGCAAAGAATTATAGCGGCTGCATAATTATATTTCAATGACAGCAAATGGTTTCAAATGAATGGTTTTCATTTTATTTTTTACTAAGTAACAGATTTGGTAATGAAAAGCTTTAACATTTGCATATAATATGAGATTTCTTTTTGGTATCCAGTTTGTATGTTGACCAAATCACAGATATACTATTACTAAGGATAGCATTAACTTAATCTAATAAAAATATATTCCAGTGCATTACAAAATTAACTCATTCTGTTTTCTGTTGTTTGAATCCATATGGTAAAGTCTCGAAACTTGATGCACATCTTTTTCTTTTGGTATATACCACCTGAAAAACCCTTATTTCCGGCTTACTAACAACGGAATGTCTTTTTGTGCGTACGATTTTGTTCGAGTTGAGTAAAGTTAAAGAGGAGGTGTTGTTGAGAATAGCATTGGTGAGTGATTCGAAATTGATTGTGCTGCTGTTTTTATGGTTTAGACATATGCCTTTCACCTTGCAAACAGTAGTAACATTAGTATTGTCTGGATTTACTACCTCAAATGCACAACTTTTCGGCCCACTGGATGAAAATGCTCTGATATAAGCATTTTTCCCATAGAGTTCTAGTTCATTTGTCAACTCCCCTAGGTAGTCTCCAACAGGCAGATCAACATCACCTGGCCCTTGAATATAAATGACACTATCGGTATCATAGTACAATACATTTTCGCCTAATGTATCCAAATATTCATAAAGCTCTAATCGTGCATGGGTTGTAGTGTATGCTGCAATAACTACATTTACAGTCGATAATGGAAGTGCAGATTCTTCGAGATATTGCCAGTGAACTATCAACATATCTTCATTTATAGGTATAACTTGATGTACTTCAACATTGGGATTTTCTAGTTTATCGAAAAAATCCTTAGGATTGTTGATAATACTAACTTGACCAGGGTTTTCTCTCTGTCCAAATTTACCCCAAAATGAATTCAGCATAAGTTTTGCTAAGCTTCGTAATCCAGGATTAGCACATATTCTGTTTTCATCCAACAACACACCCTCCTTTTCAAAATAGTCAGCTATGTATTATTTTTTTTTGGATTCTTCATCAATACACCACAATGGCCAGCCGCTTGCTTCAACTTTTGCTTTGAGAAATGTATTGATGTACTCTGCGAAAACACCACCTGATTTTTTTGCAGGATCATATTGTTCAACATTATATTCCCATACCTCATGTAATTCTAAAATTTTGTATTTCTTTTGAACTGCCTTTTGAACTTCATCCACAACCCAGGTTCCAGTTATAGCTCTTTTCCTAGCAGTATGGTTACATTCCGCCTGGTTTATTTCATCGGCACAAGTTCTACATAGAGGGAAAGTTAATTTTGAATTGGTTCGATATGGTAACACAGGATGGTACAGATCTCTCGGTGGAAGTATTGTTGCTTTGACAAGCCCTTCAAAAGAATAAATATCGGGGCATTCTTCCCCCACATAAATTTTCACCGGATGGCCAACTGGAAACTTTTTAACTTTGCAACAATAAGGGTACAGGCTACATACATCCTTATATTGAATTGTTTCATTTTCTTTCACAGTGTAATGTAGTTTGGTAGCATTAGTTCTACCACCATCAAACGCCTCCCGGGGAATTATGGGAGCTTTAATTGATAACGGATGTTTTTCAACATAATGTTTCATGGTTTTGTTATTTCTCAACTGCTGGTAAAATTCGCACCCCCACATCTCATGGACAATGTAGTTAAGTGCTTTTAATCTGGTAATTTTATTTTCTGTTCTTTCATACCGAAAAGACAAAGTATCATATGGGTCATCATGAAGAGGTTCTGTACGTAAAGTAGGGAAACATTTGACACAACCATGTGTTCTGCATCCTTGATATTCAAATACATGCTCTTGCCCCTTTTGATCTTTAAAATATCCATCTACTTTCAAATTTCCTCCAACTTTTACTTCTGGTCCTCTGGCTGCATGTTGGATTTCGATTTTATGTTTTTTTTTCCTCCCATACCAACCATTGAATAGCCTCTATAGACTGAATATCACACCATCTGTATCCGTTTTTAGGAATAATTCCTATATGTTCTGCTTTCAAAAATCTTTTACGGAATACTTTATTACAAGCTGAAGCGATGGTGATGGCTTCCAATAATGGGTTCACTGTTGTTTCTTTTTCAAAAGTGGTCATGAATTTCAAACAGGCAGCACGTAGTACATTAACATCTTCTACACAGTATTTTCTCAACTCCTTCTGCATATCGAAAACTACCCCTGTTTTCTGTTGTTCACTATACCATTCTAAAAAACTGGTTCTCTGATTCTCCATCATAGAATCAACAGCGTAAAATTCAGTACCAGGGATACATCCGACATATTCTTTATTTTTCAAAGTATTAAAAAAATGAGGAAAATACCCTTTGGACATTGGGAGATCAAATGCTTTCGGTAATTTGTTGAGCGCCATTGGAATAAAGTTGAGAGAATCTATGAAATGGATATTGTGCATCTTCAAAGATAATATTTTGGCTCCATTCATGATAACAGACGGTGTCCATTTCATTTTTTCGATCATAGTTTGCAGTACAAAGTGCGAATCATACCCTCTACTATTGTGTGCAATACACACAATATTGTTAATTTTGGTGCGGTGAGCTGAAACAAATTGCAGAAAATTGTAAACAGGTTCTGTACTATCAAAAATGTGGTGTCTTTTCCCACATACACTGCACCATTGAGACATATCTTTGTTCTCAATGCAATTATAGCATACATTTTGGCACACCAAAAGATTTGGAATATGCAGGAAATTGTTTTCAGTGCCTTCTAGTTTTGTGTCCTGCCTTGATTCAATATCGTAGAAAACAAGCATTGCTTTTCTTGATATAAGAGAAGATATTTGTTTGCTATAAATTTTTTGGATGTGACATAGATGTTCAGATGGTACCATATTTTTACAGCTGACACAGAATTTCTCCCCACATATATGAGGATTTCTGTTTGTACGGATAGCATACGCTTTCAGGCATTTTTCACAACATTTTACTGTCTGACAAAGAGAGTTTCTTCTATTGTAACATGTTTTATGATTATTGTAACATTTTTGACCATAGAAAAATCTGTTACAAACAGTGCACTTTATTTTGGTTTCTGAAACAGTACATTTGGGCTTTTCTTGGCATTGTGAACAAACAGCTGTACAGGATCCTAGATGTCTAGAAACATGATCATATTTTTTATGGCAAGTTTCACAATAGAAATTAGCGGAGAATGCAGCTGTAAGAGATGTTATAACATTAAAATGGTTGTTTATGTACACCAAATTTAAACTTTAAATTTGGTGTACATAAAATTGCATTGAGAACAAAGATATGTCTCAATGGTGCAGTGTATGTGGGAAAAGACACCACATTTTTGATAGTACAGAACCTGTTTACAATTTTCTGCAATTTGTTTCAGCTCACCGCACCAAAATTAACAATATTGTGTGTATTGCACACAATAGTAGAGGGTATGATTCGCACTTTGTACTGCAAACTATGATCGAAAAAATGAAATGGACACCGTCTGTTATCATGAATGGAGCCAAAATATTATCTTTGAAGATGCACAATATCCATTTCATAGATTCTCTCAACTTTATTCCAATGGCGCTCAACAAATTACCGAAAGCATTTGATCTCCCAATGTCCAAAGGGTATTTTCCTCATTTTTTTAATACTTTGAAAAATAAAGAATATGTCGGATGTATCCCTGGTACTGAATTTTACGCTGTTGATTCTATGATGGAGAATCAGAGAACCAGTTTTTTAGAATGGTATAGTGAACAACAGAAAACAGGGGTAGTTTTCGATATGCAGAAGGAGTTGAGAAAATACTGTGTAGAAGATGTTAATGTACTACGTGCTGCCTGTTTGAAATTCATGACCACTTTTGAAAAAGAAACAACAGTGAACCCATTATTGGAAGCCATCACCATCGCTTCAGCTTGTAATAAAGTATTCCGTAAAAGATTTTTGAAAGCAGAACATATAGGAATTATTCCTAAAAACGGATACAGATGGTGTGATATTCAGTCTATAGAGGCTATTCAATGGTTGGTATGGGAGGAAAAAAAAACATAAAATCGAAATCCAACATGCAGCCAGAGGACCAGAAGTAAAAGTTGGAGGAAATTTGAAAGTAGATGGATATTTTAAAGATCAAAAGGGGCAAGAGCATGTATTTGAATATCAAGGATGCAGAACACATGGTTGTGTCAAATGTTTCCCTACTTTACGTACAGAACCTCTTCATGATGACCCATATGATACTTTGTCTTTTCGGTATGAAAGAACAGAAAATAAAATTACCAGATTAAAAGCACTTAACTACATTGTCCATGAGATGTGGGGGTGCGAATTTTACCAGCAGTTGAGAAATAACAAAACCATGAAACATTATGTTGAAAAACATCCGTTATCAATTAAAGCTCCCATAATTCCCCGGGAGGCGTTTGATGGTGGTAGAACTAATGCTACCAAACTACATTACACTGTGAAAGAAAATGAAACAATTCAATATAAGGATGTATGTAGCCTGTACCCTTATTGTTGCAAAGTTAAAAAGTTTCCAGTTGGCCATCCGGTGAAAATTTATGTGGGGGAAGAATGCCCCGATATTTATTCTTTTGAAGGGCTTGTCAAAGCAACAATACTTCCACCGAGAGATCTGTACCATCCTGTGTTACCATATCGAACCAATTCAAAATTAACTTTCCCTCTATGTAGAACTTGTGCCGATGAAATAAACCAGGCGGAATGTAACCATACTGCTAGGAAAAGAGCTATAACTGGAACCTGGGTTGTGGATGAAGTTCAAAAGGCAGTTCAAAAGAAATACAAAATTTTAGAATTACATGAGGTATGGGAATATAATGTTGAACAATATGATCCTGCAAAAAAATCAGGTGGTGTTTTCGCAGAGTACATCAATACATTTCTCAAAGCAAAAGTTGAAGCAAGCGGCTGGCCATTGTGGTGTATTGATGAAGAATCCAAAAAAAAATAATACATAGCTGACTATTTTGAAAAGGAGGGTGTGTTGTTGGATGAAAACAGAATATGTGCTAATCCTGGATTACGAAGCTTAGCAAAACTTATGCTGAATTCATTTTGGGGTAAATTTGGACAGAGAGAAAACCCTGGTCAAGTTAGTATTATCAACAATCCTAAGGATTTTTTCGATAAACTAGAAAATCCCAATGTTGAAGTACATCAAGTTATACCTATAAATGAAGATATGTTGATAGTTCACTGGCAATATCTCGAAGAATCTGCACTTCCATTATCGACTGTAAATGTAGTTATTGCAGCATACACTACAACCCATGCACGATTAGAGCTTTATGAATATTTGGATACATTAGGCGAAAATGTATTGTACTATGATACCGATAGTGTCATTTATATTCAAGGGCCAGGTGATGTTGATCTGCCTGTTGGAGACTACCTAGGGGAGTTGACAAATGAACTAGAACTCTATGGGAAAAATGCTTATATCAGAGCATTTTCATCCAGTGGGCCGAAAAGTTGTGCATTTGAGGTAGTAAATCCAGACAATACTAATGTTACTACTGTTTGCAAGGTGAAAGGCATATGTCTAAACCATAAAAACAGCAGCACAATCAATTTCGAATCACTCACCAATGCTATTCTCAACAACACCTCCTCTTTAACTTTACTCAACTCGAACAAAATCGTACGCACAAAAAGACATTCCGTTGTTAGTAAGCCGGAAATAAGGGTTTTTCAGGTGGTATATACCAAAAGAAAAAGATGTGCATCAAGTTTCGAGACTTTACCATATGGATTCAAACAACAGAAAACAGAATGAGTTAATTTTGTAATGCACTGGAATATATTTTTATTAGATTAAGTTAATGCTATCCTTAGTAATAGTATATCTGTGATTTGGTCAACATACAAACTGGATACCAAAAAGAAATCTCATATTATATGCAAATGTTAAAGCTTTTCATTACCAAATCTGTTACTTAGTAAAAAATAAAATGAAAACCATTCATTTGAAACCATTTGCTGTCATTGAAATATAATTATGCAGCCGCTATAATTCTTTGCTTATTATCAGTGCAAATCTGATATTATGTTGTGCACTTTAATGATGGAGTGAGTGACTAGTTGACAAGTTGGTTCTTCGGTGCAAGGTTGTACGGTACAAGCGGCCTTGTGCCCCTCTCCAACTTAAAAAAAGAGGCCCCCACAGATGGTAGCCACGTTGATGCCGTTGTGGGGCTTTCTACAAAAAGCTAACTGTACCAAGCCCAAAAACTTATTTTGAGATGGCGAGTAAACACTTTCCATGCCTGTTGACCTTTAGTTTCCTCAACACACATACCCAGTTGGAATCGAACCCTCGACCCCATTGGTTTCAAAACACATCTCTTTGTGCATAATGGCTAATCGAGAGTGGTAACGCATCTTTTAAAAAATTCGATACTATTATTTATTTTTGGTTTTAAAACATAGCATACATTAGTGGTAAAATCTTTGCATTGTAATCAAAAGGTTCCAGGTTCGATATTCGTTGAAACAGCTTTATGCATTACGGTTAATCGGGACTGCGTAAAAAACGCCAACATTAGCCCCTTGTGAAAATCGAACCCTCCAAAATCACCCATTTTCTATTTGTGTATCAAGAATAATCGGGAATAGTAACTCACTTTTTAAACAAATCAATGTTATTCTGCAATTTGCTAGCATTGGAACCCAAAACCTTTTGAATACTAAACAACAATATCAGCTATTTTGTTTTGTTTTTGAATATCTGTTCGTGCTAATCGGGACTGATAACACACTTTTTTTTTTTTATTTAAACAGAAAATCATTATTAGGCACTTTGACAACAATTTCTATGTATATCTCCATCATGTCCAAATGCCACAAAGTGGGGGACATGTTCGCCAAAATGCAATAAATGGGAAAGGATTCTGTAAACTAAAAAAAAAATTATAACTATTAAATTAAAAATTTGCCAACATTTGGACTCGAACCTGGAACCTTTCGAATACTAAACACCAGTCACAGCCATTTTGTTTTGATTTTTAATATCTGTTCCTGCATAAATACTAATGGGGACTCAACACACTTCTTTTTTTTATTTTAAAAACAACATCATTATCAGCCAATTTGACATTGTGAATCGAACCCGGGACCTTTTCATTACAGCATAAACATCCTATTTCCAATTAGTTCATTTTCTCTTTGTGCACAAAAAGCTAATCGGAACTTTTAAACAAATACAATTGAATATCCAATTTTCACCAACATTGGGAATCGAACCCACAACCACTTGGTTAAAACATCTCGCGGAATAAAAAACACGCCCCCGCTCCGCCTCCGCGCCGCGCCGCCTTTTTGTTTTTATTTTAAAAACAACATCATTATCAGCCAATTTGACATTGTGAATCGAACCCGGGACCTTTTCATTACAGCATAAACATCCTATTTCCAATTAGTTCATTTTCTCTTTGTGCACAAAAAGCTAATCGGAACTTTTAAACAAATACAATTGAATATCCAATTTTCACCAACATTGGGATCGAACCCTCAACCACTTGGTTAAAACATCTCGCGGAATAAAAAACACCCCCCGCTCCGCCCCCCGCGCCGCGCCGCGTCGCCGCCGCCTCCGCTAAACACAAAACGCGGCCGCCATATTGATTTTATTCAAATACTATTTATGCACAGATGGACTAATCGGGACCTACAATGGCGGGACAAAACAATTGGCCTCATTTAACTACCTAGAAAATCGAACCCCGCAACCTCTTCATTACCAGGCGACAACAATAACCACTAACCCAAGGCCGCCATATTGATTTTATTCAAACACTATTTATGCACAGATGGACTAATCGGGGACCTATAATGGCGGGACTAAACAATTGGCCTAATTTAACTACCTAGAGAATCGAACCCGCGACCTCTTCATTGCCAGGTGACAACATTAACCACTAACCCAACTCGATTTTCGAACTCAACCATTTTGTTGCCTTTATTTACACACAGGCTAATCGAGACCATTCAATATTGACATCGTCGCCTTGTAATCAAGGGGTCCCAGGTTCGATACTCGGTGGAGGCACATAGTGGTCCGAATCACCACTTTTCAACTGTAGGTCCAATCCTGATTAGTTTTGCCGTGCATAAAACGGACTTAGAAAAACTAACTCAATCTATCAATCAATCAATATTGACTCTACCAGGAATCGAACCCTCGACGCCTCTTGTTTTACAGAGCAATAACCTTAGCCGCTAAGCTTTCGGGGTACAGCACCTTCGGCGCCATCTTTAAATCATTTCTTCATGTCTTTCCATCATACGCAATGGTTGCGCGCGCATTTCCTCCACACACACACACACACACACACACACATACATACGCACGTGGTAGGTTAGCATACATCAAGAAACAACGTGACAAATCCATTGACCCCCTCCCCCACCGCTTCCGATGTCTTCAACGTGATCAGACACGTTCTGCTGACTCAACAATAAAACCGCTCGTGGCCCGCTACGACCGGATGTAACATAACACCAGTCGCATCAAATTTTTGCTGACGCGTAGGAACGAAGTGCTGCCTCTCTACTCATAATACTGCTGCCAACTTAGTTTTTTGGAGCAAGGTTTGTCCAAATCACGAATCGCATCAAGTACTTATCTTTTCGTCTATTACTAAACGGTCTCAGTTGGAGTTAAATCCAACTTTGGCTTTGCAGTCTAGCTCTTGTTGCTTCAGAGAAATAGTATCCCCGTTTTAGGCGGGATTTAGCTCTTTCTGGAAATCCAATGTGACAACACTTGCTGATCCGGTAGGCCGCAGCGGCAACAGGGCCCCTAAACAGGCATATGAATAACCCCCTAGCACACTTGCTTCCAAGTCTTTCCCCGCTGTTCCCTTGCATTGGCGCCCTTTCCTCCTGTTGCCTCTTGAGGGTAGCGGAATGGCCTGCCTCTTCGCTTTTGTCGGCTGCAGAAAAAATGTCCTCTGCAATATACACTCAACTGCAACGCTGTCAGTTAACTTATTTAACAATGTTGTTGTTTTATTGAGAAAAAAAACTTTTTAATTTCTTCACATTTTGCTGTTACCTGCGGTAACACCGGTTACATGCACGCCACGCCTCTGGAGATTGGGGTTAGCTGGTTATAAGTAAGGATGGGCATTCGATTCGAATCACTATCCGAATTAAACGAATCCGATTCTGAATTTGAATCTCTAATATACAGAGAACTGGATTCGAATATAGAATCCCGAATCCCGAATCCCGAATCCCGAATCCCTGATTCAAATCACAAATCTTCAGTGAGTCGGATACACCAATCCCCTGGTGGTTGCCAGCTTGTGCTGCAAGTCGCTGCACCCTTCAGCTCCTACCCGAGAACGGTCCCTCCTAGAAAAGAGATTTAGATCCCTCTGTGTGAGGATATATTACAAGGGTGTCGTCACCGAGAGCGAGACAGCGAGAGTGAGATGAGAACCACAAAAATATTACTCTCGCCGGGGATCGAACTCGAGACCAATTAAGTACATACAGTTACGTGGAGGGGAATTGGCCACACTTTGTTGTCTCCCTATCTCTATCCCTATTCCTGCAGGTTATCACTGCAGAAGATGATCTCTTCTTAATCTTTCTCTTTATTTCAATTTCTTAATCTTTTATTTTCTCTATTTCTGTCTGTCATTCTCTCTCTATCTATTGTCTCTTAATCTTTCTCTCGCTCTCTCTTTATTTCTGTCTCATAATATTTCTATCCCTCTCTGTCTGTCTATTCATTTTTCTTACTCTTCTTATTTATTTTTCCTCTTACTAATTCTCTCTCTCTCCCTTTATTTCTGTCTCTTACTCTCTCTCTCTCTCTCTTTATCTTTATCTCATAGTCTTTCTATTTGTATATCTTACTCAGAGGCGTCTCGTGAACGCATGCGGTGCATACTGCGCATGCGTCAATTGTGGGAAAAAGGACAGCTTGCTCTGCGACGACATTAATGAGCATTTCTACATTCTAATTTCTTCATATAGGAGAAGTATTTATTTTACACGAGAGCGCTGAACTAAGCTTATATTACATTTCTTGGATCTGATATGAAAGAAAGTAATAATTAGGGCTCCGAAGTTGAAGACCTATAAATTGCCAAAAAAAAGACCTATAAAAAGACCTAAAAATATAAAAAGAAGGACCTAAAAAGTGAAAAAGGACGTATAAATGTGATCCAAATTAATTAATAACTTCAGTTTTAATTACATATTTAATGAATATGCGCGGCACCTTCTTATCTGACTTGAGATCTTTTCAGGCGCGTGCTGTCTGGTCGTATACACCGTGCTGAAAGCTTCAAAACAAGAGAAAGTTGCCACTTACAGCCCAACCTTCCAGATAAGTTATGGTTAAAGGACCTTGTTCCGTACCTGCTTCAGTCGTCCAAAAATGTTTTTCTCTCGTTTCAGGGATGGTTCAAATATATTTTTTAATTTTATTTCTTTACTACAGAAAGGATGTATAAGAGGTGATGAAGTGATGATGATTCGAATTGAGAACGGGCAGTAAAAACCTAGTCGAAAGAAGGTGAAGTTGCAAAAAAAAGCCGTCAAGACCTTAAAAAAAGGCTAAAAAAGGACCAATAAGCCAAAAAACACCGAAAAAGGCAAAAAAGGACAAATAAAACCCACCTTTTTCTGGCCTACAATGACCCAAAATGAACATATATTATGTTGGGCCTCGTCTACGGACACTAGGGATTGATTCATTGATTGATTGATTTAGTTTATTTTACTTCGCGTTTTGTGCCTCTTGGCTAATTTGCGAAGATGAGGATGAGTGATGAAAGGATGAAATTGATGAATGGACATTCACAAACAACCAAGCCCGACCAGGATTCGAACCCGGGACCCTTGGCGTCGCAGCGCGATGTGCTAACCGCTCGGCCACAGGGTCGGGCACGGACACTAGGGAATAAAAAGGATTTTTCCTCAACTACCGAGCTCTAGTAATAATTCTTTTCCCACAATTGACGCATGCGTCACTTCAGATCCAAGAAATATAATATCAGCTTAGTTGAGCGCTCTCGTGTAAAATAAATACTTCTCCTATATGAAGAAATTAGAATGTAGAAATGCTCATGAATGTCGTCGCAGAGCAAGCTGTCCTTTTTCCCACAATTGACGCATGCGCAGCATGCACCGCATGCGTTCACGAGACGCCTCTGACTTACTCTTCTTTCTCTCTCTTTAAATCTATTTCTTACTGTCTCTCTATCTTTTTATTTCTCTTTCCATCTCTCTCCCTTTGCTTCCTTCGTTCTCTGTCTCTATTTCTCGCTTCATTTCTATTTCTCTGCTTCTATCTGTATCATAAAGGATCAATCAAAATGCTTATTGTTGTTCGAAAATTCCTCATTCATCTTTTAGGGAGGGCTAATCTTACATTGCTCTTAGATCTTAGAGCTTACCTGCACCAACCTGGTGGATAAACTTGTCTCGTGTTAGAGCAATTAGATTACAAAATCCCCATTACCTGTGTTTTCCTGTAAGCATTTGCCAGCAGGTAGCTCTGTTTATTGATACGCGGCCATTATTGCTCTCTGGACCTGTTTGCACAGCTTACCATGATCAAATGCCTCCAGAATATCCGTTGTTTGCTATTCAGCCAGCTACTCGGCAACTCAAGCACAATTAGGCTGGGAGAAAGGTTTGTTTCTACTACACACCAACACCTGGCCTTCAGAATATGCAGTTCTGCAGTTCCTGTTGTGCTGACCACAGCATATTTGCTAGACGAATGCTCTAAAAATGGTTTGACCTAGTTTATGACATGCGATCAGTTTGTGCAGACGTTGGAAACGAGAATTCAGTCAGGCAGTAGCATCAGAGCGCCGTCCCCAGAGAGAGACAGTGAGAGGGAGATGGAGAAATAAAAACGGGATGTAAACGACAAGATATACAATAAAAAAGAAGAAATCAAATGAAGGGAGAAAGACAGTGAGAAAGAAAGAGAGAGAGACGGAGGAATAAAAACAATGTAAATGAAAGAAGGTAAACAATAAACAAAGAAAAATAAGATATCAGAGGAAGGTAGAGAGAGAGAGAGAGAGAAGGAGAGATAAATAGAGAGAGAGAGAGAGAGAGAAAGAGATAGACAGCGAGAGAGAGATGGAGAAATAAAAAGTGAATGTAAATGAAAGAAGGTAAACAAGAAAATAAGAAACAGAAGAAATCAGAGAAAGGGAGAAAGAGAGCGAGAAAGAGAGAGAGAGTGAGAAATAGAGAGACAGTGAGATAGAGATGGAGAAATAGAAACAGAAAGTAAATGAAAGAAGGTAAACAATAAACAAAGAAAAAGAATAAATCAGAAGAAGGGAGAAAAAGAGAGAAAACGAGAGAGAGGGAGAGAAAGAGAGAGAGAGAGAAGTAGAGAGACAGTGAGATAGAGATGGAGAAATAAAAACAGAAAGTAAATGAAAGAAGGTAAACAATAAACAAAGAAAAAGAATAAATCAGAAGAAGGGAGAAAAAGAGAGAGAGGGAGAGAGAGGGAGAGAAAGAGAGAGAGAGAGAGAAATAGAGAGACAGCGAGAGAGAGATGGAGAAATAAAAACAGAATGTAAATGAAAGAAGGTCAACAATAAATAAATAAAAAGAAGAAATCAGAGGAAGGGAGAGAGAGAGAGAGAGAGAGAGAGAGAGAGAGAGAGAGAGAGAGAGAGAGAGAGAAATAGAGAGACAGTGAGATAGGGATGGAGAAATAAAAACAGAATGTAAATGAAAGAAGGTAAACAATAAACAAAGAAAAAGAAGAAATCAGAGGAAGGGAGAAAAAGAGAGAGAACGAGAGAGAGAGAGAGAGAGGGAGAGAAAGAGAGAAAGAGAGAGAATAAGAGAGACAGCGAGAGAGAGATGGAGAAATAAAAACAGAATGTAAATGAAAGAAGGTAAACAATAAACAAAGAAAAAGAAGAAATCAGAAGGTAGAGAGAGAGAGAGAGAGGGAGAGAGACACGGAGGAATACAAACTGAATGTAAATAAAAGAAGGTAAACAATAAAGAAAGAAAAAGAGGAAATCAGAGGAAGGGAGAAAGAGAGAGAGAGAGAGAGAGAGAGAGAGATGGAGGAATAAGAACAATGTAAACGACAGGAATTAAGAGAGAAAAAGATAAACAATAATGAGAGAGAAGCAAACGGTAGGAAGAAAGGGAGGAAAACAGGAAATGAGAGAAATGAAGGGAGCGAGAGCAAATAGGGAGAGAAACAGCAAGAGAAGGAAGAAAAGAGAGAAAGGAAACAAGAAAAGGGAGTGAAAGAGAAAATTTGTCTAGGTCCACAGTGCAGATAGGTTAGACGGGACTGGACAAACAGTTTAAATTGGGATCCGAAGCGCTATGTGCATGAAGCGGGTATCGTACCAGGGACCCCCTTATTACAAGAAGACTACGCGATCGGGGAGGTCTTGTTTGTTGAGTGAAGGTGCGGAGAGAGGGTGGGGCTGTCTACAATCGTACCCCTTTGGTGCAGTCACTGTCATCAAAGATTCGTTTGCGCAGAATTATTCATACCATTGTAAAGTAGTGACTCATGTGTCCTAATTAAAAATCAAGCTTATATGTTACTACGCAATATCTAAAGCAATTTCAGGGCCCATTTCTAAAATTTAGGTCGTCTTAGAGACCCTTTTTTAGAATTTTTGGGTCATGAACTTCTCAGTCGTGTATATCATCTGAGAATTTTACATCCAGATAACGTAGCCTCCAATGACATCAATAGGCGTCGCCAGAAATTTTTGTAGGGGGGGGAGATTAGGCCATTGGTAAAACTTGAATAATAATAATTATTACTATGGTGATGATTTTTATTACAAAATAACACCTATTGCAACTAATAAAAATAAACAATTTTATTACAAATTATTATTATTATTATTATATCCTTGGAGAGACTTTTTGTACTCGATCAACGAGATGAGTGAATATCTAGCATAGATCTTTCTAATTATTTTTTTAAAATTTCGTACAGTTAGTATACCGAAATGAACCAACTACTCTATTTTGTTTATAACTTTTACGTACCTCATTCAAGAAAAGGCTTTAGTTATGGGGTAATTTTACTCACAAAGTTTATGTTGTGTCACGTCTCACACGAAATTCTAATTCTTGGAATTTTGAAAAGTATGGATACATTTATTCCTTGCATTAAATGATACAATTGTGTTTTAAGTCCACTTTATGCACAGAAAGGCTAATCGGGACTGGACCTACAGTTGAAAGTGGAATCCGAACCAGTAAGTACCTCCACCGGGAATCGAACCCGGGACCTCTTGATTACAAGGCGACGAGGCTACCACTGCGCCATCGGAGAGGCTAAAATGATAGGATATGAAAACATAATCAGGTTACTGTATTTTAGTTTTTACTTTGTTTTTTCTGCTCGAATACTAATTTATTACTGTTATCAATAATAAAAGTAATAAGGCTTTTTATTTTGGAAGTTTATACAAATGATACCAATTTCCAGTGAAAGGGGATCGACACCCCTCCCCCTCTGACTCCCATGCATATATCCATTGCCGGGTGGCAGCTGGGAGAACAGTCTTTCGTGGACATAGAAGTTAGCCATCCGTCCGATAGTTTTAGCGGTCGCATCCCCGCGTGGGGGAGGGGGGGAGTCCAAAACCACAACGCATTAACGGATCAATGAGATCGTCGAAGAGACAATTAGTTACCAATCGTCTGTCTTAACTTCCTGGGACAGAGGCCGCTGTGGACAATCGCACAGTTTCAGATCTGCAAGTGCATTTTGTTAGCATATGCAGTCTGAGTACTCCTGCACTTCAAACAATGTCAATGGTACTAGAATCGATGTGGTTTCGTTCAATTGAGCCAGACAATTCATTAGTTATATCTTGTATAGTGCTAATTAACAATGGAAAGGGGATTGCAAAGTTTTTCTGTCAGCGCTTAATTGCAATTCCATTTGTACTGTTCATTAGGGTTACCACGTGGTCTTATGACAAAAATAAGGGACAAAATTGCTATCTTAAGTTGAAAATATAGCACAGAATAGCAGTCTGAAGTTAAAGTAAGGGACAAAATTGCTATCTTGAGTTGAAAATATGGCACAGAATAGCAGTCTGAAGTTAAAAAAGGGACAAAATTGCTATCTTGAGTTGAAAATATGGCACAGAATAGCAGTCTGAAGTTAAAATGAGGGACAAAATTGCTATCTTGAGTTGAAAATATAGCACAGAATAGCAGTCTGAAGTTAAAGTGAGGGACAAAATTTCTATCTTGAGTTGAAAATATGGCACAGAATAGCAGTCTGAAGTTAAAGTGAGGGACAAAATTGCTATCTTGAGTTGAAAATATAGCACAGAATAGCAGTCTGAAGTTAAAGTGAGGGACAAAAATTCCTATCTTGAGTTGCAAATATAGCACAGAATAGCAGTCTGAAGTTAAAGTAAGGGACAAAATTGCTATCTTGAGTTGAAAATATGGCACAGAATAGCAGTCTGAAGTTAAAAAAGGGACAAAATTGCTATCTTGAGTTGAAAATATGGCACAGAATAGCAGTCTGAAGTTAAAGTGAGGGACAAAATTGCTATCTTGAGTTGAAAATATGGCACAGAATAGCAGTCTGAAGTTAAAGTAAGGGACAAAATTGCTATCTTGAGTTGAAAATATAGCACAGAATAGCAGTCTGAAGTTAAAGTAAGGGACAAAATTGCTATCTTGAGTTGAAAATATAGCACAGAATAGCAGTCTGAAGTTAAAGTGAGGGACAAAAATTGCTATCTTGAGTTGCAAATATAGCACAGAATAGCAGTCTGAAGTTAAAGTAAGGGACAAAATTGCTATCTTGAGTTGAAAATATGGCACAGAATAGCAGTCTGAAGTTAAAGTAAGGGACAAAATTGCTATCTTGAGTTAAAATATGGCACAGAATAGCAGTCTGAAGTTAAAGTAAGGTACAAAATTGCTATCTTGAGTTGAAGATATGGCACAGAATAGCAGTCTGAAGTTAAAGTAAGGGACAAAATTGCTATCTTGAGTTGAAAATATGGCACAGAATAGCAGTCTGAAGTTAAAGTAAGGGACAAAATTGCTATCTTGAGTTAAAATATGGCACAGAATAGCAGTCTGAAGTTAAAGTAAGGGACATAATTGCTATCTTGAGTTAAAATATGGCACAGAATAGCAGTCTGAAGTTAAAGTAAGGGACAAAAGCGCAATCGCGGTTACGAAAAAAAGGAACAGAATTGCAATTGGTTTCAGGGTCATAAAAATACACTCAAGATCAACACGTAACTATACTTCAGACAGGCACATATCAAAAAATGCATTTGGGGGGCGTCTGAACCATGTGTCTTAGAAATAACAATATTATAAATGCTCCATTTATTATAATTATATTGTAAATATGGTAAATTAAATTAAAATAATATCAATTAAGATACAGTAAATTAATAAATATTACATTGTTATTATTATTAAATGAATAGATAAAAATACTATATAAGAATTGTGATATACCTGGGTAAGAGAACATATCATTATCTAACTTGCGTGTAGTTCGCTAAAATTTGTATAAAAACAACTGCCCTGGCAAGGAAATTAATGTCAAAAAGATAAGGAATTGGATATTTAATAACAAAATAGGCTGTTAGATCCACTTGACGAAAGTAAAGTTTTTGATTAATGTTTTATGCATATTATCATTAGTAGCCTGCACAAATCAGCGTTGTCCCTCAAGGCCATATCATACCAATATAATCCTTGCCTTCCAATGAGTAAAGAGGAAATAAATAAGCATCGATTACACAACAAATGCTAAAGTGTATATTTTCATTATTTAATTTATGTACTTGATAAGTCTTTCGGTGGGGGCGGACCCCCCTTAAATACGTCCTTGACTTCAGACCGCTCCCTCCACTCGGTGGTCTGTCGTCTACTGGAAGACCTTGTCAGGGGTCACGTGACTTGGTATGAGGCCTATTATTTTTATTAATTTAACCACAGTGGAAAACCTATTTTGATGATGTTTTTGTCGATTTTATACTATTGCAAATCTGTGATTTTTCATCTCGTACTTCGTACGAATGTCATAATTTCTTACGAGTTAAAGTACTCCTACACCCACCTACACCTATTTACTTCCGGTCCACTTCCGGTCTACTTCCGGTCCACTTCCGGTGTACTTCCGGTCTACTTCCGGTCTACTTCCGGTCCACTTGACAGACACTTGTGAGTTTTTCCAGTTTTTTTTTTAAGTATACACCCACGCACACCCACGCCCACCCACGCAAATTTACTTTCGGTCTACTTCTGGTCTACTTCTATTGCATCATGTTGCGCAACAAGTTATTACTCAACATTGCGATGGCTCGAAGGGTAAATTATTGCATCATGTTGCGCAACAAGTTATTACGCAATATTATGATGACCTTGTATTTGACATGTTGTTTTCTGATTGGTTGGTTATGACGTAATGCGTTGACGTGGTGTCTTCTGATTGGTTGGTTATGACGTAAAGCGATGATGTGTTGTTTTCTGATTGGTTCGATTATGACGTAATGCGATGATGTGGTGTCTTCAGATTGGCTCACTGTTTCAGGTGTTTTCAACGCGGTCCGCGCTTAGGTTACTTAAAGGGTTTTTCGCATTACAGATCAGTCAGTATAGTGAGTGTGTTTGAAGAGTACGGATGTGTTGTTGCAGTGCTCCTCAGTAGTCAAAGAGAGGGTACGAGCAAACACCCCCCCTTTAATCTAACAATTTCATAGTGAGTTCTCTTAGTGTAATTTAACTGAAAATCATGATTTTAGCTGATTTTCCAAGTGTAAAAACTGAAAATTTGTTTTACGCAAGAGCTTAAATTCCAATTTCATTGGATAAAAATTATTTTATAGTTGCAGAAGTTCAAAAACCACAATTCTACTGCACTTGCCTGGCGCTGGGATGCACCTGCACCCCACCATATGTCTAAAAGTGTAGCGAACTAGACGGAGCTAATAATTTCTTAATTGCAATTATTATTCCAAAGAAACTTCTGCAACACAGAAATTGATTGATTGATTGATTGATTGATTTAGTTTATTTTACTTCGCGTTTTGTGCCTCTTGGCTAATTTGCGAAGATGGGGATGAATGATGAAATGATGAAATTGATGAATGGGCATTCACAAACAACCAAGCCCGACCGGGATTCGAACTCGGGACCCTTGGCGTCGCAGCGCGATGTGCTAACCACTCGGCCACAGGGTCGGGCGCAACACAGAAATGTTGGCAAGAATTCTCGTGTAACCTAGTTGTTTTACTCAGACAAAATCAATAGTTTTGCATTCCAAACATTCCCCGAGTGTGCGTGCGTGTGTGTAGACGTGACGTTGACTTGTTAAGAATGTCACGTACTGGTGATTTGCTTGGCTAAGAGGAATTTCCTGAGAATTCTTTCCATTCCAAATATTCCTGTATATGTGTGTGTGTGTGTGTGTGTGTGTGCGTGTAGAGATTCATGCGCTTATGTATGTGTGTAAATATTAAGGCATTGACCTGTTAAGAATGTTACAAAAATAATACTATCTCGGGAATGTTATGCTCTTCCCTTTTCTCTATAAAAAAGAGAGATTTGTGTTGATTGCTTGGTTAAAAAGAATTTTCGATTACTTGTTTTGTTACGAGAATTCTTTGCATTCCAAACATTCCTAAATGTTTGCGTAAAGATTGATGCACTTACAGCTATATGTGGGCATTAACCTGTTAAGAATATCACATCAATAATACTGGCTCGGAAATGTTATGCCCCCCCCAGCCCCCTTCCTTTATAGGAGGTTATGTGAATGTGCTGATTGGTTGACTAAGGGAATTTCCCGATTAGTAAATTGAGGTTATAAATATAAAGAATTTGCTAATGTGGAATGCAAAAGCTCAGTTCTTGACTCCCTCAGGGATTCGAATCCTGTTAGGTTAAACATCATAAAACTTTCACAGCAAGAATTCTCATATGGACTGACGATTTTTTTAACAGACTTAATAATGAGTTATAACCTGTGCTGTGATGCCACTATAAACTGTATATAAAATATACAGTCCCTAGAATGAGATGGATGAGGCTTATGAACCTCGACCTATACAGTTGTACAATCTGGCAATGAATGGATGTTTCTTTTTATTAAGCATAGCAGTGTGTTTTCGCTTATTTTAATATCAGGCAACAATGTTAGAAAGTGTGTGCATGGCCCCAAGAATAAAATATAACAATACCGATTCTGGCTTTTGTCGGATGACGTAGTGGTAACGTTGTTGCAATCACACTTCTGATGGTGTATAAACTTAAATGTTTTGCATAACATGAAATACTGTTAATGGAAATGTGTTGTTTCTAATATTCTATATAGAAAGCAGATTCAATTCAATTCAATTAAATGGTCTTTATTCTTGGGCGAGGTTCAGCAAATGCTGATCTACCACCTAACCCGACAAAGAAAAATGTAGCAAAGTACCTAGGTACATTATTATACATGAAGATTATAAGACACTACATAAGTAAAATAACATAAAATAAACTATAAAAAAGCTACTACTACACAAAGAAAATCACAAAAAGAAAAGAGATGACAAAATATATACAGTGCGTGTGTGCCAATAAATGAAAAGATAATAATATACATGTATTATTACTTAGTTTTGATCCAGTTTTTTTCAATAATTCACAAGAAACAGTTTTTAATCATATGTGGTCTTACTTTGCTTCTGATCATCAATCAGTGAATCATATACTGCCCTACGAAAGTGTTTGTAGTTCAGTTGTTTTATTTCGTTCGGGAGTGCATTCCAGATTTTAGGTGCCATGTAACTGAATGAAGAATGCGAAACAAAAGTTCTGCAGCGAGGTATATGGAGATTAGCGGCGCTTCTGGTGGCTTTAAGCTTTACACTCAGATTGTCCGGGATGTTTTTATTTATAACATTAGTAGTATGATTGGTGCTACAACCAGGACCACTTACAGGTGTACAAATGATGAGCTCATATAATTAAACAGCCCGATTTGCCCACACTTAAAATTATGCCAAGATGCCCATATTCCCCAATTCTTCAAGTGTGATATGCTCTTAATTCTAAGAATTTTGAATCCTAGTGTACAAATGATGACCCCCCTCAGATTGATTTGCCTACACTTATAAAAGGCACTTCTGTGAGATTGTTGTCCATAAACCTGTCAAAAATATGCCCCTCTTGATATTTTTTTTTGGCCACACCTAAAACTAGGGCAAACGTATTAACACACACCCACACCCACCCACACCCACCCACACCTACCCACACCCACCCACCCACACACACACACACACACACACACACACACACACACACACACACACATATTTACTTCCGGTTTAAGTTCAATTGGGCACCAGGCTCAACTTGCATATCTAGTACTAAGACAATGTAATTCTTCTAGAATTGTTCTGTGACTCTCTCATTTCTTACATCATAAACATATGATTTTTCACCTATGAGAATAACACTACATATGGTGTCATCAGGTAATGCCTCATGGAATTCACAGATAATTTTAATGTTTGTCCTGTCATTAACCACAACTTGTTTTCTTTTTGAAGTGTTGATTACAAACATGGGTCTCTGTGCTTTGAATTCATCTGGTGTGTAATACATGTCAGTATTGCCAGTAGTGACCCTTTTGTATGCTGTAAATGCTTCATATAATTTAAGGAAATCATCCTTGGAAATGTCTAAATTATAATTTTCTCTAGGAAATACCTCATTTCTGCCATTTTTAAGATATAAGTTCTTGATGTTGCAGTTATCAAATCTACTTGAATTTTTTTCCTGATTATTGTGTCTTCCAGTCTGAAACAGTACCACCACAAAATCCGGCATGTCGTATTGTATACTGGAGAATGAATTTGTAGCATCAAACTCATAATAAGTACCAGTGGCAGGCTTCTGTACACATTGATATGTATAAAATTGTAAAGGAATCTGTGGATTTTTTATTATATCTGCTTTGTATTTAAGAGCATAACTGGCTTCATATTCAACAACTGGGATTCTTAGCTCCATAGTCTGAATAATGCATTTGCCTTCATCAGGTAGGGTATTGGGCAGAGCTTCCCCTGTAGAGTTTAATGTGCTGTACCTCATCAAAGCATTATTATCATTGGCAGCTCTTCTAAATGTGATTCTTAAACCACCCTTCCACATAATATCTTTGTAATCTGAGAAGAATCCTGGCAACAGGCGCATAGGGAACAGCACTGTGTGGCTCTTGGTTAATATTTTATCACCAGCCTCAAATCCACCTATTTTGTAGTAAGAAGCCTCGGTTTTGGATAATTTTAGTGTGGCCAAAGCTGTGGAGGTAATACCGGGATAATCCACTCTGTTTATAACAACACCATGCTTTCTGATCTCAATTTCAGAGAACAGATGCGGCACAAAATTATCCACCAATCTTATATTTGAATTTGCCGGATAATCTGTTCCATCGAGCTTTACAACATCAAATTTGATGTATAGATCTGCTCTGTGGGGGTGTATAAAGCCATCCCCTACATCAAGATCAACCTCAATTTCTGTGTTGGGTTGATTTAAATTTGCAAATGTCCTCCTGTTTGGGGGGAATGATTGTAGCTCATAACTCTCAATATTTTCCATTTTTTTTGTATGTATTTTTATTTAAATATTAATCTCTATGATAGCAGTTGTTGTGGCTCCAGCAAAATCAACTAATTCTTCTTTTCCATTAGTGACCATCAACTCAATGTTATCTATTCTATTATGGCACACAGGAAAATATAATGTTGGGGATGGAGTGTAGATGATTGGCTCCATAAATTCAGAATTAGGTTTAAATGTTGCAATGATGCCAGTTTGTTTGTGAGTGCCTATGCCATTTGATTTGGTGATCATACCCTCAGCCACATTACAGTGAATATTCAGAGTCTCTATGGCTAAGAATTTAGGTATATTAATAGCAGTGTGTTTGATGGCTGGTTCAAGTTTTGTGTTGTTCTCAAAGCCTAACAGCTCTCCTATAGTACCCAGATCCACTGTTTCTGTAGCAGATACAATCTCTACTCTGTGAGTGACAGAATTTTGACTTAATACTATACCTCTGGGTAATTGAGCATTTAGAGTGGACAGATTATATTGCCCTGGAGTGATGACAATTTTTTGATCCCCTACTGCAATTTTGTTGTTGTGGTGTGTAATATTAGGGATCAAGTACATGCCATAAAATGCTCTGAGAGCTATTGTTTTGGGATACACTATATCATCATGTAATTTGAGTTTCAATATTGAATTTTGGCTGGTGAGATGGAATACCCCCATGATGTTTTAAATACCACAAGGCCTTTTGAAAATTTTCAATTGATGGTTTATTTATTTGAGACATATATCTAAGAACAGATAAACACAAATGTCCACAATTAACATCTTTGAAATTTTGAAGACGGGCATTATTGTAATAAAGATTAGCTGATTTTAGATATTGTACTAAATTTTCAGGTGGAACACCTCCAAATGAATCAAACACAAATGCCTCATTGTTTAAATATTTAAGATAACAAATCCAGTGAGTGCCCTGATTTTTGTACTTATCCAAATTAACAATGCCACACTCTTTGTTGAGTGGTTGTTCTGGCAAAGAATCAGACATGTACACACCTCTAAAATTTTTGATGCCCAGTGGCTTGATTAAAGCTTCAATATCTTGGTTTGTAAGCGGCTCTTGTTTTTTAAACTTATTCATGGCTCTCTTAACACCTTTGCCTTGTTTCTCCATGGCCAGGTTATGGCGCTTCAATTCATCTAATTCTGCCCTATTTTTCTTGGCATCTATTACTGTTTTTGCTATGGCAGCTGATCCCCCAGCCAAGCTCCCAACAGCCCCGAGTGCTGCTAAGATGGCCGGGATAGTAAATATGAAACCCCCCACATGTGATTTTTTCCTGGATTGTTGTAATTTTTTTAATTGGGGGCTACTAAGCAACAATTTCATACCATGGCCCTTGGCAATACAAGAGCTTTTTTTCTTGCGCTGCTTTTTGGTTAAAAGACTATCAATAGTTTTAAGAGATTTAAGACCTGCATAAGGTATTTGATACATAACACCCTTGGCCTTCATTGTAGGTTTATTATATACATATTCACAGCCCCCACCCCAGTTTTTGTTTGGTGTTCATAGCTATGGTGGTCCCCAATGCTGCTATTTTTTCACTCAAAGAAGCATTTTTGCTTACAAATCTACCAAATGCAGCCTCTTCTAATTTCTTGTCTGCAACATGTCTCTTGTCAAGATCAGTATGTGTGTTGTATGCTATGTCATGGTCTCTACAAGCAGCATCTAGGGGATTAACACCAGGATCACCTCTGTTTAATCTATGATCCAATTTTGTGCCTGGACCACAATACTGATAGCCTGGAATGTGTAGTTCAAATGGCAGCTTGTTTATAATGTCATTAACCAACCCCCGACCCTCAGAAATATTCCAAAATTTAGGTGGTAGAGTATTAATAATTTTTATAAGATATCCAATCCCCTTAGTGTCATTCACTATAAAATTAGACAATTTTGTGCTTATCATGTCCATAATTCCAACCTTTTCATTGTAAAAATTGTGGTTGCCAGCATTTTCCTCCCCAGCTATCACCAATAACCTATCTACAAGTTTCCTGACATCATCAACCCACACAAATTCTTTAGGCAGGGTGTTGTATTGTTTGATTCCACTGCCAGTCTTAATTTGTGACCATATGGGCTTGATTAAATTGTTGTATTTTGCTCCACTGCTAGACTTTACTCTTTTTTGTGTGGGATCATTGTTCTAGTATAGAGCATCTGATTTTATTAATATTTCTTTGTAGTGCTCATAATCTTGATCTGTATAGGTGCCAGGCCTTTTCCTAGTCATCAGTTCCCACAACCTAGGTGTGCCAGGATATTTAACAAAACCACCTCTTTGTCCAAGATGAGATTCTGAATATACAATTATATCATCTCCCATAAATGTTACTCTGAAATTGCCAATTCTATGTATGATGCTACCATCACGCTCTGTGTCAGCATATAAGCCAAAGACCTCATCTTTGTTGTCTTTAGGTGTGCTTAAATATTTTTGAGCAAGAAGACCCAATTCAATAGGATCCTGAGTAGCTACAATTCTTCGAGGAGCAACAGGACTAGGTGTATGAATACTAGAAGGTGGGGTGATTGGATAATCTAATATGTTCCTTGCAGCTACAGGTACAAGCTCTGTGATCAAATTTTGATTTTGCTCTGTAACAGTTTTGATATTTTTACCTAATTCACTAATAGCATCAATAATAGGCTGTTCTGTTTGTTTGTGTTGTTCATAAATTCCTCGGTTCTGTGATTTCCATCCCTTAAATCTTTTTACAAGATAATCTCTTAATTTAAGATCATCAATGATTGGCCTTTTCATGGTTATTTATATATGTTTCAATGTCTAGAAAATTGTTGATTTTATTTCTGTATTTGCCACTATTGGGTTTTCTTGTCATATCAATTGTGACAAACCCATAACTGTCCTGGTTCCAGCACCTACTGCAAAACTTGGAAAAATCATTGTAGCTCAAGTCTCCACCTACATATTCATCATGTATGTGTTTGAGGTTGGTATGATCCTGATGAAACACACATATACAATTGCTGTTGTCTCGGATCAGCTGCTTCGGTATTTTAGAAAAAGTCTGTGCCAGGTAGAAGCAATCAACGTTTTTGTGTCGGCCCTGTGTAAAAAAATTTCTAACCTTGTTTTGATTATCCAGTATAATGTCATCAAACACAACAACAGAATTATCGAGACATTCATGAAGTGGCTTAACATCTGGTTCAAAAGTGGCAATATCCAATCCATCATATAGCTTCATCAGCTGCTGATATTTTAATTGTTCCAAGCTCTTAGAAAAGACATAAAAGTGCCTGTTTTTCCAGTCTAACCAGTTGGGTGCCAATAAAAAATTATCAATCATTAGTGTAGTTTTACCACAAGCCGATGGCCCAACAATAAGACATCTAATATTTTCAGGCAGCAACTTGCCATTTCTCTTAATCTGCCGTTCAGGTTCTGGCAGCCTCTTTATAACATCCCAGGTGCTCATATTATCACTTTGTCTGCATCGATCCAGCTGTGTTCTGGAAGTCCTACCCATTTGACAAATAACTTGTTGCCTTTTCTGCGGATGATTTTTTCTATGAGATATGTGTCAGGCTGTTTAGTTTTGCTGAGTTCTTCTTCATAGAATCTGCCTTTGAGAATTTCTCTTCGGTGATCTTTTATTATATATGTGTTAAGGGTACCAGGTTTAATTTGAACCACTGTAAATAATTCAGTGCTCCAGTTTCTTGTAAAGCCTCTTTTGAATAAGTGCTTATATTTGCTGATTCTTACTTGATCACCCACCTTGTATTTGGCTTTTCTTGTTGTTGGCTGGTATCTAGGATAATAAACAGTCCTGATCAATTTTTGCTCATCAGATGAAGTTACTTCAGAGGGTTTCATGTTGACTGTGGAATGGACCGAGTTGTTATATTTATGTAGAAGTTCTGGAAGAATATTAAGCCATTTATAATTACCTTGAAGTGTAAATTGTTTATACATAAGATTTTTTAGGGTTTTGTTGAATCTCTCTACAATTGAGGCCTTGAGATCACTGTAACTCGAATAATGTTTTATTGACTGGCTTTTAATAAATTGTTGGAACACAGAATTATAAAATTCTTTGCCATTATCTGTTTGCAAATAGCGCGGTGATCTTCCACTCTGATTGATAATTGTCCTGATGGCTTCTGTAACACATTTTCCAGTCTTGGATTTGAGTGGTACAGCCCAGGCAAATTTTGAAAATGTGTCTATTACAGTAAGTAGATACTTGTAGCCCTTGTTGATTTTGTCTAAGTTTTTCAACTGTCCACTTGCCATCTAAATCAAGTCCCCTTGCCATAAATCATCTATGCCTTTTGTGACTACTGGCAGTCTCTTATAATTATGTCTGGCTTGTCTGTGTAATTCATCAACAATAATTTGTCTAGACATAATATGAAAACAAGAATATTGCAACTATGGGGTGTTCAGCAGCTGATACTGCAGGATTTTCTAAATATAATTTGTCTCCTATTTGTATTTTAAATTCCAGAGAGCCATCATCTTCAACATAGGCTGTTTCTAATGTATTGGGATCTGTAAAATCCTCTAACTCTACACTGGTGATTTTTGGTTTGTTGTCAGCATTTGTTATTGATAAGGTGGGGTAGTGGTGTGCCTGTGGTTGTAGCCAATATTTGATCTTGATTGGTCTCAATGTGCCCCCAACAAAAAACTGGTAATAAAATTGTGCAGGGGACAGCATATATATTTTGCCACCTGGTGTAAATGGTGAATCATATTCTTTGTTGGGGATGCTGTACAATTCAAGAATTACTGTATGTTTTGGATTCTCGATTATGCCTGTTATTTCTTTTTCTGCTGTAAGCAATCTGCTTGTTACAGATTCAAGGTGCTCATTGATGGTCCTAACAACATCATCATGGCCTGGCTTGATTTTTATGTCCACAACAAGTTTTTTGTATTGTTGCACAATTTCTTGTAGCTGGGTGGCAAAAACAGACAGGGCATTTGCTTGATTGGATTCCATGGTCCCTAGCTGTTGCTTGATATTAGCTACAATTTGTTGCAAATTTTTAATAACTGCCAATTTTGAATTTTGAGCAGTAAGATCATGGACCTGTCTTCTGATATCCTCAAACAGGGCATGCAGTTCATTAATATGTTGATTGTTTGGAAGAGTTGCCACTGTCTGAGTAAGTTGTTTGATCTCTGTCTGGATATTCTTGATATCTTCTGATTTCAATATGCGATTCACTGCTCTCTTAATATTTTTAAGTTCCTGTGATGTAGGCAGATTTGTTACAGTATTTTGCAAAGATTCAAGTGCCAATTTCACATTATTTAATTCAGAAGTATCAGCCACATTTTGCATAGCATTTTGAAGCAGGGTTATATCTGCCTGAGTGGGTGTTGATTGTTGTAAAATTTCAAGTTTTGTTTGGATATCATCGATCAAGTGATGAAAATGAGATAGCTCAGATTCAGTGTTGAGGTTTTCAAGCTTTGTGATCTGTTCCTGGACACTGACAAGTGTGTCTACAATACCAGGCAGGCGGGATTCTGGAGATTCTTGTACATTTGTCAAATCACTTTGCACTGCTGCTATTGTACCCTCAAGATGGGTTATGGTACTTTGAATTTTTCCAAAATCTTCATATGTTTCAAGTTGCAGCTTGATGTTTGCAACACTCCGAGTTATTGCACTCAAAGCATCAGAAGATGGCAAGTTGTTCATAAAATTTTCAAGTGTCTCAATTTTTTCTTTAACCTCGGCTATGGCATTGTTCAGAGGGTCCAGATTAGGTATCTGGAGTGATTGAATCTGTTCTTTTAGATTGGAAATCACTAGATCAAAATCTTCTTGTGATTTTATGCTTTTGACAATTGTTTGGAGCTGTGTCTGGACATTATTTATCTGCTCTTCCAATTGCTGTTTCAATTGCTCAGAGTTGGTGGCCTGGGTCTTAAATTTGGCTTGAAGAGCTGCTACAGCTTCTTCTAAACTTTGAAAATTATCCAATGTTGCCAGATCAGTATATTTTTGAAGCAGCACTTTGAGTTCTGAGTCAATTTTAAGAAGAGGGTCCATGCATTGTGTTTGTAAATTTGTAATTTCTAATTGAAGACTGGCATTGAGTGTGGTTTGTAAAGCTTGTAAATCACTTCTTAATTTCTTGACTCTGACATCAAGCATCAGAATCTCATCACTGTGATCTTCGTGTCTTGTATGGCCAAATATATCATTGGGCATTTTTGTTTTAGTGGTTATTTATTATTGAATATCTAATTCTTAATTCTATAAAAAAAGGTATAAGCTTGTCATATGATCCCGGGACCTCAATATATAAGCAGTCACCAGCAGAAACAGTATATACAGTGCCAGAAATCATGTTTGAGTGCTTAATTCTATAAATATTTCTCCCTATTGAAATCTTGACATCACCCTCAGGGGTTGTAATAAATTGCAATTGCCCACCTACAGGTAATTGGTAATGATTTAAATTATTGTTAAATATGTACAATATTTTACCTGTTTCATCATCAACATCTGTAAGTATGCTGTTCAGATGAATAATTAACAAAGCACTCAGTTTAGATAACATATCAGAAGAGGGTTGTGGTGTTGGCAGCTCCATAATAGCCTGTTTTTTGAACCCAAATAAGTTCATAGGCATGTTTATTTATTTCAAATCAGTAGTTGTATTGACTGTATTATAAACCCAAGAAAGGAAGAGCCCCTCTCATGCAGATTTGCTACACTTAAAACTTGCTCAACATGTTCATATGAGTTTTTTGCTCTAGTGTAGCACCCTGCCTAACCCAAGGATTTTGTAAAAATGCCCTCGGGAATTTTTCAGAAAAGAAGAGCTCCCCTCAGATTGATTTGCATACACTTAAAACTATGGCAAGTTCACTTATTATCTTATTGTTTATAGTGTGTTTTTCTGTCAAAATCCCAGGAATCTTGAATTGATATAAAGCTCATATCTATTGGGTTCTGAGACCCAGTAGAGTGTGGTGCATGGTTTTTATTGCCCTGTAATCGGGAGGCTCGGGTTTGAGTCCTCATAAAATATGAAGCCTCCCCTGATGGCAAAATGTTAATATTGTTGCCTTGTAAACAAAAGGCTCGGGTTTGAGTCCTGATAAAATGTGTAAGATTGAAATACATGTTGCAAAATAATATCTCCATACGTGAGATTTTGAGAATAATTATTGCTAGTTGATATACAACTCCCAGATCTGAAAACCTGGTAAAAAGTGTTTTACAACAATATATTGTACAAAAACTGAATTTCTCAGTTTTCTTATTTTCTCATGTTTTATAACCACTCGCTCAATACAATAGGGGAAAAGCGGGCAAACATAATTAATTGTTTGCATGTTTTGCCGGCACGCAAGAGATATAATCTACACAGCTACAAGGGAACATTAATGATTTTTCTGTGCGATTCACTGAAGAGGCTATTAATCTTTCTGTGCGACATGTAAAAGTGTAACAAAGATCATTGAGATAAAAATACATATCTTCTGGCATAGTGGCAATGAACTGTTTTTCATGCTGAAAGCAATTCTATTCTGATAATATGAGCATAGGCAAGACTTAGAGAATATTATGACAGTTCAAAATCCAATTTTGTCTGTATTAAGGTCTCAGAACCCAGTAAAATGTGGGCATATTCCATATTGAGAAGTGTTAATATTGTTGCATTGTAATCAGGAGCTCGGGTTTGAGTCCTGATAAAAGATTGAAATATATACAACTGCCCACACATAAGATATTCACTGCTAGCTGATAATACAGTTGAGGTTTGTGTGTTGTATAACAGCATAATAGAAGCAAATATCTTCTAGAATTGCTCTGTGACCCTCTCATTTCTTACATCATAAACATATGATTTTTCACCTATGAGAATAACACTACATATGGTGTCATCAGGTAATGCCTCATGGAATTCACAGATAATTTTAATGTTTGTTCTGTCATTCACCACAACTTGTTTTCATTTTGAAGTGTTGATTACAAACATGGGTCTCTGTGTTTTGAATTCATCTGGTGTGTAATACATGTCAGTATTGCCAGTAGTGACCCTTTTGTATGATGAAAATGCCTCATATAATTTGAGGAAATCATTCTTGGACATGTCTAAATTGTAATTTTCTCTAGGGAATACCTCATTTCTGCCATTTTTAAGATATATGTTCTTGATGTTGCAGTTATCAAATCTACTTGAATTTTTTTCCTGATTATTGTGTCTCCCAGTCTGAAACAGTACCACCACAAAATCAGGCATGTCATATTGAATACTGGAGAATGAATTTGTAGCATCAAACTCATAATAAGTACCAGTTGCGGGCTTCTGTACACATTGATATGTATAAAATTGCAGAGGAATCTGTGGATTTTTTATTATATCAGCTTTGTATTTAAGAGCATAACTGGCTTCATATTCAACAACAGGGATTCTTAGCTCCATAGTCTGAATAATGCATTTGCCTTCATCAGGTAGGGTATTGGGCAGAGCTTCTCCTGTAGGGTTTAATGTGCTGTACCTCATCAAAGCATTATTATCATTGGCTGCTCTTCTAAATGTAATTCTTAAACCACCCTTCCACATAATATCTTTGTAATCTGAGAAGAATCCTGGCAACAGGCGCATGGGGAACAGCACTGTGTGATTTTTAGATAATATTTTCTCACCAGCCTCAAATCCACCTATTTTGTAGTAAGAAGCCTCGGTTTTGGATAATTTTAATGTGGCCAAAGCTGTGGAGGTAATGCCGGGATAATCCACCCTGTTTATAACAACGTCATGCTTTCTGATCTCAATTTCAGAGAATAGATGCGGCACAAAATTGTCCACCAATCTTATATTTGAATTTGCCGGATAATCTGTTCCATCGAGCTTTACAACATCAAATTTGATGTATAGATCTGCTCTGTGGGGGTGTATAAATCCATCCCCTACATCAAGATCAACCTCAATTTCTGTGTTGGGTTGATTTAAATTTGCAAATGTCCTCCTGTTTGGGGGGAATGATTGTAGCTCATAACTCTCAATATTTTCCATTGTATGTATTTTTATTTAAATGTTAATCTCTATGATAGCAGTTGTTGTGGCTCCAGCAAAATCAACTAATTCTTCTTTTTCATTAGTGACCATCAACTCAATATAATCTATTCTATTATGGCACACAGAAAAATATAATGTTGGGGATGGAGTGTAGATGATTGGCTCCATGAATTCGGAATTAGGTTTGAATGTTGCAATGATGCCGGTTTGTTTGTGAGTGCCTATGCCATTTGATTTGGTGATCATACCCTCAGCCACATTACAGTGAATATTCAGAGTCTCTATGGCTAAGAATTTGGGTATATTCATAGCAGTGTGTTTGATGGCCGGTTCAAGTTTTGTGTTGTTCTCAAAGCCTAACAGCTCTCCTATAGTACCCAGATCCACTGTTTCTGTAGCAGATACAATCTCTACTCTGTGAGTGACAGAATTTTGACTTAATACTATACCTCTGGGTAATTGAGCATTTAGAGTGGACAGATTATATTGCCCTGGAGTGATGACAATTTTTTGATCCCCTACTGCAATTTTGTTGTTGTGGTGTGTAATATTAGGGATCAAGTACATGCCGTAAAATGCTCTGAGAGCTATTGTTTTGGGATACACTATGTCATCATGTAATCTGAGTTTCAATATTGAATTTTGGCTGGTGAGATGGAATACCCCCATGATGTTTCAGATACCACAGGGCCTTTTGAAAATTTTCAATTGATGGTTTATTTATTTGAGACATATATCTGAGAACAGATAAACACAAATGTCCACAATTAACATCTTTGAAGTTTTGAACACGGGCATTATTGTAATAAAGATTAGGTGATTTTAAATATTTTATTAAATTTTCAGGTGGAACACCCCCAAGTGAATCAAACACAAATGCCTCATTTTTTAAATATTTAAGATAACAGATCCAGTGAGTGCCCTGATTTTTGTACTTATCCAAATTAACAATGCCACACTCTTTGTTGAGTGGTTGTTCTGGTAAAGAATCAGACATGTACACACCTCTAAAATTTTTGATGCCCAGTGGCTTGATTAAAGCTTCAATATCTTGGTTTGTAAGCGGCTCTTGTTTTTTTTAAACTTATTCATGGCTCTCTTAACACCTTTGCCCTGTTTCTCCATGGCCAGGTTATGGCGCCTCTGCTCATCTAATTCTGCCCTATTTTTCTTGGCATCTATTACTGTTTTTGCTATGGCAGCTGATCCCCCAGCCAAGCTCCCAACAGCCCCGAGAGCAGCTAAGATGGCCGGGATAGTAAATATGAATCCCCCTGTATGCAATTTTTTTCTTGATTGCTGTAATTTTTTTAATTGGGGGGTACTAAGCAACAATTTCATACCATGTCCCTTGGCAATACAAGAGCTTTTTTTCTTGCGCTGCTTTTTGGTTAAAAGACTATCAATAGTTTTAAGAGATTTGAGACCTGCATAAGGTATTTGATACATAACACCCTTGGCCTTCATTCTAGGTTTATTATATACATATTCACAACCCCCACCCCAATTTTTGTTTGGTGTTCATAGCTATGGTGGTCCCCAATGCTGATATTCTCTCACTCAAAGATGCATCTTTGCTTACAAATCTACCAAATGCAGCCTCTTCTAATTTCTTGTCTGCAACATGTCTCTTGTCAAGATCAGAATGTGTGTTGTATGCTATGTCATGGTCTCTACAAGCAGCATCTAGGAGATTAACACCAGGATCACCTCTGTTTAATCTATGCTCCAATTTTGTGCCTGGACCACAATACTGATAGCCTGGAATGTGTAGTTCAAATGGCAACTTGTTTATAATGTCATTAACCAGGCCCCGACCCTCAGAAATATTCCAAAATTTGGGGGGTAGAGTATTAATAATTTTTATAAGATATCCAATCCCCTTAGTGTCATTCACTATAAAATTAGATAATTTTGTGCTTATCATGTCCATAATTCCAACCTTTTCATTGTAAAAATTGTGGTTCCCAGCATTTTCCTCCCCAGCTATCACCAATAACCTATCTACAAGTTTCCTGACATCATCAACCCAGACAAATTCTTTGGGCAGGGTGTTGTATTGTTTGATTCCACTGCCAGTCTTGATCTGTGACCATATGGGCTTGATTAAATTATTGTATTTTGCCCCACTGCTCGACTTAACCCTTTTTTTGTGTGGGATCATTGTTCTAGTATAGAGCATCTGATTTTATTAATATTTCTTTGTAGTGCTCATAGTCTTGATCTGTATAGCTGCCAGGCCTCTTCCTAGTTATCAGTTCCCACAATCCAGGTGTGCCGGGATATTTAACAAAAGCACCTTTTTCTCCGAGACGAGATTCTGAATAAACAATCAGATCATCTCCCATAAATGTTACTCTGAAATTGCCAATTCTATGTATGATACTACCATCAAGCTCTGTGTCAGCATATAAGCCAAACACCTCATCTTTATTGTCTTTAGGTGTGGTTAAATATTTTTGAGCAAGAAGACCCAATTCAATAGGATCCTGAGTAGCTTCAATTCTTCTAGGAGCAATAGGACTAGGTGTATGAATACTGGAAAGTGGGGTGAATGGATAATCTAAAATGTTCCTAGCAGCTACAGGCACAAGCTCTGTGATCAAATTTTGATTTTGCTCTGTAACAGTTTTGATATTTTTACCTAAATCACTAATAGCATCAATGATGGGCTGTTCTGTTTGTTTGTGTTTTTCATAAATTCCCCGGTTCTCTGATTTCCATCCCTTAAATCTTTTTACAAGATAATCTCTTAACTTAAGATCATCAATTATTGGCCTTTTCATGTTTATTTATTTATATTTCAATGTCTAGAAAATTGTTGATTTTATTTCTGTATTTGCCCCTATTGGGTGTTCTTGTCATATCAATTGTGACAAACCCATAACTGTCCTGGTTCCAGCACCTGCTGCAAAACTTGGAAAAATCATTGTAGCTCAAGTCCCCACCTACATATTCATCATGTATGTGTTTGAGGTTGGTATGATCCTGATGAAACACACATATAAAATTGCTGTTGTCTCGGATCAGCTGCTTCGGAATTTTAGAAAAAGTCTGTGCCAGGTAGAAGCAATCAATGTTTTTGTGCCGCCCCTGTGTAAAGAAATTTCTAACCTTGTTTTGATTATCCAGTATAATGTCATCAAACACAACAACAGAATTATCGAGACATTCATCAAGTGGCTTAACATCTGGTTCAAAAGTGGCAATATCCAATCCATCATATAGCTTCATCAGCTGCTGATATTTTAATTGTTCCAAGCTCTTAGAGAAGATATACAAGTGCCTGTTTTTCCAGTCTAACCAGTTGGGTGCCAATAAAAAATTATCAACCATTAGTGTAGTTTTACCACAAGCAGATGGCCCAACAATAAGACACCTAATATTTTCAGGGAGCAACTTGCCATTTCTCTTAATCTGCTGTTCAGGTTCTGGCAGCCTTTTTATAACATCCCAGGTGCTCATATTATTATTTTGTCTGCATCGATCCAGCTGTGTTCTGGAAGTCCTAGCCATTTGACAAGTAACTTGTTGCCTTTTCTGCGGATGATTTTTTCTATGAGATATGTGTCAGGCTGTTTAGTTTTGCTGAGTTCTTGTTCATAGAACCTGCCTTTGAGAATTTCTCCTCGGTGATCTTTTATTATATATGTGTTAAGGGTCCCGGGTTTAACTTGAACCACTGTAAATAATTCAGTGCTCCAGTTTCTTGTAAAGCCTCTTTTGAATAAGTGCTTATATTTGCTGATTCTTACTTGATCACCCACCCTGTATTTGGCCTTTCTTGTTGTTGGCTGGTATTTAGGATAATAAACAGTCCTGATCAATTTTTGCTCATCAGATGAAGTTACTTCAGAGGGTTTCATGTTGATTGTGGAATGGACAGAATTGTTATATTTATGTAGAAGTTCTGGAAGAATATTAATCCATTTATAATTACCTTGGAGGGTAAATTGTTTATACATAAGATTTTTTAGGGTTCTGTTGAATCTCTCTACAATTGAGGCTTTGAGATCACTGTAACTCGAGTAATGTTTTATTGCCTGGCTTTTAATAAATTGTTGAAACACTGAATTATAAAATTCTTTGCCATTATCTGTTTGCAAATAGCGCGGTGATCTTCCACTCTGATTGATGATTGTTCTGATGGCTTCTGTAACACATGTTCCAGTCTTGGATTTGAGTGGCACAGCCCATGCAAATTTCGAAAATGTATCTATGATAGTGAGTAGATACTTGTAGCCCTTGTTGATTTTGTCTAAGTTTTTCAACTGTCCACTTGACAACTCAATCAAGTCGCTTTGCCATAAATCATCTATGCCTTTTGTGACTACTGGCAGTCTCTTAAAATTATGTCTGGCTTGTCTGTGTAGTTCATCAACAATAATTTGTCTAGACATAATATGAAAACAAGAATATTGCAACTATGGGGTGTTCAGCAGCTGATACTGCAGGATTTTCTAAATATAATTTGTCCCCTATTTGTATTTTAAATTCCAGAGAGCCATCATCTTCAGCATAGGCTGTTTCTAATGTATTGGGATCTGTAAAATCCTCTAACTCTACACTGGTGATTTTTACTTTGTTATCAGCATTTGTTATTGATAAGGTAGGGTAGTGGTGTGCCTGTGGTTGAAGCCAATATTTGATCTTGATTGGTCTCAATGTGCCCCCAACAAAAAACTGGTAATAAAATTGTGCAGGGGACAGCATATATATTTTGCCACCTGGTGTAAATGGAGAATCATATTCTTTGTTGGGGATGCTGTACAATTCAAGAATTACTGTATGTTTTGGATTCTCGATTATGCCTGTTATTTCCTTTTCTGCTGTAAGCAATCTGCTTGTTACAGATTCAAGGTGCTCATTGATGGTCCTAACAACATCATCATGGCCTGGCTTGATTTTTATGTCCACAATGAGTTTCTTGTATTGTTGCACAATTTCTTGAAGCTGGGTGGCAAAAACAGACAGAGCATTTGCTTGATTGGATTCCATGGTTCCTAGCTGTTGCTTGATATTAGCTACAATTTGTTGCAAATTTTCAACAACTGCCAATTTTGAATTTTGAGCAGTAAGATCATGGACCTGTCTTCTGATATCCTCAAACAGGGCATGCAGTTCATTAATATGTTGATTGGTTGGTAGATTGGCCACTGTCTGAGTGAGATGTTTGATCTCTGCTTGGATATTCTTGATATCTTCTGATTTCAATATCCTATTCACTGCCCTCTTAATATTTTTAAGTTCCTGTGATGTAGGCAGATTTGTTACAGTATTTTGCAAAGATTCAAGTGCCAATTTTACATTGTTTAATTCAGAAGCATCAGCCACATTTTGCATAGCATTTTGGAGCAGGGCTATATCTGCCTGAGTGGGTGTGGATTGTTGTAAAATTTCAAGTTTTGTTTGAATATCATCAATCAAGTGATGAAAATGAGATAGTTCAGATTCAGTGTTGAGGTTTTCAAGCTTTGTGATTTGGTGCTGGACACTAACAAGAGTGTCTACAATACCGGGCAGGCGAGATTCTTGTACATTTGCCAAATCACTTTGCACTGCTGCTATTGTACCTTCAAGATGGGTTATGGTACTTTGAATTTTTCCAAAATCTTCATATGTTTCAAGTTGCAGCTTAATATTTGCTACACTCCGAGTTATTGCACTCAAAGCATCAGAAGATGGCAAATTGTTCATAAAATTTTCAAGTGTCTCAATTTTTTCTTTAACCTCGGCTATGGCATTGTGCAGAGGATCCAGATTAGGTATTTGGAGTGATTGAATCTGTTCTTTTAGAGTGGAAATGACTAGATCAAAATCTTCTTGTGATTTTATGCCTTTGACAATTGTTTGGAGCTGTGCCTGGACATTATTTATCTGCTCTTCCAATTGTTGTTTCAATTGCTCAGAATTGGTGGCCTGGGTCTTAAATTTGGCTTGAAGAGCTGCTACAGCTTCTTCTAAACTTTGAAAATTATCTAATGTTGCCAAATCAGTATATTTCTGAAGCAACAATTTGAGTTCAGAATCAATTTTAAGAAGAGGGTCCATGCATTGTGATTGTAAATTTGTAATTTCTAATTGAAGACTGGCATTGAGTGTGGTTTGTAAAGCTTGTAAATCACTTCTTAATTTCTTGACTCTGACATCAAGCATCAGAATCTCATCACTGTGATCTTCATGTCTTGTATGGCCAAATATATCATTAGTCATTTTTGTTTTAGTGGTTATTTATTATAGAGTATCTGATTCTTAATTCTATAAAAAAGGGTATAAGCTTGTCATAAGATCCCGGGACCTCAATATATAAGCAGTCACCAGCAGAAACAGTATAAACAGTGCCAGAAACCATGTTTGAGTGCTTAATTCTATAAATATTTCTCCCTATTGAAATCTTGACATCACCCTCAGGGGTTGTAATAAATTGCAATTGCCCACCTACAGGTAATTGGTAATGATTTAAATTATTGTTAAATATGTACAATATTTTACCTGTTTCATCATCAACATCTGTAAGTATGCTGTTCAGATGAATAATTAACAAAGCACTTAGTTTAGATATTATATCAGAAGAGGGTTGTGGTGTCGGCAGCTCCATAATAGCCTGTTTTTTGAACCCAAATAAGTTCATAGGCATGTTTATTTATTTCAAATCATGCTCTGTAATTGGGCATTGATTTCCATTTTTCAAATCACAATGCCCCCATGGTAGAGTATGTATGCCACATGATAAAATGCATCTCTTATCATCATGTGGGTCCAGGGCCACTTTTCTTACAATATTTGAAGTCAATAAGTGATCCACACTCTGAATTCTGGATTCTGATGTTTTGATTAAATTCTGGGATTTGAGGCAATTTTTATAATCTTCAAATTGGAGCTCTTTTTCAACAGTTACTTTGCCAATGCCCTTGGCCTTTTTGGCAACAACACCACTACATGTTTCAAAAGTGTACATCTTGGCACTTAACCCAGCAAATTCCACAATAACATCACCAAGTGTCTCATCTTTTAACTTGCCAGGCACCTTTTTGTTGTGGGGTTGAATCTTTGTATGTTCACTGGTATCAAAATATTTAAACAATTCAGGCTGTGACATATCTTGATAAACCTCTTCTGTTTGAATATCAAGAATAAAACTATCCGTGTCCATGTACATCAATTTTATATTATCACCATAAAAAGGTTTCAACACATCATAATACAATGTTAACATATGTAATTTGGCAAATTCCAATATCACAGCCCCTACATAAATAGGTTTATCAAACTTAATCTTTGTTTTTTTCATGTTGAAAAGTGCCATATTTTCATCATAAATTCTTCTGTAATTGAAATTAGGCTTTGCAACCAATTTTTTGCTCAGGCTGGGGTCAGTAATTATTTTAACATCGGTATGTTTTCTGACATTTTCAATAGTTTTGCCATATACAGAATTGACCATCAATTTAAACAAGCCCTTATCAAATTGGCTCTTTGCAGATGTTCGAAGCTCTGTGTTTGTATCAATGTATGGTTTCAACCATTCTGAGTGCCTGAACCTCAAAACTTTTCCAATTTTGGTCACTTGGACACCATGTTTCATCAGGAACTGGAGGTTTTTGTAATATATAACATAATCCTGTTTCGGCTCTAGAGTCATCATGAGCTTCTTCTGTTTAGAGCCAGGTGAGCACTGAACCTCGGGAATTGGGGGCAGATCAGAAAATTTATTGTGCAAATCATCAGGAATTGTCAGATCAACCTCTAAGAAGAGGCCATAGTCACTGTCATCAAAATCCTTAAGATCCTCAATATTGAAATCTTCAACCCATTCAAGCCCTGCATATGGCAGTTTTTGCATCATGGCATGACCATAGAGGCTGTTTGCATCTACATACACTATATAATTTGATGGCCGTGCTGGATCATAATTGGGAATATGCTTGTTATTTGCTCTGGCATATCTCTGAGAACATTGCACCATGCCTCCTCTTATACATTTCTCCATAAACAGATACGTATCTTGATCTTGGATCTGATCCAATGGCTTTTTGGTGTTGAAAAACATTGCGGCCCATGCTAGGCCCGGGGCACTGAAAAAATATATTGGATCCAGTTTATAATTTTGCATGGAAGATTTTCTGAATGCCTGCAATATATCAGCTAAGAGGGTCACATCAAGTTTTAAATAAGCCTTGTGATAATCACCAAATGTCTTGCATTTTAAATTGTTCCACATCAATTGGGCATGGTGATAATCTTCATCAGTGATTCCAGATCCTCTGATTTTGCTGTAAAACTCTTCTTGTGGTGGCAGAGAACACTCATCAAATTTAGAAAAATCTGTAACATAATCATATGGATATACACCCTTCCGCCTAATTAATTTCAGGTCCTGATTTGGAAACAAGGCACTTGTGATTTTGAATTGATCATCAGATAATTGATTTGCCAGTGTAGCCAGGCTAGCAGATAAAATTCTGTAAGAATCAAGAAATCTTATGTGAATAGGAACACCATTAACTTTAATTATCTTGCTAATAGATATATATTTCTCATCATTTTCTGCTAAAATATTTAAATTCTGCTTGTCAAACCCCTCGTACCTGATCAGATGATGGAAATCATAATTGGATGCTCCATGGCAAAATATGGGGACAAATTTTGGTCTCTTGATCTTAATATTACAGCTATTACACAGGGCCATTAAGAATTTACCATCTGTATGAGAATGGTGTTTCACCTTGATATTTGTATCTGAAAATTCAGAATCACATACCGGGCATTTTTCTGCATTGTTGAAATCTTCAATCTGTTTCTCTGTTAAAGGCAACATAGGCTTTGATTTTAATAAAATATTAGATGCTATGTCACGGCACTCATTTTCTATTCTATCTGCAAATTCTTTGATGGCATTTGGTCCCATGTATAAGTGTGGCTCACTAGCTACACCATCCCGTATAACTATATAACAAAAGCTGGAAGGTTCATGTAGCTGGTATGGTGTAATTGAAGATTCTTCAGGATCTGGATTGCAGAATGCAAGAGGTTTGAGATTTGATTCAAAATCACAGACAATATATGCTGGGTGTTCCGACAAGGCTTCAAACTTTTTGAATTTGCAATTTTCACTTGGATTGGGCATCACCATATGAACAGGTTTATGGTTGCCACAGTATTTTAGATGCTCAATTAACTTGTTTTTGGCAATTTCTGCATTCTCTTCCCGAACCCCTTTCACCATTTTTTGACCATAAAATACACTTAAACATCTTCTGCACAACTTGAATATTGTATTGGATTTGTCTAGTTGTGTTCTCACTAAAGCTTCAAGACTGTGTATCAGAGTGTAATGATATGTGCCTTCCCCATTAATTAAGAGCAGATCAATCGGAATTGCAGATTCATCATCAAGTGTACTGATTCTGAGAGGATCTATCAAGCAATTGTCACGGCCAGTGGAACAAATAAATACATTAATAGATAATTGCTTACCATTAATATCCCGGGCCCTTTTTTCAAATTTATCAATATTCTGAACAGACATTGGATATTCTAAACCCTCCATTGCCTCATCAAAATCATTTTCATGTTGTTTATAATAAGTTATTCTCTCAGGATGCTTTGAAACTGGATACAAAGCAGCTAAAATACACCACAAAAAGCATTTCTGGTCGGTATTTTCAATATTGACCACGGCTCTTTTGTTTTTAATATTGGCAGGTAATGGCAAATATGTAGATCCTTGTAATGGGCTGAATTCAGAAATATTAACATATAACTTGTGTGGAGAACCGCATAGGCTCCATCCTGACTCTTTTGCTGCAAATTCAGAGTGTTTAATATTCAATTGATCTATCAAACTGCTTATTATTTTGTCTGAATTTGTATTTGAATATACCGGTACAGTTTCTGTTATGTGGGGCTGTGTAAATTTTGTGCCATTTGGTTTCTTATATTGTGTAAACAATTTGAGGGACAGCTTATAAGAGCCATTTTGTGCATTTAGAATTGCCTGCAGATCAGAATTTACACTGTTCAAAAAATTATTAATACCACATCTTGGCTCTGATACAAAACGGTGATCTCTTAATTGGCCGTTAAAACTGCTATGGATAGGTTCATAGCGTGGCTGCTTTGCAGGTGAAGCATTAACAGGTGTTTCATGCTTCCTTTTCAGACCAGATGTAGATGGTTGTGTTGATGACTGTGCAGAGCAAGTATCTTTATGTGTATATGTGAAGTATTGCATGTTATATTTTCTATGGCATTTGGGGCATATTTTTGTGGGAGTTCTGCATTTGTCTGGGTTACAAATCTTTTGGTGTCTGGCCCAATTAGAGCTAAATATATTTTTATTGCATTGGTCACAATATTTTTGTTTTGGCATTTTTCTTGTTGTTTATTATATACAATTTCCTGGGATTCAAATCAAAATTCTATGCTGGATAAAAAATATCAGCTGGGTTCAGCACTGTGCTTTGTATATTTTGTGTGTGTGTGTGTGTGTGTGTGTGTATGTGTGTATGTGTGTTAATATTTTTGGCTTTGGTATTTATATAAAATTTCCTGGGGTCCAAATCAAAAACTCTATGCTTATCTTATGACAGGTTGTAAGGCCAATAGCCCACAAGTAGAAATATTGATCTAAACTGACCCTCCGCAAATACCTTCACGGACATGCATGTCTAGAATGGCCTTGTTATGTATTGATTTTTTGTATAACAGGCTGGGAGAGATATAAGCCTGACCCTAAATATGAGTGGATTACAACAAACAAGCTGGATGTCAGGCAAAATATTGTTCAATATACCAGAAATATAAATTAAAACAAACAGGCCTGTAAGTATGAGAAGGACTGTAACAACACATCTGCTCCCCTCAGCCACTCTCACAATACTGGCTGATGCAATGCAAAATCTTTTTATATACCCTAAGCACAAATTAAAACTTCTGAAACAAATAAACCAATCAAAATATAACACATCATCATATTATATCATAATTAAGCAATTAAAAAACAATACATGGCTAATAATTTGTTGCATTGGATAATAATTTGTTGCACAGCATGATGCAATAGCTCTTGCATCATAATTTGTTGCTGAATAATAATTTGTTGCACAGCATGATGCAAGAGCTCTTGCATTACATGTGTGTGTGTATGGGTGTATATGTGTGTGTATGTGTGTGTGTGTGAGGGGGGGGTATGTGTGGGTGTATATGTGTGTGTGTGGGTGTTTTGCTTAATTTCAGGTGTAGCCAAAAAAATATCAATTTTTGACAAGTTTATGGACAAAAATCTGGCTGATGCAACTTTTGTAAGTGTATGCAAATCAATCTGAGGGGAGCTCTTCTTTTCTGAAAAATTCCCGAGGGCATTTTTACAAAATCCTTGGGTTAGGCAGGGTGCTACACTAGAGCAAAAAACTCATATGAACATGTTGAGCAAGTTTTAAGTGTAGCAAATCTGCATGAGAGGGGCTCTTCCTTTCTTGGGTTTATAATACAGTCAATACAACTACTCAAATCATGCTCTGTAATTGTGCATTGATTGCTATTTTTCAAATCACAATGCCCCCATGGTAGAGTATGTATGCCACATGATAAAATGCATCTCTTATCATCATGTGGGTCCAGAGCCACTTTTCTTACAATATTGCTAGTCAATAAGTGATCCACACTCTGAATTCTGGATTCTGATGTTCTGATTGTGCTACATGATTTGAGGCAATTTTTGTAATCCTCAAATTCAAGCTCTTTGTCCACAGTCACTCTGCCAATGCCCTTGGCCTTTTTGGCAACAACACCACTACATGTTTCAAAACTGTACATCTTGGCCCTTAACCCAGCAAATGCCACAATAACATCACCAAGTGTCTCATCTTTTAACTTGCCAGGCACTTTTTTGTTGTGGTGTTTAATTTTTGAATGTTCAGTGGTATCAAAATATTTAAACAATTCAGGCTGTGCCATATCTTGATAAACATCTTCTGTTTGAATATCAAGAACAAAACTATCTGTATCCATGTACATCAATTTTACACAATCACCATAAAAAGGTTTCAACACATCATAATACAATTTTAACATGTGTAATTTGGCCAATTCCAATATCACAGCCCCTTCATAAATAGGCTTATCAAATTTAATATTTGTTTTTTTTTTTCATGTTGAAGAGTGCCATATTTTCATCATAAATTCTTCTATAATTGAAATTAGGCTTTGCAATCAATTTTTTGCTCCGGCTGGGGTCAGTAATTATTTTAACATCAATATGTTTTCTGACATTTTCAATTGTTTTGCCATACACTGAATTGACCATCAATTTAAACAAGGTCTTATCAAATTGGCTTATTGCAGATGTTCGAAGCTCTGTGTTTGTATCAATATATGGTTTCAACCATCTTGAGTGCCTAAACCTCAAAACTTTTCCAACTTTGGTTACTTGAACACCATGATTCATCAGGAACTGGAGGTTTTTGTAATATATGACATAATCCTGTTTCAGCTCTAGAGTCATCATCAATTTCTTCTGTTTAGAGCCAGGTGAGCACTTAACCTCGGGAATTGGGGGCAGATCAGAAAATGTGTTGTGTAAATTATCTGGAATTGTCAGATCAACCTCTAAGAACAGGCCATAGTTACTGTCATCAAAATCCTGAAGATCTTCAATATTGAAATCTTCAACCCACTCAAGCCCTGCATATGGCAGTTTATCCATCATAGCATAACCATACAGGCTGTTGGCATCCACATACAGTATATAATTTGATAGCGATGCTGGATCATAATCAGGAATATATTTGTTATTTGCTCTGGCATATCTCTGAGAACATTGCACCATGCCTCCTCTTATACATTGTTCCATAAACAGATACATATCTTGATCCTGGATCAGATCCAATTGCATTTTAGTGTTTAAAAACATTGCAGACCATGCTAGACCCGGAGCACTGTAAAAATACATTGGATCCAGCTTATAATTTTGCATGGAAGATTTTCTGAATGCCTGAAGTATATCAGCTAAGAGGGTCACATCAAGTTTTAAATAAGCCCTGTGATAATCTCCAAATGTCTTGCATTTTAAATTGTTCCACATCAACTGGGCATGGTGATAATCATCATCAGTGATTCCAGATGCTCTGATTTTGCTGTAAAACTCTTGTTGTGGTGGCAGAGAACACTCATCAAATTTAGAAAAATCATAACATAATCATATGGATATACACCCTTCCGCCTAATTAATTTCAGGTCCTGATTTGGAAACAAAGCACATGTGATTTTGAATTGATCATCAGATAATTGAGTGGCCAGTGTAGCCAGGCTAGCAGACAGAATTCTGTATGAATCAAGAAATCTTAAGTGAATAGAAACACCATTAACTTTAATTATTTTGCTAATAGCTATATATTTCTCATCATTTTCTGCTAAAATATTTAAATTCTGCTTGTCAAACCCCTCGTACCTGATCAAATGATGAAAATCATAATTGGATGCACCATGGCAAAATATGGGGACAAATTTTGGTCTCTGGATCTGAATATTGCAGCTATTACACAGGGCCATTAAGAATTTACCATCTGTATGAGAATGGTGATGTACCTTGATATTTGTATCTGAAAATTCAGAATCACATACCGGGCATTTTTCTGCTTTGTTGAAATCTTCAATCTGTTCCTCTGTTAAAGGCAACATGGGCTTTGATTTTAATAAGACATTAGATGCTATGTCATGGCACTCATTTTCTATTCTAAGTGCAAATTCTTTGATGGCATCTGCTCCCATGTATAAATATTCTTTACTAACCACACCACCCTGTACAACCACATAATAAAAGCTGGAAGGTTCATGTAATTGATATGATGTAATTGAAGATTCCTCAGGGTCTGGGCTGCAGAATGCAAGGGGTTTGAGGTTTGATTCAAAATCACAGACTATATATGCTGGGTGTTCCAACAAGGCTTCAAACTTTTTGAATTTGGTATTTTCATTGGCTTAGGCATAAGCATATGAACAGGTTTATGATTCCCACAGTATTTCAGATGCTCAATTAACTTGTTTTTAGCAATTTCTGCATTTTTTCCCGAACCCCATTCACCATTTTTCTACCATCAAATACAGACAAACATCTTCTGCACAACTTGAATATTCTAAGAGTTTTGTCTAGTTGTGTTCTGACTAAAGCTTCAAGATTATGTATCAGAGTGTAATGATTTGTACCATCCTTTTCAATTAAGAGCAGATCAATCGGAATAGCAGATTCATCATCAAGTATAATGATTCTGAGAGGATCTATCAAGCAATTGTCACGGCCAGTGGAACAAATAAATACATTAATAGATAATTGCTTACCATTAATATCCCGGGCCCTTTTTTCAAATTTATCAATATTCTGAACAGACATTGGATATTCTAGACCCTCCATTGCCTCATCAAAATCATTTTCATGTTGTTTATAATAAGTTATTCTCTCAGGATGCTTTGAAACTGGATACAAAGCAGCTAAAATACACCACAAAAAGCATTTCTGGTCGGTATTTTCAATATTGACCACGGCTCTTTTGTTTTTAATATTGGCAGGTAATGGCAAATATGTAGATCCTTGTAATGGGCTGAATTCAGAAATATTAACATATAACTTGTGTGGAGATCCACATAGGCTCCATCCAGACTCTTTTGCTGCAAATTCAGAGTGTTTAATATTCAATTGATCTATCAAACTGCTTATTATTTTGTCTGAATTTGCATTTGAATATACCGGTACAGTTTCTGTTATGTGGGGCTGTGTAAATTTTGTGCCATTTGGCTTCTTATATTGTGAAAACAATTTGAGAGACAGCTTATAAGAGCCATTTTGTGCATTTAGAATTGCCTGCATATCAGGATTTATACTGTTCAAAAAATTCTTAATGTCACATTTTTGCTCTGATACAAACCGGTAATCCCTTAATTGGCCGTTAAAACTGCTATGGATGGGTTCATAGCGTGGCTGCTTTGCCGGTCCAGCATTAACAGGTGCTTCATGCTTCCTTTTCAGACCAGATGTAGATGGTTAAGGGGGCAATGTTGATAACTGTGCAGAACAAGAGCCCACATGTCTATTGAAATATGCCTTGCTAAATATTTTGTGGCATTTAGGACATATTTTAGTGGGAGTTCTACATTTGCCTGGGTCACAATTCTTTTGGTGTCTGGCCCAATTGGGGCTGGATATATTCTTATTACACTGATTGCAATATTTTTGATTTGGCATTTTTGTTGTTGGTTTATTATATAAGATTTCCTGGGGTTCAATTCAAAATTTTGTACTTAATATATATATATATTTTGTTCAGCTGTGTGCTTTGTTTATTTCTTGTGTATATTTAATATGTTAATATTATTAATTTTTATTCTCAGTTTATTATATAAAATTTTTTGGGTTTTAAACCAAAACTCTATGCTTATTATGACAGGTTGTAAAGCTAATAGCCCACAAGTGGAAAAAGAGAATAAATTTTGATCTACACTGACCTTCCGCAAATGCCTGCACAGACATGCATGTCCTAGAAAGGCAATGACCTAGCGCTGAGTGTTATGTATTGATTTTTGTATAACAGGCTGGGACAGATATAAGCCTGACTCTAAATAAGAGTGGATTACAACAAACAAGCTGGATGCAACAAATATCAGATTTTTTATACAAAATATAAGCCCTTTTTGTTCAATATACCAGAAATATATTTAATATGAATAATAAAAATTAAACCAAACAGGCCTGTAAGTATGAGAAGCACTGTAACAACACATCTGTACTCCTCAGCCACTCTCACAATACTGGCTGAGGAGTAATGCAAAATCTCTTTATATACCCTAAGCACGGATTAAAACATCTGAAACAATAAAGCAATCAGAATATAACACATCATCACATTATGTCATAATTAACCAATTAGAAAACAATACGTGCCTAATAATTTATTGCCTAATATTGGATAATAATTTGTTGCACAGCATGATGTAATAGCTCTTGCATCATAATTTGTTGCATAATATTGGATAATAATTTGTTGCACAGCATGATGCAATAGCTCTTGCATTACATGTGTGTGTGTATGTGGTGTGTGTGTGTGTGTGTGTGTGTGTGTGTGTGTGTGTGTGGGTGTATGTGGGTGGGTGGGTGTGGGTGGGTGTGGGTGTGTGTTAATACGTTTGGCCTAGTTTTAGGTGTGGCCAAAAAAAAATATCAAGAGGGGCATATTTTTGACAAGTTTATGGACAACAATCTCACAGAAGTGCCTTTTATAAGTGTAGGCAAATCAATCTGAGGGGGGTCATCATTTGTACACTAGGATTCAAAATTCTTAGAATTAAGAGCATATCACACTTGAAGAATTGGGGAATATGGGCATCTTGGCATAATTTTAAGTGTGGGCAAATCGGGCTGTTTAATTATATGAGCTCATCATTTGTACACCTGTAAGTGGTCCTGGTTGTAGCACCAATCATACTACTAACATTGCAAGTAATACAGGTCATGTGCAGTTCTCTCCGTCTTGCCATGTTGAGGATTTTGTGCTGATTAAGCACAGGGAGAACGTGTTCGTGATTTTTAAATCTGTAGACATACCTCATGCATGCATTTTGGACTTTCTGTATTTTGCCTGAGAGCCTTTTTGTGATTCTTGGCCCGTAAACAACATCGCAATAATCGAAAAGAGGGTATATTAAAGATTGGACCAAATTTAATTTAATTTTGGGTGAAAGAAAGTCAACAAGCGTGTAAAGGCTCTTTAGCACCGAATATCCTTTACCGCACTGTTTCAGTACATGTTCAGACCAGTCTAATTTTTGATCCATGGTCAAGCCCAAATTTCGTACTGTTTGTGAGAATCTTGCGTTCTGCGTTTCAATTAATATTTTGCATTCGCTGAGATTAATTTGTTTCAGGAGATTATTGTTTCCGATAATAGTAAATGTAGATTTATTTAAATTTAGAACTAAGCCATTTCATTCACACCAGTTGCTTATATTTTTCAAGTCCTGATTTAATAGTGAAATCGCATATTGTAAATTAAATACATCTGTCGATGTATACAATTGCGTGTCATCGGCATAACAGTGCACATTACAATATTTCACTGACGTAATCAAGTCAGCAGCTGCTAACGTGAATAACAAAGGACCCAGGATTGAACCCTGAGGGACGCCAGAATTCACTAGCAGAGGCGATGACAGTTTATTTGTTAATACACGCTGTTGCCTTCCACGGAGATACGTCTCGAACCATTTGAGTGTTATTGGAGAGAATTTGTAATATTGTAGCTTTGCAAGAAGTAGTTTATGTGGTAGCGTGTCAAAAGCTTTGCTGACGTCAAGCAAAACTAACATTGTTACATGGGATTTGTCCACTGCATGGTAAATATCGTCGGTCACTTTCAGGAGAGCAGTTTGCGTGCTATAGTGAGGACGAAAACCGGATTGTTGCGGAGGAAGAATGTTATAGTCGCCAATGTACTTACGTACTTGATCGTTTACTGTTTTCTCAATGATTTTTGAGAGTACCGGCAAAATACTAATGGCGCGAATATCATTTACAGAGCTCTGATTCTGTTTCTTAGGCATGGGAATGACCTTTGCCTCCTTCCAAGAATGCGGGAAAGAGTCTGTGATGAGGGAATAATTAATGATATGCGTTAATGGCGGAAGGATTTGGGGAAGTGAGAGTTTTATCACTTTTACAGATATGCCGTCAACTCCGGCCGCGTTTGATCGGATTTGTACACGAATTTTCTGACAACGGATTCATCCACTTCACGGTAACTGAAATCAGCCGCACTCTCACTGAAACAGCCAGCGTAATAACGCTCACTGCCGAGAAACTTTCTCTTGGTTTATTTTCAAGTCGCGGCATACGTTCACAAAGTGATTATTTAGGACATTAGCATCATTTAATGTGGGAGGAAGTTCCCCGATTTTGTTTTTACCACTATAACCCCAATTCCGAATATGTTGCCATATGTGCTTCGAATCATTGGACGAATTTATGATATGTTCGAAATACGCTTTTTTCTCTTGTCTTACGACCGATGTTGCGAAATTACGTAATCTCTTGTATTCGATCCAATGTTGAGAATTATTTGTCCGCTTAGATTTCAGCAGCTCGTTATCTCTTAATTTCATGATTAACTTAACATTTTCTGTTATCCAGGGTGCTTTTCTCTTAGTTGCGCGAACGGTTTTCAATGGAGCATGTTTATCGAACACCGCATTCAATTTTTCGGAGAAGAAAAGCACTTTATCTTCAATGTTTGCAAATTCCATCAACGTATTCCAATTTATTTTGCTTAGGTCGTTTTCGAGGCTGTCTTTCACTATCGCATTATAGTTCCTGTAAGTAATAGTCGTGCCTTTAGGCTTTGTTTTGCTGAAACGCAGAGAGACATATGCCAAACAATGATCGGAGTTGCTGACTGGTACAGAGACGCCAGAATTTATGACATCAGATAAGTTATTTACGAAGATCGGATCAATTATGTTTTGAGTGTTATGTGTGATACGAGTGGGTTCAGTTAAGATTTGGGAGAGCTGGAACTGTTCAGCAAGTGACCGGACGTAACGTGTGTCGGGCTCATTTGGCTTTAAAAAAATCTACGTTTATGTCACCTAAGATTACCAAATGATGGACTTTGTGATATATATTCCATACAATATATTCGATGATTGATAATTTGGAGTACGGAATATCACCGGGCCTATAAATGCCGCAGATGCCAATACTGCGTTGCTTTTGACGGATTATTATTACGATAAATTCAATATTATTAATCTCTTCAGGAATAATCGATATCTCTTCTACCGCTAGCTCCGAACGCACGTAAAATAAAATTCCGCCGGCACCTTTATGCTTGCGGTCTTTCCTAATTACGTTGAATCCTGGTATGTTAATTATTTGATCATTTGTGTGTTCCTTAAGCCACGTCTCGGTTACAAGAAGAGCGTCCAAATTATTTTCTTCTACCATGTGACGTATTTCGTCAATTTTCGCTACCAGGGAACGAACATTGACATGAGCGATAGTAAAGCGAGGAAGGGGGCGGGGGAGGCAGCCGGAGTTGCACTGCCTGCGGGTGACTTTCTTCGAAGAAGGGAAGGTTGTTTTGACAAATTTGTGAGCGCAACGGAGGAGGGGGAAGGTGGAATGCACTGGGCCGGTGCAGAGGTAGGTCTAACCAGGGGTGGCAACATTTGAAAATTTAACATGAAACAACATATGAAAACTGACGATGAGAAGCGAAGTAATACTTTTACCTGTGATGTGAATTGCATCTGGTCCACTTCTTGCACTGCTTTTCCTCACACGCATGGTATGTGTATAACTAAATAATAAAACGTAATTATCATTGTTCACTTCAATCTTTTCACACAGCACCCCCTCCGTTCATGTTAAAGCGTCGAGGTCCTCAGGTGATGCAATCAAACAGCGCGGTCCTCCGTGTGACACAAACACTCGCCCGTCCTGGCTCCAAGCGTTCCGTAGTCCCACTCGATCCTTCGCCCCACGTAGTAGCCTCTGCCGGTCCGGTACGGGGTTAGAGATTCCGTGATTAACAGTGGCGAGTTCTTCAAAAGCTTCTTCTCCTTCCACACTGCGTTTCTGGAGCGGTAACTAACAAATTTAACAATAATTCGTCGTTTTCCGGATCTCACTACTTCCGCTGCCGATCTCCTTGGACGACCAATTCTGTGGCAACGATCGACGTGTTCCAGTCCCAGGTGTTGTAGCTTCAGTTTGTCGAGTTGCACCTGGAGGACGATGCTGTCCACATCCTCGTTTGGTGTTTCGGGGACTCCGTGCACCAGAATGCAGTTCCTTCTTGAATATTGAGCCAGGTCGTCGATGTCGACACTGTTGTTCTGTACTTGTTTGTCCATAGCATCCAGCTCTCGTCGTAGGACTGCAATGGAGTCGTTTGTTGTCTTCTTGAATACCATAAATTCTTCCCTGAGAGAGGTGAGAGATTGGTGAAGGTCGGCATCGATCTGTGCTGGTCCTTTTTTGGCTATCAACACATCGAGCCGCTCCTGGAATGACTCAATTTTTTTCCCCATCTCGTCCACTTTGTTAGAGACACCGGTAATTGTAGGTTTCGACATATTGCAACCTGGAGACCCACTGGGGAAACTATATTCCTCTGGCAGAAAATGTGGCAACGTAGCGACTGTGGAGAGAAGAATGCCAGGGTCGCAGAGGGGTGCTAACGCGGAGCTCTATTAAGAAAAAGAAGAAAATAAATGTTGCAGGCAGATACGAAGCTTCAACCCAAACACATATATGATCAGACAGGATGTCAACGATGCGTTTATAACTAACATATGATTATTCAAAATTCAAATAGTGCAGTGGGAAACAACTAACTAACTAACTCTCTAGACTTCTTAAACCCGAAGAGAGCTAATACAAGCACAAGTGTAAATAATTAAATAAGTTACAAGGGGCTGAGACATGGTTCGAATCTTTTGATCTAGGTATGGATGCAGACAGATTCTACAAGTTTATTTTCGAAATTTCATTTCACACACACACATACAGGAATATTTGGAATGGAAAGAATTCTCAGGAAATTCCTCTTAGCCAAGCAAATCACCAGTACGTGACATTCTTAACAAGTCAACGTCACGTCTACACACACGCACGCACACTCGGGAAATGTTTGGAATGCAAAACTATTGATTTTGTCTGAGTAAAACAACTAGGTTACACGAGAATTCTCGCCAACATTTCTGTGTTGCGCCCGACCCTGTGGCCGAGTGGTTAGCACATCGCGCTGCGACGCCAAGGGTCCCGAGTTCGAATCCCGGTCGGGCTTGGTTGTTTGTGAATGCCCATTCATCAATTTCATCATTTCATCACTCATCCCCATCTTCGCAAATTAGCCATAATGTAATGCGAAAATCCCTTTAAGTAACCTAAGCACGGACCGCGTTGAAAACATCTGAAACAGTGAGCCAATCTGAAGACACCACATCATCGCATTACGTCATAATCGAACCAATCAGAAAACAACACATCATCGCATTACGTCATAACCAACCAATCAGAAGACACCACGTCATCGCATTACGTCATAACCAACCAATCAGAAAACAACATGTCAAATACAAGGTCATCATAATATTGCGTAATAACTTGTTGCGCAACATGATGCAATAATTTACCCTTACGAGCCATCGCAATGTTGAGTAATAACTTGTTGCGCAACATTATGCAATAGAAGTAGACCAGAAGTAGACCGAAAGTAAATTTGCGTGGGTGGGAATGGGTGTGCGTGGGTGTATACTTAAAAAAAAACTGGAAAAACTCACAAGTGTCTGTCAAGTGGACCGGAAGTAGACCGGAAGTGGACCGGTAGTAGACCGGAAGTAGACCGGAAGTGGACCGGAAGTAGACCGGAAGTGGACCGGAATTAAATAGGTGTAGGTGGGTGTGGGTGTGGGTGAGTGTAGGTGGGTGTAGGTGTACTTTAACTCGTAAGAAATTATGACATTCGTACGAAGTACGAGATGTAAAATCACAGATTTGCAATAGTATAAAATCGACAAAAACATCATCAAAATAGGTTTTCCACTTTGGTTAAATTAATAAAAATAATAGGCCTCGTACCAAGTATGACTTTGAACCGATCCAATACCTCTACTCACCCTCCAAGAAGAGAGCTGTTCTCCGCCAACCAGAGCGAGGGGAATTTGAAAGCTTGGTTGGCACATTCACAGCGAAGGGGCGGGTAAATGATACACAGAGAGCAGGTATTTCAGATATAGCCCGGAAGACAACTGGCCCTCTTAAGACCAAAATAACCCACTGATATTATTTGCTTGTAACTTTGTTGGATTCCTGCAATAGTACGGCCAGTCGCCATGTTTGCACCAATGGGCAACAACAGCCCACAGCCAACATACCATATTAAACAATCTGGCTAAGGCACACGTGCCAAACTCCCAGGAGCAGTGGTTAGCACCGGGTTCGAATCCAGGCCTGGGTATATGTTCGTTATGAGTAGGGTTCTGTAAATTATGCATTTTGCATATTGCATATGCAAATGCATATTTAAGGATTTTTAACTAAAAATGCATATTTGTATGAAAATAAATTGATATTGTGCATATTTTTGTACCACAACCAACATCGAGTATTTACTGTATTTATTTTTCATCTCCTGAATTGTATGAAATGTGGCAACAACGTCATTCTCACCTCAACAATCGAGTAAGCTGGCAACGCCGCGTGTAAGTTTCTTATCGCCAATGGACAACGTGTGGATGATCTGGAACTTGATGTGTCTGACTTTGTTGCCCTAAAATACAGTCCACTTGTATCTTGCGAAGTAGAACGTGTGTTTTCTGAATATAAGACTATTCTAGCTGAAAACAGAAGGAGTTTCAAGTTCGAAAATTTGAAACATGTTGTTATCAAATGCAATCATTATCTTGATCTGTAATGTATTGGGTTTCATTTAACGCAGAACCATATTAATTGAAAAATATCTGTGTAGCGAATGAGCATTCAGAATAATGCATATTCATTGCCTGGCATGTAATCTTTCATATTTGTAATATACAGCATTTATAAATTAGGTTTTTAAGTGCACATTTAAGTGCATATTTTACACTTTTTTAGTGCATAACTATTCGAGCCCTAGTTATGACTGTGTCTTCATACTTCATCACTTATCCTTATTTTCGTGGTTAGATAAACAAAAGCCCTTCTCCACCCGCATATATTCGAGCGTATGCGCTTAAGTCCTGACACCTTAAATATAAACCAGGACGTCTATCGGTCCGAATTTACTGGTTCCAACGTTTTTCTTTAATGTGTACTTTATTTATGATATTACATGTATTAAAATAACTTTAAACATTGTTTGATTTATGTATTTTGATTACAAAACTTTAGATTACAAGACTTGTTCTGGAAGCCAGAACAGGCCTTATTTACAGGAGTACACAAATAAAATAACTTGCATTTTATTATACCTTAAACTGTGTGTGTACGTGGCACGTGTTTTTTTTTAAAAAAAATATGGATTGGGGTGTATGCAGAGGCGTCTCCTGAACGCATGCGGTGCATGCTGCGCATGCGCCAATTGTGGAAAAAAGGCCAGCTTGCCCTGCGACGATATTAATGAGCATTTGTTCATTCTAATTTTTTCATATAGGAGAAGTATTAATTTTACACGAGAGCGCGCAACTAAGATTATATTACATTTCTTGGAACTGAAGTGACGCATGCATCAATTGTGGGAAAATAATTATTACTTTCTTTCACTTCAGATCCAAAAAATGTCATATAATCGTATTTGAGTGCTCTCGTGTAAAATAAATACTTCTCCTATATGAAGAAATTAAACTGTAGAAATGCTCATTCATGTCATCGCAGAGCAAGCTGTCCTTTTCCCCACAATTGACGCAAGCGCATCATTCACCGCATGCGTTCAGGAGACGCCTCTGTGTGTATGCAAGAGTACCTGAAATTAAATGAATCTTCGTGGTTAGCCAAAAGTGGCATGAGGCTATATTACTAACTAACTAACTCTCTAGCCTTCTTAAACCCGAAGGTTTAAGGCTGCACCAGCACAACCCTTCCATTTGTCCCTATCCTTGACAAGATCAAACCTATCTTTTCCATCTTTACCGACATCCATTAGGTCCATCTCAACGTAATCCCTCCATCTTCGTCTTGGCCTTTCTACAGGTCTCTTACCATCAGGTTTCCCAAGAAGAATCCTGTAAACTATTTTTTCCTCCTGACTAAGTCTTCTTGATTTAATCATTCTAATAATATCTTGACATGAATTCGAATCATGTAGTTCTAAATTATGTAACCTTCTCCACTCACCTGTCTTCTCATCCCTTTTAGGTCCAGATATTTTTTTTAAGGATTTTATTTTTAAATATTCTTAATTTATGTTCGTCTATCAATCAACCAAGACTTCGAAAAATTACAAGATCATCGACGCACATTAGAGAAAAGAAGAAACCTGATGACAGAGCGGTACTCAACTTTCTCCATCACAAAATTTCCCATAACCGAAACATTACTAAAGGCCGAATCAGACGGAACTGGAAGTCCAGTTAGTTGGCGCTGAACTTGCTACTTGCTGCCTGGCTGGCTGCTTGACTGGTTTGGAGGAATAGGACATGTTCTAATTGCTACTGGCTTTCCTCGATTGGATTCTGTGGAACAGCCAATCAGAGAAAAGTTTGGCCATGTGAAGATAATCTGCGAGTTTGCAAAGGGAAGTTCTTGTCTGTGGTTTCCGAGTGTTGCCTGTCTTTGTTAGTTACTCGATAAAAAAAAGGAAAGAGATGACGTGTAGTGTATTCGCGTTCAGTTCATTAATATTTAGGTATTTATCAGTGGCGTATACTGGTTTAGAAACCAGGGCTATCGCACCATATCATAGTGTTCGAATGGACAAAAATTTGCTGGTGGGGATGTTTATTTTATAAACTCATTTGCGGTGTGGGAGTTGAAGTGATGCGACATTGTGATTAAAAATATATACCTCATACATAAAATATGGAAATGTACACTATGTCAGTAAGGAAAGAATTTCATTCTTATTTGCATAAATAAGAGGCCATTGTGAAAGATTTGAAGTTCGGGGCCTCCTTGTTGGCGCAGTGGTAACGTCGCTACCTAGAAACTAAGGGGTCGATACATGGTGCTTCGGATACCTCTTTAACTGTAGGTCCGATCCCCATTAGCATATCTGTGCATAAAGTGGACAAAAAAGAAAAATCCACAACAATTTGGAGCTTATCGTCATACGTAAGTCGAATAGACAGCTTGTTAATTATGTCCCTTATTTCAGTTCACTACACAACACAGCACACATCATTCACAAAAATACAATCCACTCAATACTGTATTCACACGCTGCCTCTAAATCAGTTCCATGCACTAAGACTAATCAACGCATTCTAGACTAGTCCTTGTCATTTCGGTGATTTTTAGATGCACTCATAAATGATTCCCGGTCAACCAACAATTTTCTCCTCCCCGCTGTAACTCTAGTTGTTTGAAGTTCAACGTCCTCTTTTCAACTCGTGTGCAAGCGTTCAATGATGTTTTTGCCAACACTTTCCCCTTGCCTGTGATAATTTGGCTTCAAAATTCCCCGTTCCTGGAAAAATTACATGCTGGGGAAAATTGGTTTACAACATTGACCCAGACTGTTGAGGTAGTTCAGAGGAAATTTTCCCTCCATAAGCAACCCTGGTCCCTCCTCTGTAACAGTTTGCCTCCACAATTCCCCGTTCCTGGGGAAACTACGTGCTGGGAAAATTGGTTTGCAACATTGATCGGGTGATCCTGTCACCCCGTGGAGTTGCCTGCCAGCCGCCTCGCGAATTCAAAGAAAACAGGCAATGTTTCCAACTCCTAAGAAATCAGGTTCATCTTCTTATTGAAATGGACAATTATAAGCACATGTCCGATATATATTTTTTCTATATTTTGGTCACTTAAGTCTAGGCTTCTGAGAAAGCCTAGGTAGCCCTGAATATACGCCCCAGGTATTTATGCAAAGCGATGAGATGTGTACGTGACAAATATTATTAGCCGAAAATGAAAATCCTTATTATTACAACTGCATTAAATTAAATGTTTGATTTTTTAAAAAATGTGAATGAATCCTGCGAATCTCATGTATGAATATGCATACCCGAGTTAATTAGAAAGTTTTTTCAGTACGCATTGATTACCATATCTTTTTCGATCCAATCTCTAGTCCATACTTTCATTTTCTAATTTTCAATAGAAGAACAAAGCAGTAATTCTCCTACAACATTCTTCAAATTGCTCGTCCATCTTTACAGATTGTCTGCTCTGCGCAATGTCTTATGGGATCAAACGTCTATCAACAAGTACGCTGTAACAAGTATCATGTGAGGCGAAAACTAGCAAATGGGTAGCCAGTCCAGCGCCAACTAGGGCATTCCTACTGGAAATACAGTTCCGTGTGATTTTGGCTTTACCCTACGTTTGTGACTTTCGGAATAAGGGTCGTATTATCTACCCTGGTCAAAACAATTAGGGGAGCAAGCAAGAAATCCCAAAACCAAAGTTGGAAAGTCAAAAGTAGCAATGTATGTTGATGAAGTGAGTGTGTCCTCAACCAGTACAATTCATCTGTGATGAATCATCAGCATGAAGAGCTCTCTAGTGACACCATAAGGCACGTGGCAGAATTTGTGATATGAGGAGCAATCACGAGGTCACTTGGGAACACCGGTTGTGTGGTGCTGGCAGACCGTAAGTGCAGGTGGGATTCAGTTTAGTAGTGTTGAATAGGAACACGACGGCAGAACAACACGATTTAGGGGAATCTAGCGCATGGAGAGCCATTGGGAGGATGGAAGCAGGGCAAACACAACGTGAGGTGGCTGCAGCCCTTGGTGTGTCACGCAGTGTCATTTCCAGGTTGTGGACACGATTTCAACAGACAGGTACAATACGAAGGAGGCCTGGGCAAGGTCGCCCACGGTCAACAACAGTTAGGGAAGACCGGTACTTAGCATTGTCGGCTCGCAGGAATAGGCAGCAAACTGCAACTGACTTACAACGCGGCCTTGTTTTGGCAACAGGACGAAGAGTCTTGGGCCAAACTGTACGAAATCGCCTGAGGGAAAGGGGTCTTTATGCAACAAGACCAGTGGTGTGTGTCCCTCTGAATGCCCAACATCGTAGGGCCCGCAGACAGTAGGCTGTGGAACATCGTGAGTGGGGACATGGAGAGTGGAGTTCACTTCTCTTCTCGCATGAGTCGCGTTTCAGTCTCCAGTCAGATAATCGACGCATTCTCATCTGGAGGGAACGTGGGACTCGCAATTATCCCGCACATGTGCGCGAAGTGTTTCAGTATGGTGGCGGTGGCTTAATCGTATGGGCAGGGATCAGTGTTGGTCGACGTACCCCCCTGCATATTATCCGGAACGGTACTTTGACAGCCTTACGGTACCCGGATGAGATCCTTAGGCCTCATGTTATCCCAATGGCTGCAGATATCGGTGATCGTTTCATTTTTGTGGACGATAATGCCCGACCTCACCGAGCACGTCTGGTTGACGCCATGCTACGGGATGAGGGTATCGAACGAATGGTATGGCCAGCGTCCTCCCCAGACTTGAATCCCATTGAACGTGTGTGGGACACACTCGAAAGACGCATTGCTGCTCGGCCAGCGCCGCCTATAACTCTGCAACAGTTGGAAATGGCCCTTCTGGAGGAATGGGTGAATATCCCGCAGGCTGTCGTTGATAACCTTATTGGTTCCATGCAAAACAGATGTGCAGCTGTCATGGCAGTTCATGTCGACCACACGCTTTATTAGAGGTATGGATCTGTTGCGTATCTGTCCATTTCTGTTGTCTTATCACCGTGCTGTTCTCCTGATTTTGTGCAGTACCTTGCAGAAATCACCCCTAGAACTCTGTTGTGCTAATGACTCAATAGACATGTATTGTACTGGTTGAGGACACACTCACCTAATCAAAATACATTGCTACTTTTGACTTACCAACTTTGGTTTTGGGATTTCTTGCTTGCTCCCCTAATTTTTTTGACCAGTGTAGTAGAAGCCTTAAGAATACAAATAGTGATAAACAAAACATTGTCGTGGGGAAAACTTTTTGGACACCTTGACAAAATTCTAACATTTACTTCTCGCAAAACGTAGATGGGTGTTTTGCCTGTTTCGAGAACGCTTTTTGTTAAAGTTTGAGGAAGGATCGCTCTACCAAAGAAACTTCAGCTATTTGATACTTCTTTTGTTAACTTTTGGCTTCGCAGACGCATCAGTCATTGTATCTAGTCAGAACTCTTATCTAAGTTTGTCTTTCGCTCGGTGAGTAATTGCAAACTCGATAAATGAACGAGTCGATTGGCAAGAAAAGTTGTCTGTGAGTTTAAAGAGAGCTCAAGAATCGTACAACTGCTTTTCTCTTGCCTTGGGAATGAAGACAGTTAATTGCAGTTCCATGCCAATAAGAAAAGCATGTGCACGGTAGACAGCATTCAAAGAGTTCTTTTGGGGGGGCTTCAACAAGTAGCTAAACGATTGCATTTGTAGAACTACTTCTGGAAGTCTCACGAACAACATACAGAATCTAATAATGAGGGTACATATAGGGTGTTCCAAAATTTTATGTTCTGAAGAAATAGAAATCGGTGATTTATCACACACACTCAACCCTTCCCTAACACCCCCCCAAATATCCTCAATACCCCCTAAAAGTTTTCACAAAGACCCAATTTATGGACATTTTGAGTTTAAATATACCCTCACAACCTCCTAAATTCGAACTCACGCCACCAAATGTAAAATACCTCTCTTTATAAATGCTGAGACGAAGTACGGAAGTTTCAAATTTAAACTCAATTTTAAGACAAATGTAAAAAAAAGGTGTCCCCCCGTTCCATCGCTTTTCGAAAAGTGGGCGTGGTCTGTCCAGCTCTATCGCTCCTGATAACAAAAGTGTTTTTTTCTGGGTCAGGTGTTCCCGATCCATCGTCCCAGAAGCGTTCAGTTGTATGCAGGTGTTCACGCCAACCCTACAGTGCGTGTGTATGCAGACTTCCTTGAGACGGAAATTTCTTTCCGGTTTACTAGCAATATGACCACTATGAGTATGTTTTCTCTCAAGGTTAGGTTAGGTTAGGTTTGATACCTTGGATATATGGTTAAGCTGGAGTGAAATGTCATTCATCCCTGTTGCATATTGTTTCTATTCGCTAGGTGTCTTCCCGTCCCCGTTGACGATTTGCTACTTTCAAAGGAAAAACGTGGCAAGGCTCCTGTTGGAGCCGCCTAGGGATTTGTCTTGAATGGGATGTACAGTGTCTCTCAAAAGTTTTAGGACAATGACATTTTAAACTAGGCAACCCAAATTACACAAGGCGTTGGTGGGTTGCGTGTAGAGTTAGGCTCAATTTCAGGGTTGCCACATGCACAATATAAATTTATGAAATACGCGAAAGAAAGAAATCTAAGTATTATTGTATAAAACTAGAAAAAATATCGGTATTACATTTGTTCCAAATGAAAAATACTTCCTGAAAGAAAGAAAATCGATTTTCTAGTACTGCTGATGAGTCTACACAAAGAAAAGAGGAGAGAGGACACGGAAGGGGACAAAAGAAAGGAGAAGAGAGAAAGGGGAAGATGAAAAGTAAAGGAGGGAAGAAAATGGAGGACAGAAGTGGATTGGAGAAGTAATGAGGAGAAAGGAAAAAGATTCGAGGAGAGATGAGGAAAATGGAGCAAGAGGAGATACGAGGAGGAAAACGAGATAAGAGAAGAGGAATTTGGAGAAGAGAGGAAGAGACGAGAAGAGGGAGTGGAGAGTAGAGCAAAAGAGAGATAAAGTGAAGAAGTAAAAGAAGAGGAGAAGAGTGCAGTGAAGTCGGAAATCGAAGACAGGAGAGGAGATAAGAGGAGTGGGGAAGAGTGGGATGGAGACAAGATGCGAGAAAAGTAGGGAAGGCGATATGAAATAAAGCAGAGGAGAATGATGGGAGAGAAGAAAGAGAAGGAGAAGAGAAGAACAGAAGGGACTGGAGACGAGAGGAGTGAAGATGTAGTTGCAGAAAATATCGTCTCGGCGTCAAGAATACATTGATCAAATTATCGACATGAAACATTCAATGACATTTTGAAATGTATTGGAGAATGTATTAGATCGGTGCAAAATGCTCTTTGGCTGAGTTCAGAGCAAAAAAATATCTAGCACGTAAGATCTTTGATTTTACCTGCGATTATATCACTAAAAACATGAATGTAATTTTAATAAGAATTATCCAATGTTTGCAAACTTCTCGATTCGTTGAAATGGAGATTTTGTAATTTAATATCCCACTCCCCCAGTCGTTAATTCCAAACTGAATTATTCCGTTTCACACGGCGTGGACAATGAACACAATGAGATGTGTCTAAAACTTACGAAAATTTTCTGCCATCATAGGGGTTTGAACCTACGACCATCAGGTTACATACGGTAACCACTACCCTATAAGCTTTCGCTCCTGAAAGCACGTAGAAGGAGCTACCCAATGTGAAATGTAGATGCAACTCTCCTCCTACATGTAATGTGGAAAGAGTACTTGTTTGTAACAAAGAAAACGAAGGTACGCGTAGTACGGCGCAAACATTTAATGGAGAATTGCACATGATGAGAACTTTTCAGTCGATATTTGTGGAGGAATCTTTGCACTGAACTCGATTGGGAATATGGATAAAATTAGTAGCGATGGATCCGGAACACCTGAATTGGAAAAACACTTTCGTTATCAGGATCGACGGATCAGGACAAACCACGCCCACTTTTCGAGAAGCGATGAATCGGGAAGCGATGAACGGGAGTAAATAATAATAATAAAAAAACAGACTTTATATAACCTGTTTGTATACACACAAATTAATCTGTATTGTATTGTGCTTTTTTAACTTAATGTTCCATGATCGATTCCCGGTGGAAACGATTCGGTTCCTACTTTAAACTGTAGGTCCAGTACCGATAGACCTACATATGAACATACATTGGACTCAAAAATGAATAGACAATATTTACAGAGTTGGTAATGTTTCGCAAATGCAGAACACCAATCGCAGGACTTCACTTTCACAGATTCTCGCACTCCCTTGTGAAAACTCACCAGTCTTCCGCAACTTATAAATTAATCCGATTAAGACCGACAAAACTTCGGAACTCCGATTCAAGATGGACGCCGGAAGGAGAGGGACGTCTATATTTACCTTAGCCGCGAAACTGAGATGACGTATCGAACCGGAAGTTTCCCCTGAAATGAAATTCGCAAATTACAGCGGATTAGCTAGACGCAATGTAAACCTACGAAGCAGTATTGCATTTGCATATAAATTAGACCTTGAGTGAGTGATCTACCCTTTTTGCCGTCGACACACATACCGAGTGCCTTCGCTCTTCGCACAGATTGTTGTGTGATCCGATCGACGAAATTTGCTTGCGGAAAAAGATGCAAATGAATTGGACACATATGTATCCTGAGCGTGTCAGATATGTGTAAAACGAATTATCTCAATTTTCAGGTTGTTTGATCCACAACGTTTGATCTATTACTTGGCAGTGTTTCGATTCGTGAACCAATTTCTCATCTCGCAGATTTAATTCCAAGTGTGCATTTGATTCACGTCACTTGACGTAATAACTTTTAAAGGAAGTCACTAAGCACCAAACTTTTTACAGGCTGCACTTGCCATCATAATTTTAAAGCAAGTCACTAAGCACCAAACTTTTGACTGGCTGCACTTGCCATCATAATTTTAAAGCAAGTCACTAAGCACCAAACGTATGACTGGCTGCTCTTACCATCATCACTTTAAAGCAAGTCACTAAGCAACAAACACCCGGTGGAGGCACATGGAGGTTCGGATCCAACTTTAAACTGTAGGTCCAGTCCCGATTAGCCTTAATTTGTATAAAGTGGATTTAAAACACCAAACCAATCAATCAGAACTAAGCACAAAACTTTTGACTGACTGCACTTGCCGACATAACTTTAAAGGACCAAACTTTTGACAGGCTGCACCTGCCGACATAACTTTAAAGCACCAAACTTTTGACTGGCTACACTTACCGACATAACTTTAAAGCACCAAACTTTTGACCGACTACACTTGCCGACATAACTTTAAAGCACCAAACTTTTGACTGACTGCCCTTGCCATCCTAACTTCAAAGCAAGTCAGTAAGCACCAAGCTTTTAACTGGCTACACCTGCCGACATAACTTTAAAGCACCAAACTTTTGACTGACTGAACTTGCCATCCTAACTTTAAAGCAAGTCACTAACCACACATCCTTTTACACTGTCCTTGTCGCTACTCACAATGAACCCGACCCAGGAGCTTTGTTCACATGGAATTGATTAATCATTAGCTGATATATTACTTTGTTTCATAAGGTACTTATTATTTGTTTTGCTGCCTAAGTAAGTGGTTACTATTTGCTTTTCTTTACAGTTAATTGGTTATCATATACTTTGCTTGATAAGTAACTGGTTACTATTTTCTTTGCTTTATAAGTAACTAGTTATTATTTGCTTTAGTTTATAAGTAACTGGTTACTATTTGATTTCCTTTATAAGTAACTGGTTAATATTTACTTTGATTGACAATTAACTATTTACCATTTGCTTTGCTTCATAAGTAACTGGTTACGATTTGCTTTGCTTCGTGAGTGACTGTATCTTACTCCAAGAAAAAATTGTTAAGGATTTGTGACGTTCTTTATTTCAAAATAAATACTTAATGATAACTTCAATGAATGCGTAACTTACTACTTTACAAATAACAGCTTGCTTTATTCCGAAATAAAGTAGTTATTATATAGTTACTTACGTCAAAAGTAACTGCTTCCTGGTTACTACACATTAGAGATAACCACTAGTTATCAAATTAACTAAAACACACAATTAGTGTGTTTCTCAGTGGCGGAGAGGTGAAAATAGCACGCCACGAATCTAGCGCCATAGGTTCGAATCACGGGTAAGTCTTGAAATTCAGTAGCTTGGAAAACTTTCTTAAAATACAGGGAGTCTATAAAGTCACTTAACATTTCAATGAACTAATGACAAATCTTTTCTTTTTTCCAAATGATCTGATAAAATGTACTCTATAGAAGAGATAATAGCCGTTGTTTGTGCTCGTCTGCGTGGAATACGAGTAACGTATAAACAAGTGCGGACGGACTACACTCGGAAATTCAGAAAACCAGGCCCCACCAGGCTGGCTATTAAGAACCTGGTCAACAAATTCAAGTGAATAGTTAGTGTTGAGGATGAAGAACGTCCTGGTAGGCCAGCCATAACACCAGAAATTGTGGAAAATATACAGGACGCGATCACACGTAGCCCCACATCATCGACCACGCGACTCAGTATCCATTATCCCAGCATCTACCAACTGTGGCTCATAGCACGGTGGATTAGGGCACACCAAGCTTCTTACTATGCACCAACAGGATGGGGCACCACCCCATCTGTCATCATCGTTCTTGATAACCTAAACGAAGTTTTCACCGGTAGATGGATTGGTCGTGTCTCGCAACGGGGAGTTGCCCCGCCACCCTCGATCTGACACCTTTAGACTTTTTCATTTGAGGGTTTATCAAGTCTAAGGTGTACGGGGCGAGGATCCACAGCATAGCCCAGTTGAAACAACGCATTACGGCCGCAGTTGCTGAGATTACACCAGCTATGTTGGAGAAGGTGTTTCGGGCTGTGGTGGATTGTTGGCATAAGTGCCTAGACTTGAGGGGTGGTCACATTGAGTTATACTGATTTTGTGTCCTACTGTGATATGTATTTTGTACCATAAATCCTGTTCATGCATAAATGTTAAGTGACTTTATAGACACCCTGTAATTTATTACAGTGTCATTTTACGGATTCAAATTGGGCTTGTTAAATCCGTTCTTGAACGTGAATATCAAGAATAAGAGAACATGCATTAATTTTTTCCACCAAAAGATGGCAGCATTGTTCTTCCTTCTGTCTAATTGCAGTGACGGGGCTGGAGATCCTCCGAAAACTCGTTAATTGGAAGATAATTGTGCAGTTTCATCTTGGAAAAGCGAGTCGTCGCGAATGACGAGACATTTGATGTAGAGGATCTTAGGATCTTAGATGTCATCAGCAAGGATGTTCGAGCTTTAGTCTGTGCTAGAGATTGCCAAGAGGTGGAGCAACTTCCCACATTTACAAATGCATGGAAATCTAATATGATCGTTTCTTGCTTCATGAAATGTAAGATGTAGTAAAATTATCCTTTTGCTAAGCACTTATCCAACTAGCCTAAACGTATTGTATTTCTCCATGTAGCCTGTCCCTTTTTGTTGTTTCAAAAAGGTCGTATAAATAAATTTCCAAGTTGCTTTTATTTACCAAACATTTCTAAAAACCTGAAGAACGTCCACTTTAGTATAAGGTCTTTTTTACAAGGAAATAGGTATATATAGTATATAGTATTCACCTATATAGTAGGTAAATTATCAATGAAAAATAACATAAAATCTAATACATCATTTTCTCTTCAGAACTAAAATCGTAATTATTTTCGAAATCTGAAGTGAAAATCGTGACGAATTTCCACAATGTGATCTGCATGTAAATTGTTCAATGCCATTCTCAAGAGCACAAACAACACACACGCGTCATCTAGCGCCGAGAATTTGAAATGAGTGGTTACAATGTACGTGCACAAGCCTTCGTTCATTCAGTATATGAATAGATTAATTTGCTTTATTTTACTTAGCTTTTTGTGCCACTTTAGGCTAATTTGCGAAGATGGGGATGAGTGATGTTATGATGAGATTGATGAATAGACACTCACAAACATCCATGCCCAGGCCGGGATTCGAACCAGGGACCCCAGAATATGAATAGAATATGCAGCGAAGGTTGCCCGTTTTGTTGGACAGTAGATGTACAGTGGGATCCATGTGTATTACCGTGCAAATTGTCCATAACTATTTTCATTATTTTTTCTCTTAATCCTGTGTTTTTAAGCGATGGATCTTTATGTATGCTGGTGCAGAAGTTGTCAAAAGCATGTTTTGAGTTTTCTTTTAATTCTTGAAGCTCTTATTGGGTCAAATAAAGTGCACGAACATGGTGATGGACAATTTGCACGGTAATACTCATGGACCCCACTCTACGACAGCCCTTGTTATTCAGGAATGAGTTAATTAGCAGACGGACGAGGCAACATAAATTATGTCACGTTAAACTTAATAAGGTTGCAAGATATTAGAAAATTTAGATTTCGCTTTTAATAGTTTCTGATATACTGACAGGCGGACATGATTGGGGCAAAAGTCCTTCCTTTCAGGAATAACGGCATAACTTCCGGCCAAAATAACTTCCGGCTGGTTGTGCCAGCGAAATCCAACCACGTCGAGGAACCGGTCGCCGGCGTTGCCAAAACTCGCTGCACCCTTGTTGAAAGAGTCAATCCCCTCTGTATGTTACGGCTTTCTCTCCTCATGTGTTCTGTGTGGCTAAAAATAGATACGTTTGCGATATGGTAGAGCTTAACGTCGGTGGTGAATGTACAAAATTGTGTTTCAGTGCATGGGCCATCCACCCCACTCACCAGATCTTGCTCCATCTAACAATTACCTATTTCCTAACCTTAAAAGACATTAAAAAGACAGAAATGTTGCAAGCATTCTGAGGTGATTGCAGCAACGGGGTTGTTTTTTCGGAGACCAGAACTTAAATTTTTTTTTTTTGGAAGGACTAATGGGCCTCCCCGATGGCGCAGTGGTTGCGTCGTCACCTTGTAGTCAAGTGGTCCCGATTCGATTCCCGATGGAGGCACATAAGTGGTTCGGATCCCGCTTTAAACTGTAGTTCCAGTCCCGATTAGCCTTACTGTGCACTAAGTGGACTTAAAACACCATATCAATTAATTGGAAGGACTAAATAAATTAAAAGCAATATGTGCCAAGTGTGTCGAATATGTGGAACAGCAGGAAAGATAATTTCTTCCTTGGTCGGCCTTGGTGACTTTTCAGTCGACCCTCATATATACCGCGTTTGTTACAACCTGTCCCGGTTCCCGCGCTAGTTGCTCCCTGGCGTTTCTCTGTGCTGGGGAAAGTCAAAGCCAGGCAGCCAATTAAAATACGCAACGTCGCAACAGCGTCTACGTAAGCGCCTCTCTTCTGGCTTCCATTCGCTCCTCGCTGCAGCAGACGATTTTTTTCCTCGTTTCTCATTGGCACCGAAACTGTCGAGCGCTCCCTAGCGCGGGAAAGGGGACAGGTTGTAACAAACGCGGTATAAAGGTAATCCAATAACAATTCGCTCGATGTTTATTGGCTCTCCGCTTTTTGAAGTATTGAATCTTTCAACCTTAGATCATAATAACAATTCGTGACGTTCTAATCACAATGTTACGAAAAACAAAGTTTAAGCTAAGCTTTTAGAATCTTTTAACACGTAACACATTAAATAATTAATTCAACTGTTTTTCAATTAAAATACTAGGAAATGTACAAATGCATAACACGCATACAAAATTGATTTTACTTCGTGTTCCAAGACCATACTGGGTCATTAGCGGGTATCAAAGTGGAAAGATCATCATAACAGTTCAGGGAATGCTTTCGAAGCACGAAGAGCTTATATTACATGCTCACTCGTTGGAAGTGACAGGCCTCACATATCACAAACCTAATTGGGTATGTTTCATTCAACGCATATGCATGGTATTGGCGGATTAATCTACATAGCATTGCATTTTAGTGTGTTTGTCTATCCTGAGGGCTATGCCAGCATTGCATATGTGTGTTCAATGGTTCTGACTCATCACCCCATAAATCTCTGTAGCTTTATTTGCTAGTGTTAATTTAACGAGCTTTTTATATGTGATTCTGAAGTCGCTACGCAAATTTGAACTTGCTTCCGTTATTTGGACAGGAACTTTTCCATGTCTATAACTCCGTTTATAAATGTATTTCTAGCTATGAGATTTTACTTCCACAGAGAGAGAGAGAGAGAGAGAGGGAGAGAGAGAGAGAGAGAGAGGGAAAGAGCGAGAGAGAGAGAGAGAGAGAGAGAGAGAGAGAGAGAGAGAGAGAGAGAGGCAGAGGCAGAGGGAAAGAGACACACACAGAGAGGGGACAGAGAAAAAGAGAGAGAGAGAGAGGAACAGAGAGACACACATAGAGAGGGAGAGAGAGAGATAGAGAAAGATATATATATATATATATATATATATATATATATATATATATATATATAAAGAGAGAGAGAGAGAGAGAGAGAGAGAGACAGAGAGAAAGAGACAGAGGGAGAGAGACAGAGAGAGACACACACAGAGAGGGGACAGAGAAAAAGAGAGAGACAGAGCAAAACAGAGAAAGACAGAGATAGAGAGACAGAGGGAAGGAGATAGAGAGAAAAATGAAAGAGAAACAGAGAGAGAGTGAGAGAGAAAGAGGGGAGAGAGAAAAAGAGAGGGAAACATATAGAGAGAGAGAGTTAAAGAGAGAGAAAGAGGAGAGAGGAAGAGAGAGAGAAAAAGAGAGATAGGAGATAGAGAGAAAGAGAGAGAGAGACAGAGAGAGAGAGAGAGAGAGAGGAAAGAGTCAGAGAGAGATATAAAGAGAACTAATTGTATTTTTGTTATTTAGCGTCGCCATTCTCCATTTACCTAATCGCGACGATGATGATATTGATGAAGGGACGCTCACAAACAAAAGAATTATGATCACGGCATGAATTGAACCCGGAACGAGATCGAAAGTCGACCACTTAACGTGTTCATCATATCATAATCATCCGCATCGTCGCGATTAGCCAAAATGGCAGAAAACCAACGCTAAATAACAAAACTCAAGTCAAATGTTTATAAAAACCGAAAGTACTCGAAAGAACGAGATTAAAGGAACAGTTGAACATCAATTCTTATTACCAATTTTATGATAAAATTAATTTAAAGAGCGGTTTCAAATTGTTCTGCTTATTTCTACCCTGAATTGGACACAAAAAAGTCCCGGAGTGTTATAAATTCAGAGACGAAATTCGTGTTGAATGAGAACATCTTGAAACAACGAAGCACAATGCAATTAGGAATGAAAAACACGCAGCCCTTTTTGAATCATGCATCCTTTCATGTTCAATGTCACCAGGCATAATAGCCTGCTCAAGATCCCGTCATCTAACGAGGTTTCTCAAAAGAGGTAACCTTGAGGGGGAATCCCCCCCCCCCCAAGGTTCTTAAATGTTCAAAATGAGAATCTTGTTCAGGGTTCCATTGTGTCTTAGAAAAAAACGAAAAAAATAACTGGTACAACAGCAGCAAACCTACACGTCCCTTTTTCACCCCATTCTTGCAAAGGGATTTGTATTAAACCAACCCTATTCTCAATTTTCCTCTGCTCTTTTATCCCAGAATGATTTATCACATCTATTATTATCTCTTCAGTGCCTAGGACTAGCTCAGGAGAGGAGAGGAGCTTCTTCTTCCATTTTTTTTTTGCAATTGCATTTTCGAAATAAAGTACCATTTGTATTCGCCTGTTGCCATGGTAACGTAGTTTCATTTCGCTGGCCTCGGAGGCAGGACGCAAATCCCTGATTAGGGAGTCTTTTTTTCCTTTTTTGAGGGGTGGGGGAGATGTGGTTTCTCATTGAGAGGGCGGGAAACGCACTGCCCACTGCGTCTTATCGATTGTTATGACTTATCGAGTGTTGTGGAATCGTTTCTAGCATCATTTCCTCCTTTAATGAAGATGGGTCCGAATCAAACTTTAAACTGTAAGCCCAGTCCTAATTAGGGCATCTTGATTGATTGATTTTTATATTATGGGAACATCTATAGTGTAGATCACCAACCCTGAGGCCTTCTGTAAAAAAAAACGTCTCACCGATTCGCTGTATCACTGAACACGGACACCTTCCCGCACGCATAGAACTCGCCATGTTGAAAGTGGAACTACTTTCTTGCTGTTCACATTATTTTTAGAAAATAACCAATGTTATAAAATATCATTTTATAAAAAAAGAAGTCATTGGGTGCCAAATCAGGACTGCCACCCACACAGTCGACTGCTGTTTACGTTCCGGCTCATATGCATATATCCATGATTCGTCACCTGTTACAATCTTATATACGTCTTTTGAAGCACCACGATTGTATTTATTGAGCATTTGTTTGCACCCATTGACGCGAGCGTCTTTTTGAGTTTTTGTCAAATTGTGTGGGATCCAACGAGAACATACCTTTCTCACAGCTAAATGATCATGTAATATTTTATATATGCTGGTGGAACTAATGCCTATGGTTGCCTCAATGTCACAGTATGTCACATGACGATATTGCAGTATTAGGTTTTGCACAGCATCAATGTTTTCTTGGACAACAACTGATTTTGGACGACCTTCGCGAATCTCGTCGGTGAGCGAATGGCGGCCACGATAAAATTCGTTATACCAGCGTTTCACGGTGGCAAAGGATGGGGCTTCATCGCCAAATGTGGAAGTAAGTTGATCGATGCACTCTTGTCTTGATAATCCACGTCGAAAATCGTAAAAAATCATCGCACGAAAATGTTCACGAGTCAATTCCATTTTATTGTTGTCGCGCAATCTCCAAGGCAACATAAACAACACAAATGAAGCTATTGACAAAACATTTGAAGTACGTTATGGTCAATAATGCCAGACGATTCCGTGCAAACGTCAAATCGCGCCCTACTTCAAATAGTGACCCTCGCATTCCGATGTACTTCTTGCATATTTCAAAGCAAAATTCTTGGTACATTGGTGTATATAATTTGAGTGGAATACTTCCGAACTAATATTAATCAATATTTTGAACAACTTGTAATTATTACAATTTTCAAGCATTAGTATTGGTATCTGTATCAGTGGGAATCAGTGACTGTATCAATATCGGTTCAAAGTGGTACCAGCTCAGCCATAGTCAGTACAATATTGGTTCAAATTTAAATCTTTGAAACTTAGTATATGAGTGCAAATACCCTGTAAAATCTAGATTTCTTGTAAATTCTAAACCAAAAATTGTATGGCAAAGGTATTTTTTATTCTATTTTTTTGTAACTTTGGGCTAAAAACAATAATAGAACAAATGATGATGTGAAACTGATTACGAGATATTCACAAATAAACACCCATAATAGGCAAGAACCTGAGTTCAGGATACTTGGTGGTGAGATTGCAAATAAACCACTCAGCCAGTTGCAAACAATCCAACGGCCGCTGGAATCGCACACTAAAAAAATACTATTTACTGACTTGCAAAGCTTGTAGACAAATACTATTCTATACAAGAAAGAATTCCAAAGGAATGTTGGTTTAAACAGATTGCTACGTCCCGCGTAGCGGTGCACTTCACAAGTACACTTACCTTATAAGCTCAGCAGAGCGTGCTGGATAATCCCAGGGTTCGGGCTAGGCTACTTTTTTCTTTCTTGTGTAGTAATTGTGCTGTCTAATATGTTTGTGTTTGTCCTGTGTAGTACTCCCTCCATTCATATTGGGGGTTAGGCGTAGAGCTGACAACTCTGCACTGTAAAAAAAATGTCAAGAAACAGCAATATAAGGCCATGGATGTTCCCAAGGTAAAATATTCCGGAGGTAAAATAGTCCCCCGTTCGGATCTCCGGGTGGGGACTACTTTGGGAGGTCCCTGGACTAAGGATAAGATCTACGTTAGGAATAAGGATATTAAATTAGTCACCTGGAATGTTCTGAGCCTTTACCGGCCTGGGGCATTTCAGTGTACAGTTAATGAGATAGTTAAGTATAAATTAGATGTAGTAGCTGTTCAGGAAGTTAGGTGGCCAGGAGAAGGGAATTGGAAAACTAAAAATTATACTTTTTTCTATGGTGGTACTGAAAATCATAATTTTGGAACAGGCTTTTTCATAAATAATAGAATTATCTCGGCTCTTAAAACAGTAGAATTTATTAATGATAGGATATCATATGCAGTTTTACAGGGTAGGTGGTGTAAAATTATTTTAATAAACATCCATGCACCAACGGAAGATAAAGATGATAATACTAAAGATGATTTTTATCCAGAGTTAGAACAGGTCTTTGATAAATTTTCTCAGTATGATATGAAATGCACAGATTGGCAAAGAAGAGACATTTAAACCCACGATTGGTAAAGAAAGTCTTCATGAATTAAGTAATGATAATGGTATAAGATTGATTACTTTTGCAACCTCAAAGAATTTAATTGTGAAAAGTATCACTTTTAAACATAAAGACATCCATAAATATGCCTGGTCTTCTCCAGATGGTAAAACTCATAATCAAATAGATCATATTCTCATTGATAAGAGAAGGCATACTAGTATAATTGACGTTCGTACACATAGAGGTGCTGACTGTGCCAGTGACCATTATTTAGTAATTGCTAAATTAAGAGAAAGACTCTCAGTGATAAATCATAAGCAACAAAATCTAAAAGTTATAAAATTTGATACAGGAAAGTTTACTGATAAAAGAATTAAGAAAGATTACCAAATTAAACTGTCAAATAGATTTGATGTTTTGCAGGATTTAAATGATGATGAAAATATAAATGAAACAGACGTAAATAATAATTGGTAGTACATACGTAATGCAATAGAATCAGCAGCTAAAGAAAGTATAGGTTACCATAAACCAAGAAAAAGTAAGCCATGGTTTGATATTGAATGTCATAATCTAATGGAAATAAGAAATCAGGCTAGACTTAGGTGGTTAAATAACTCTGATGATACAAATCTAAACAATTATAATAGAATAAAGCGAGAAGTTAACCGCACGTTTAGAAGTAAAAAAAGAGATTACTTGAAAAGCAAAATTAACTAAATTGAAACAAACAGCAAAAATAAAAATATCAGAGATTTATATAAGGGTGTAAATGAGTTTAGAAAGGGGTGGCAACCTAAAGTAAACTTGATAAAAGATAAAGACGGTGATTTTCTAGCTGACCCAAGCGATATTCTAAATAGGTGGAAGAACTACTTTAATGACCTTTTAAATGTCCATGTAGGAGATAAATCAGAAGTAAATGAAGTACACACAGCAGAACCTTTAGTTCCAGAACCCAACTTGACTGAAGTTAAAGATTCTATTAAAAGGCTAAAGAATAACAAAGCACCTGGCATTGATTTAATACCAGCTGAGTTAATTAAATATGGTGGAAATTCATTAATATGTCAAATTCATAAATTAATTTGTTTAATATGGAATAAAGAAGAAATCCCTCAACAGTGGAAAGAATCCATAATTATTCCTGTGTTTAAAAAAGGTGATAAAATGAACTGCAATAATTACCGCGGAATTTCTCTACTCTCAACAACATACAAAATATTATCTAACATTCTTTTAACAAGACTAACCCCATATGCTAGGTGATTATCAATGTGGGTTTAAACGTAACAGATCAACTACAGATCAAATTTTTCACATCAGACAGACACTTGAAAAAAAGTGGGAATATAATCAAAATGTCCATCAGCTATTCTATGATTTCAAAAAAGCATATGATTCGGTCAAAAGAGATAAATTATATAATATATTAGTAGAGTTTGGAATACCTAGGAAGCTTGTTAGTATGATAAAAATATGCACCAGTGAAACAGAAAGTAAAATTCGTGTGGGTATTAATATGTCTGACAAATTTACAATTCATGATGGGTTAAAACAAGGAGATGTATTATCTCCATTGCTCTTTAATTTTGCCTTAGAATATGCTGTTAGGAAGGTAAAATAAACTAAAGAAGGACTAAAATTAAATGGTGTGACTCAGTTGTTAGCATATGCAGATGATGTAGACTTACTGGGGATGATATGAATACAATTAAGAATAATGCTAAAATATTTTTCAAAACTGCTAAAGAGATAGGTTTGGAAGTTAACAAAGAGAAAACTAAATATATGCTTACAGGCCGAAACCAAGTGTTAGGTAATAATCAAAATCTAATTATTGATAACAACTCGTTTGAACCAGTTTCCAAATTCAAATACTTAGGAGTAATATTAACAAATGAAAATTATATTAAAGAGGAAATAAAAAGTAGGCTTAATTCAGGAAATGCATGTTACTTCTCTCTTCATAAACTTTTGTCTTCTCGTTTAATATCTAAGAAACTAAAAGTTAAAATATACAAAACCATAATTTTGCCTGTAGTATTATATGGATGTGAAATTTGTTCCCTTACATTGAAAGAGGAACATAAATTGAGAGTATTTGAAAATAAGATCCTTAGGAAGATATTTGGACCTAAAAGGGATGAGGAGACAGGTGAGTGGAGAAGGTTACATAATTTAGAACTACATAATTTGTATTCATGTCCAGATATTATTAGAATAATGAAATCAAGAAGACTTAGGTGGGCAGGCCATGTGGCACGAATGGGAGAGGAAAGAGGAGTTTACAGGATTCTTGTTGGGAAACCTGATGGTAAGAGACCTGCAGGAAGGCCAAGACGAAGATGGAGGGACAACGTTGAGATGGACCTAAGGGAAATCGGTAGGGATGGAAAAGAGTATATAGAACTTGCTCAAGATAGGGAAAGATGGAAGGCCTGTGTTGCTGCAGCCATGAACCTTCGGGTTTAAGAAGGCTAGGAGTTAGTTAGTTAGTTTTAAAATATCATTATGTATACAAATCTCTAAGCTCATTGAAAGTTACAATGCATATTCCTACAAAATGTTCACACTTTTCTTGCCTTGCCATGTCACCAAGTTATATTACGAAGTGCACTATATTTGGCGGAACAAAAATCGTTATTAGGATGCTTGTCAAAGTTTCCAACCGCAATAAATTTACGAACTTTCTTTGTCTTGTTTTAATCATCATCATCATCAATATATTTATTGGACTTACAGCATTGCATATGGCTGTTTATGCCCATTATATATTTTATTTACATAAGATACAATTTACATAAAATCTACAAACACATTTCAAATAAACTCCTATCTATATCAAACCTTAGAAATATATATTACCATGTTATATCATTTTGTCTAAAAAGAATTGCAAGTAAAATATATTCAATTCGCATGCAAGGAAGAAGCCAAATTTATGGGAAATGATTACTGGTGCAAAGAGTTAACCATAAAGGTGAAGCAATAAGTACAAAAGAAAGAGCATTGGGTTTAAAGTGAGACGTCATTTGCGGCAGCGTATCCCATACTACAAATTGGCCGTTGTTTTACCTTACGTAATGAATCCTGTAACAACGCTGGATTTTCGTGTGGATTATTTTACTTCTATGAGTTTTCAAGGCTTTCTGCATGCACGTGGTTTTGTTTACAGAAGGTCTCAGGGTTGGTGATTTGAACTTTTAGGCTATTTTTTCCGTCATGCAATACGGGAATGAGCCCCTTCTAACACAGAATTGAGGAGAGGCTCTTAACAAGAGAATAAGATATGTTTTTTTAAAAAATTCCTCACTCAATTTCTAAAACTAATTCATTCATTCAGGACTGAACAAGTGGCCTCCTCGATGGCGTAGTGGTAACGTCGTCGCCTTGTAATCAAGGGGTCCTGGGTTTGAAACCCGGTGGAGGCACAGTGGTTCGGATCCGGACATGCCAAATCGCATCTCAACCTATACGTCCTATAGGTTATCTAAACCACCGTTCTGGACCCCAGAATGTTTCTCAAAACTGGATAACTCAACACTAAATTATCATTAAATTCAAATAGACGCATAATTGCAACAACACTTTATAAATATTCATCTTTACTATTATCTCAATATAATATATTCAGACTAATAATTTACGCACAAGGCCTGTTCTGGTCACCAAAATGGGTCTACACTTTGTACTATTTGTATCACCTTCATATTATGTATTATATATGTTATATTTGTTTGTATATTATATGTATTTGTATATAATAATAAATAAATATGAAAATAAAAAGGCGGGGGAACCGATCAAATTGAAACAACTGACGTCCTGGTTTATTTAAAGGTACCAGGACTTAAGCGCATACCCTCGAATGTACATATGGTTCGGATCCCACTTTAAACTGTAGGTTCAGTCCCGATTAGTTTATAGGTGCATAAAGTGGACTTAAAGTCAAAACTCACTCAACTCATTACTTAAGAACTAACACTATACAGGTTCTGAGGATAAAATCCATTTGCCTATTAAAAGCTGAGGCTCTAAAGGGCCATTCAGTACATAGAAGGACAAACATTGAAGAACACGACCTGGGTCAAGGCGCCAGAGTATCGTTTGCCTGCAAGAAGCAGTTACCCTTACACCATTGATTAGGACATCTGAGAAAAAATAGACTAAAAAAACTTTTCCATTTCCTTATTTGGAGCATGGAGCGCTTGGGAAATAAAGGAGCCCCAGTGTAATTGTGGTATCAAGTTTATGAATTTCAATTTCATCAGTTTATTGTATTTTCATGTTTTACATACTGCTACAAATGTAACAAACAAAAGATGCAACAATCATAGCACATTCCAAAGAATGTGATATAAATCTGACCTATTCTTAAAGAAAAGGAACGTTATTTTTATAAACACAAGAATATATAAGAACATGCAGGCGCGTCGCCTGATAATGTTCGCATGAGCACATGAACACTCATGTATATGTCTTAAATTACGTACATATTAAATGTACACACCACGTATATTTATTCGAAACAAAATAATAAGTTTGATGTACGAGTATATGCACACAATTTACTCTGACACGACTTCATTCACGTCTGATAACTTCTCTAGATAGTTGGTAACACTGACTCCCACTGTGTTCCATGGAGCGCGTTGAACACAATTGCTGTGCGTGTTGCATAGAGCTGACAGCTAAGGGGCTGTTTGCCACTATACCCGAAGATGTTCACTTCGCTGTGCGAACACTGATGCAAGCGGAAATACTTCTTACATTCGGCATCAGAGTGCAGCATATACAAGGCACGTCTAGGCTGACTCGAAAATGTCTGTGCTACATAGTCGCAAACTATAGCGAGAACTCGCTAAACCTGGCGGATTTTAAGGGAGAGAGGGACAATTTTCCCTAGGTCCTTCTTGTATTACTTCAAATATCTAGCGTGAATTTGAGGGAAAATTGTTGGAAATAAATTGAACTGTTATTCTCACTTTTTCAATTAAAGATGAAGTTACAAGGGAGAGGAGTATATCTGCATTCAGTACAAAAACATTATCGTGAACACTCGTATGCGAGCCGAACGCGACGCCACTGAGAACATGAGAATCCGAAGGATGGATCAGAACCACGGAGGGTAATTAAAATCATTTCGCGGCAACCACGGAAACGAAATGATTCCGAAGCAACCGAATACCGTCCAATTTTCAACGCGGTCGCAACAGGACACATGCAAGTAGGGGCACGGGGACTTCCCGAACACTCTGTACAAGCAATCCACTGTAGAGCATTCCATACTATCAGAAGGAATACATGCACGAGATCACACTTTGTAGGCACTTGGGGATCGAATTCTGTTTCTAAGCGTCCCCCACTTTCGATGAATTCTCAAATTGCATTAACTCGTCGAGACGGACGATGATGGATCGGCACAGAGCAGCAGAAACCGAGCACTTTTGGGTTCGAGACTTTCACGGTTAGTCAAAGCCGTAAATGTGTCGACATCCTCAGCTTTTAGCCGGATATTAAGTATTTCCCTTTGAAGCCCGGCGTCTGAATCGAAAGGCTCTCTACGTTGGCGTCCAAAAATCCTTCACTGGAACTCTTGTGATCACAGACTGGGAAAATCAACGCTCAAAGAAACCTCTTATCCTTCTATTTCGCTCGAACTCCTTGGTTCCCGGGATTCGTACAGCTTTCTGGGAAAATAGGAAATTGACCTAAACAAAGTGCATTCTTTTGTTTGTAATGTCGCATTTATCTTACATTACGCCGCTTCTTTAAATTCTTGAGGTTAATCGCGACATTTTCAAAGCCTGTGGAGAATATCCAACATTCTACCTGTACGAAAATCTACTTTCTGAGAACAACTTCAGCAAACCAGTACTCCGATATAGAGTAAGTGATTTGCTCTTTCTATACAAAGTAATTAACGCTATAATGGACGATTCCAACATTTTATCAGCCGTAAGATTTAAAACAGTCCAAAACACAAAATATTTCAATTGTACCACTATTAACACTTGTTTTTATGTATAATAAAACACTCAAAATACAGAGGGCGCGTCCGAATCGGCACCTGACAAGTTAAGTCCCGATATGCGCAGATCGCTGTGGAGCACATCCTATTACGTAATCCTCCCCACCACTCTTCTACGTACTGGTCTGGCCTTGAGACTACGAGTGGTGCCAACTCAGCAAAATTAAGCTAAAACAAACATGGCAAACTATTTTTACTGTGTAGATTGTCGGTGCCGGCTCATATCAGTTTATCAGTGGTTCATTTGATTTAATCCGGTGTTTGAAAATGCGTGCGGTGCGCGGATCGTAAACTGTAGTATTACGCACGCGCGTTAAGGTTTATAACGAAGAGAAACTACTGGGCGAATGACTTCATTTTCTAAATGCGACATCGAACAGTGGCCTGGTTTTTTTTTGAAAGGCGAGTGGGCTGGGGGTTCTTTTGTTTATCGTACAACAATCACTACGAGAGGGCAATCTGATAACACGCTTGCCTGTGTTCTTTTTTAAAGCATTGAAATGTTCTTGCTCTTTACTCTTGGCTGCATATTTTTGAAATGCAAAAATCAAATCATGCCGGGTTCAACGAAATCCACAATCTGCTCTGGAAAGCCCCTTAGAGGACAGGCCAGAGAAATTGCTTACAATGTTGCAACATATTTGAGAAATCAGGAGTTACATAAACTTAAGTATAATGTTGTCGAGTCGACAAGCGCCGCCACGGAAGTATCTCAAAGTATGGTTTCTCAAGTTTTAAAAGAATTGGATTGGATTGATTTGTAGTTGTAAGTCCACTTTATGCACAGTAAGGCTAATCGGGACTGGACGTAGAGTTTAAAGTGGGATCCGAACCACTATGTGCCTCCACCGGGAATCGAACCCGGGATCCCTTGATTACGAGGCAACGACGCTACCACTGCGCCAACGGGGAGTTCAAGTTTTAAAAGAAGGAAAAGCGTCGTTGGCGAAAGGTGAGCTGGATTTCTGTACTCCGACAGGTAGAAAACTGCCCAGGAAAAAGCGAATACAAATTTCGTTGAAAATCCTCAGACCATTCCGCTCCCTCCATGTTGCAACACTGCGAACCAACGTCGCTGCGGATAATGGGAGTGGGGAAATGTGGTGCGAGCTGAGCAACAGCTATTTGCAGCGTCTTGTTTTTAAACTTGTCAAGTTATACCTCCGTTGTCCGAAGGAAAAGGCACGACAGATGCATGCTTCAACTCGTTGTGACCCTGTGCTTGGCAGCCATATTGCAACTTCCGCTTTGCGGAGAAAACTTTTACTGAATAGACACTGTAAAACTCAGTGATTCTTGGACATTTTATCGATAACACTGAATGTAGAAAAATTGTAAAAGAAGAAATCACATGCCACATATTTAATATGAGTAGTAAATAGGTGGAAATCATTGTAATGTGTGGTTGGCGTCTGCCTTCTGTTTCTGCACTGTGCGCCTGCGCTCCAGAGCGCGGTGAGTGACGTTCGGGCTGACTCCTGGCGGGAAAAGTGACAACCGTACTGCAAGGGGACACGAACGGATAGTGAGAGCATTAGCACCTTGGGAAATATATGCTAACCTATCCACGTGTGCATATATTAGCTTAAATATACAAAATATAACTTGCCAAACCTGGTTAGGTTAGGTTATGCTATTATATGCCTACTTGGATAGATTAGGCAGGCCCATGGTGGAAAGACAAGAAGGTGTATGCAACGCTGCCGTGAAAACTCACCCTCCTGACGCATGACGTCATCTTCGCTGTGGGAGCGTGTCCCGTTCCTCTGTAGGCAGGGGAGCAGGGAAGCGTTCTTCGGGAAACAAAAACATTTCATTAGCTTTTGAAAATTTGAAGGGAATATTTAAGAAAGCATATACCTTCTGAAATTCAAAATTAACCTCTAAAATATTTTCTACAGCATGATTTCTTACTAAGTCATTAAACTCGCATCTTACTGTGTAAAGTATTCCTTACTAATTATAACATAATGTAAGTCGTCCTGGTTTCATCAGCTTAGCGTGAAGCATTCTACTGCGCTTTCTATTAGCGTTTTGAGTGGTGCACATGTGACCTAGTTAGCGAAGGATCCGGGCACGATTCCCTGTCTGGGGTGTAAAGGAAAAGAAAATATACCGAACTGCATGGGTATAATGAAATCCATTTTTACCAATCACGTCTAGTTTTTTCAGCCTATTTGTTTCGAACTATTAAGTGGGAGGATGCAATCAGAGGCTCCGATTACTATTTAAAGTAGCTTTTCTTTAGGTTAATTCCAACGTAGATGAAATTAATTAAGAAAAAGTTATACAAGATCAAAGATCAAAGTGAAAAATCTTTTTGCATGTAAAACAGTGCAAGTGCGTTTCACAAGAAATTGTGTTTTCGGAACCTCCGCGATGGCGTAGTTGTAACGTTGCCGCCTTGTAATCAATGGGTCCCGGGTACGATATCCCGTCGAGGCACATTGAGGGTGGTTCTGATCCCACTTTATACTGTAGGTCCAGTCCCGATTAACCTATCTGTGAATAAACTGGACTTACAACAACAACTAGAAACAGAAATTGTAAGATATTTTGATTTGATTTGATTTAGTTTATTTTACTTCGCGTTTTGTGCCTCTTGGCTAATTTGCGAAGATGGTGATGAGTGATGAAATGATGAAATGGATGAATGGACATTCACAAACAACCAAGCCCGACCGGGATTCGAACCCGGGACCCTTGGCGTCGCAGCGCGATGTGCTAACCACTCGGCCACAGGGTCGGGCAAATTGTAAGATATATATAGCCTATTCGTTAATACTGTAAAACGTTTTACATGCTAATCTCTGCGATTCTGTAATAAATTGCATGAGTAATATTAATTTGAACAAAATAAGAAACTGTTATAATATTTATAGAAGTTATGAAACTGAAAACAAGCTGATGAGCCAGTCATTGCATTCAACAATGTTCAGCAAATACGGGGCAAATTTTAGCTTTTGTCTTTTACGTGTTCCATGAAATTTTGCTAAGTAGAAATTTTATTCGGAGTACAGACTTCGAGATTTTGAAATGCAAGATACCTCGATTGAACTAACAAGAGCGATCAGAAACTCTAAAACTATTTTCTGATAAGTCGCTCTGATAATTGAGACAACTCTTCTTCTGAGTGGAGGTTAGTTGAAGATTTGTATGAACTTAAATTTTTCTATCGCATTTTCAAAGTTTTCTTCATATTTGGCCATTTTTGCGGATACATTTTTATTTTGTTCAAAATGCACGCGCGCATACACACACACACACACGGCGAGTGAGAAATAGAAGAGAAAAATCATTCATGCTCGTTAGTGTCACTAACTACGTGCAACACTGTTACTGTATATGCATAACTGAAACGGAAGCAACAGCTTTTTTTGCTCAGACAAATTACGTATTTGGTAAAAGGAACGGTTTGATGTAATTGAGTAGCATGCCAAAAACATCAAAAGATATTTTAATTCAAGAATTAAACCTTGCTAAGTGTATGCGCAACCTGGAAAAATGTAATCCTATACTCTTGATAGGAGGAGCTTCGTTGTCAAGAGGTTCCTGAATTATTGTTACGTACTTTTGCATTGTGTTCCAGCCTTGAAACTCACAGGAAAATAAGCCGCACTTGACATTTGTTCTTTTCGGTTTTCTGTAATGATTACTAAAGGCATAAATAAAGAGTTCAGTTACGCATGTTCGCTTTCGCAGTGTATTTACATTCTCGTAATGAACATAGAAAACATACAAATCTCTAATTCGATGGGATGCAGAAAAGAACAACACGAAACAGCGCTTGTCACCCTCTGAAATAGATCCCCTCTTGGCTTTTGGTCACTAAGATGACGTCAGAGCTCTGACGCCCGGCTGAGAGCCATGCGCGTGCTTCTACCTGCTTAGTCTTTCTACCATGAGGCAGGCCAGGTTTGGTTCTGTTTCCCAAGGTGGTAATGCTTTCCCTAGGTGCTCATCAAGGGGACACTTCGGACGACTTCGACGGCACCCGAAAGCTACGAAAGAGGACGTGACGGAGCGCTTGCCAATCCGGACAAGGGCAGAATCTAATGTGCTCGTAAAATAACACATAATGAAAGGAACGTTTCCACCCTCTAACAGTGTGAATCTTTGTCTGACGAAGACCCTGTTAGAGGGCGCAAACGGTACGTTTTTAGTGTGTCATTTTACAATAAATACTGCCTTATTAAAATATTTCATTGCCAGAGAACAAAAACGCCAGTTATTTCAATCTCTCCAATGTGAAGAGCATGGAACTGTTTGATATTTTTGCAATGAGTTTATACAGTGCTCAAAAAAAGTTTTGCATATTCAGGGTTTGTGATCATTTTATTGTACTAAGTACATGTAATCATATTTAAGAGTACGGGGGAGACATACAAACAGAAAGAAAACAGTGCAGCCATGCAGAAGAAACAAAATCATACCAGAATCACACCACAAGCACAAGATTGAAAATGTTGGATGCGAAACACAAAAGAAAGGCAGTGCAATACCGTGTACCTACGGCTCGCAGGCATGCTTGGGATCAACAGATGGGAGTTCAGTACCGTGTATAGCCACCTCGAGCCCGAAGGCATGCTTGAACAAGACGGGGTACGCTAAGGATAAGAGCATTCAACTTCTCCTGAGGAAGACTGTCCCAATCTTGAAAGGCAGCCTCCCGCAATTGCACCTTGTTCACAGGACGATTTTCGCGGCTGACAATTGCTCGCTTCAGGTGTCCCCGTGCATGCTCCACACAGTTCATGTCTGGAGAATACGTCGGCCACACCATGCTTCGAATGCCATGCAGATCAAGGAACTCTTGAACCACTCTGGCTCGATGTGGTCGAGCGTTATCATCCACCAGCGTGAAGACATCCCCCACAGTTGTAGAGAAACCTGCTACCACGGGTTCGAGAATAGCATTTCCGTACATCAGACCAGTCACGTGACCCTGGAGAGGAATTTGGGGCGTACGTCGACCAAACATGATTCCACCCCAATACATGATGGAGCCCCCTGCTGCTGGTGACGTTCCTGGATGAAGGGCTCGTTCAATCTCTCATCTGATCGTCTCCAAACCCTTATGCTTTTGCTTAACGGGTGCAAACTGATGGTGACCTCGTCTGTAAGGAGCGTGTGCTCCCACTGTTCCTGACTCCATTCACTGCACATTATTGCCCACCTTACACGGTCTCTCTTATGGTGTGGTTTCAGAGAAACCTTGGGTATGGGTCTTCTTGACGTCAATCCTTCCTCATGAAGTCAATTCCGCACTGTCTGATTGGAAACATTCGCTCCTGAGGCCCTCCTCAGATCTTGGCACAAAACTGGTAGCAGTTGCAATGGGTCTACGACGTGCCGAAATCACCACGTACCGATCTTCCATGCGTGTTGTTTTGCTTGGCCGCCCTGTCCTTGGTCGATCAGCAACTGATTGTGTCTCCCTGAACTTTTTCCACACCCGAGAGACATCACCTTGGCTCACTCCAACACGGGCAGCGACGTCTACTTGGCGATATCCCTCTTGCAGCAGTGTTACAATTCGAATCCGGTTTAGCAGAAACGGTTGCTTGAGGCATGTTGCCCTTCGTTTTCCACGCGCTCTCTGTGCAGTTTCCAACTCACAAGTGCGGATAAGACACGGACAATGCCTCCCATCGGGCTGCTTTCAAATCTGCTTAGGGATCATGTGGCAAATACTGCCCTCTATCTGCTGAATATCGAACTCACTTGGAGCATTATGTCTATTTCTGTCTCGGGCATTGCTCACATAATGAACATTGTATACCTTTTGGGGATATCGCGACTCAAACCGCATGCAATCATTATATGCAAAACTTTTTTTGAGCACTGTACGTACAAGCTTTAATAAAACATTACTGAAACATTGCAGTGAATCTATTGTAATAATATTATGCCATTAGGATACTATAATGGGGCTTAGCCTGTTGAGCTCTATCAATAATAAATAAATAAATCCTTTAAGTCACTTGTTTTTACCATTAATTATTTATTAAAGTTTCCAGTACAGCAGAAACCATTTTAAACCGGAAAGAAGCAATAGCAAAATACTAAACTAGTGTTAAAGAAACAAAACAAAACAGTACCAAGATAAACAGAACATAATAGTATTGCTTGTAATGCCCTGGACATTACAATATTGTTTTTGTTATTTAGTTGGAATGTTGTGCTTATTCATTTTTAAATTTGTCAAATATTTAAGATGTCATAGGCAACTAGTATTAGATAAACAAATAGACTAACCTAAATATGTCTACATGCCAACATAATTTCAGAAACTGAGAGATTTATCAAGAAGCTAAAAATAACATAGGAACGAGATAACTGTAGTGTGGAAATATTGGCAATGTGTATTTAAATTTGTAAATTGTTGTTAAGTGCGTCTACGAATAATAAAGCATTTATTAAGGTAAACTTGTTTACACGACTTGAGTTCTTAAATAAACTTGAAGGTTCTGTGAGATCCATGAGTATTACCGTGCAAATTGTCCATCACCATGTTGGTGTACTTTATTTGACCCAATAAGAGCTTCAAGAATTAATAGAAAACTCAAAACATGTTGACAACTTCTGCACCAGCATACATAAAAATCCTTCGCTTAAAAACACAGGATGTAAGAGCAGAATTAATGAAAATAGTCATGGTCAATTTGCACGGTAATACTCATAGATCCCAATTACGTAACATTCTTATGTATAATTCTTTTTAGGTTGGGGATAAGAGTCGAATAAGAGCTGAAGATATCTATCTGGTTTGAGATGTTGTTAAACTGTTTCGGTAGCCTGTGGAACAAGGAATGTTGTATGAGTGAGAGTCTGGGAGTTGCTGTGTGGAAAGTTTCCTTGCTCCGTGTTTTATGTCCAGACACTCTGAGGGAAAGTTCGTAACGTGGGATGCTACAGCTTAAGTTTCCACTAATGATCTTACACAGTATTTTCATATCTCCAATGGATCTATGACATTCTGGGGTATTAATGTGCCAGTTTACAAGCAAATCTCTCTTGGGCAGCTGTTTCAGGGCCGGTACGCTACATAGAAGGATGGAGAGGAAAAAGTTGAGAACAGTGTCGATCTTAGAGGTATGAGAAAGAGCAGTCATGTTCCATCTGAAAGTACATGTTTTGAAGTACAGTGGGATCCACGGATATTACCGTGCAAATTGTCCATGCCTATTTTCATTAATTTTTCTCTTACATCCTATGTGTTTTTAAGCAATGGATTTTTATGCATGCTGGTGCAGAAGTTGTCAACAGTTTGTTTTAAGTTTTCTTTTAATTCTTGAAGCTCTTATTGGGTCAAATAAAGTGCACGAACATGATGATGGACAATTTGCACAGTAATACTCATGGATCCCACTGTACAAGGTTCACCCATAAAAAAACGAATTTTGTTTTAGGAAAGAAAACAAGTAATTACCTTCAAATAACTTTATCACCTTCAAAATAATCACCAGAGGAGGCAATACACTTTGACCACGGTATGTACAGGTCTTGGAAACACTGTTGATAGTCATTGACAGTAAGTGTTCACAAAATACGCGTAACATTTAATTTAATGTCAAACGATTAACGTTGTCAAATCTTCGCCCTTTCATAGCCATCTTAAGCTTGGGAAAAAGGAAAAAATCAGCAGGCGATAAGTCCGGAGAATATGGAGGGTGATTGATTACTGTCACTGAATGCTTAGCAAGGTATTGTTGTACAGACAATGCGGTATGAGGCCGAGCATTATCGTGTAACAGAAACCATTGGCCAGAACCACAGATGTCCTTCCTAACCCGCTTCATCCTGTTTTTGAGTCGACCAAGCACTTCCTTGTAATACCACTGATTTATTGTTTGGTTTTCAGGGACAAATTCATGGTGGATCAGTCCTTGGGAATCAAAAAATGCAATCAGAAGCACCTTTGTCTTCGATTTCGACATCCGTGCTTTTTTCTTTGAGGCAAGAACTGTCCTTTCCACCGCGCACTCTGTCTCTTGTTTCGGGGTCATATTGTAAATACCAGGCTTCATCTCACCATACACTGCCCGTATCATTTGTAACGTTTCGGTAAACGGTTTACCCAATTTGTAACAAAACTTTATGCTGTAACGTTGTTCCATCTTGGTGCACGTATTTTGTACGCCGCCTGCACACCAACCTGCATCTCACGCACGCTTGCCCGGACACTGACTGCCTGTAACAGGTTGAAACATGCACTGACGGGAAGTTTAGATATAGCTCTTTGCAGTGTTGCCAGAATACGGTACCTTTTTATTTGGTTTGGTTCTTTTTTTTTTTACTGTTCGGTTTCTTTATGGACGGACCATGTATATGGAAAATGCTTTCGGGTCATCTGCAGAAATAGGCCTAGCGTAGCTGAGGGTATGCGACGGTATACGAAGTATGTTCTCAAAATTAATCAGGATGACATGACCATCTCCACAAATAATAAGAAAACGGTAGATATCTTCTTTTACCTCAACATAGTTGTACATCTGGGAGTCTCTCTTGGTGGTGACTAGCAAACTTTACGTACAGTCACCGACAATAAAAATGGGACACTGCGGCGATGAGCCAACCTTTCAATAGGAAGCTCTGCTATAGCCGCAGAGTTAGGCAACACACACGACGTGCTACAAGGAAGCCAGTATTTCAGGATATGGGTGTCTCATTTTTATTTCCGCTGACTGTACCTAACCAAAAATTTCGCTCATGAACTTTTGAATTTTTTTCCTTCGTTATGGAATTAAGGTACATATACACACACAAGAGACAAGCAAACTAATTGTATGAATTGGCGTTTCAAGTCCACTTTTGCACAGATTGGCTAATCGGGACTGGACCTACAGTTTAAAGTTGGAACCGAACCACTAGCACTTTCACCGGGTATCGAACCCAGGACTCCTTGATTACAAGGCGACGACGCTACCACTTCGCCCTTGGGAGAGTATTTGAAAATAACATCCTTAGGAAAATATTTGGACCTAAAAGGGATGAGGAGACAGGTGAGTGGAGAAGGTTACATAATTTACAATTATAACACCATTAAGCCTTGTTTCCATGATATGAAAAACTCAATATGCTGACCAAGGCAGAAATTTATTTTATTATAATACATAAACTAAACGTAATGTTTCAACCTTCTAGCAAGGTCTTTTTCAGACTCTGTACCAAGTATATATGTAAAAAAGGTATAAAAGAGGACGATATATATACACACAAAAATTACTCCTCTCCAGACTATTAGAAATGTGTTCTGAAACATTCTAGCAGGTGGCTTTCCCTTGTCAACTGTACTTTCACCTGAAAGGCTAAACATTTTCTAATAGTCAGGAGGGGAGTAATTTTTGTGTATATATATCGTCCTGTTTTGTACCTTGTTACATTTGTACTTGGTGCAGAGTCTGAAGAAGACCTTGCTAGAAGATTGAAACGTTACGTTTAGTTTATGTTTTATAATAAAATAAATTTCTACCTTGGTCAGCATATTGAGGTTTTCATAATTTAGAAGTACATAATTTGTATTCATGTCCAGATATTATTACAATGATTAAATCAAGAAGACTTAGGTGGGCAGTCCATGTGGCACGAATGGGAGAGGAAAGAAGAGTTTACAGGATTCTTGTTGGGAAACCTGATGGTAAGAGACCAGTAGGAAGACCAAGACGAAGATGGAGGGATAATGTTGAGATGTACCTAAAGGAATTCGGTAGGAATGGAAAATAGTATATAGATCTTGCTCAGGATAGGGACAGATGGAAGGCCTGTGTTGCTGCAGCCATGAACCTTCGGGTTTAAGAAGGCTAGAGAGTAAGTTAGTTAGTTTAAAGATTGGTAAACACTCATCTGATTTTTGGGCAGACTTGTGTTCTTTGGGCGTACCCTTTAATAGTAACATCTCAGTAAACTCATTATTTTAGTGCTGAGCGACACTTCTTTTTTTTTCTGCGAACAGTTATGCAGCGAGGAGGAGGGGGTGGGGGGCAAACCTCAGGTGGCGGCGGCTGCTTCTACGCCACTGGTTCACATATTTCTGGACTATGTGTAGTTCCTCGCTAGGTAGTTGTGATTTTGCTATTTTTTTAAAAAAAAGTTTTCTGTGAAGCATTAAACAGAAAATGATTTTCTAATTAATTTTTTATGGCTTTGAATAACGGAATATGCCATTCCCCCAATAAGCACGTTCTTGCTATCAAGCTAAGGAAAACTGGATACGAAAAACCGAACATGTAAACAACTCCCCCCAGCGACTGTGAGAAGCTAATCACATATGTACATAGGTGAGCGGACCTCATCTCGCCACTGCGACAACAGCACCACACACTCGGGCACGTGCTTGTATAAGCTGATGACGTTCATAGCGTCCTCTTCTTTGGATACATGTAATTGAGTTTCCTGCCGCTGGAGGCGCTGAATTCGATTTGGAAAGGAACATTTTCCCAGTTGACTCCCTACCTTTGGGCTGTACTGTAGCTTCTCATATTAATGAAATTCCCTTCTGCTTGAATTTGTTCTGATAGCTTGGGGGTCTGTTTTGCTTCCTGAGCATACTAGTACACTCCTGTTCAGATAAAGTTGCACTTTCTTCATGAGTGTACATCATCGGAAATACTTTATTAGCATTTCAGTCAATATTTCTGTAGTTTGCCAGCGCTTAAGTCCACTGTATGTCCACATAGGCTTCAGCATAGGCGTAACTTGGAGGAGGCAAGGTGGGCACTCCTCCCCAATTTTTTTTTTAATTTACATGTTAGGAGTATTTTTCTAACCTTCTAGAACCTGAAGTTCATGTTCTGGCTCGTCCCTACTTCCCCAAAGCTACGCCCATAGCTACACTGATGGGCTTCAGTTGTAAGTGTGATCTGAACCAATGTCACTAGGGATCAAACCTGGGACCCTTGATTCCAAGGCGACACCGTTCCCACCACACCATAGGGAGGCACAATTAGAGATAGTGTATCAAGGTCCGTCTCGTTCTCTTTAGGCATTTTAAAATACAGTACCGTCGCGTGCGGTTCACATACGAGTGTTCACAATAATGTTTTTGTACTGAATGCAGATTTACTAATCTCCCTTGTAACTTTATCTTCAATTGAAGAAGTGAAATTAACAGTTCAACATATTTTCAACAATTTCCCCCCAAAATCACTCTATATTTGGTGTAATAAAAGAAGGAGCTGGGGGAAATGGTCCCTTTCCCCCTTAAAATCCGCCAGGTTTAGGGAATTCTAGCTAAAGTTTGCAACTATGCAGCATATACCTTTTCCAGTTTCCCTAGACGTGCTTTGTATATGCTGCACTCTGATGCCGAATGTAAGAAGTATTGCCGCTTGCATCAGCGTTCGCACAGCGCAGTGAACATTTCCGGGGTATAGTGGCCAACAGCCCCTTAGCTGTCAGCTCTATGCAACACGCACAGCAATTGTGTTCAACGCCCTCCGTGGAACAGCGTGGGAGTCAGTGTTTCCAACTTTCTAGAAAAGTAATCAGACGTGAAAGAAGTCTTGTCCGAGTAAATTGTGTGTATATACTCGTACATCAAACAAATTATTTTTTCGAATAAATATACGTATGTGTGTGTGCATTTAATATGTATGTAATTTAAGACATATACATGAGTGTTCACGTGCTCATGCGAACATTATCAGGCAATGCGCCTGTTAAAATACAGTCTCGATACAACCCCTACTACACTAGCGCCAAAACTTCTGAAATGTAGGAAAATATGCGAACTACAGGTTTCTCCGTGATTTAGCGAGACACGACATACTAAAGCAACAGGCGACAAGCGACACGTGTCACTTGGAAGCGAATCCTCAGTAATTGAACCTTTCGAACAGAAGCGACACGACAAGCTGCACGTGCCGCTCACACTCAGTGTTGCCACAATATGAGGGCACAATTTCCCTTTCCAAGGGACAAAATTTCCCTTTTGGACCACTTTTTCTCAATTTAAATCAACCTGATTTAAATCAATTCATCTTGTATAGTGGTAACGTTATCACCCTTGTAATCAAGGGGTCTCGGCTTCGATATCCACTGGAGGAACATGCTGGTTCTATCCTACTTTAAACTGTAGGCCCAGTCCCAATTAGCCTTTCAGTGGATAAAGTGGGCTTAACCAAACTTAAAAAGATTCTCCAAATAATTCAGAAATCTATCAACACCCGTTGCATAGTAGTTCACTTAGAAGTATAAACTGCAGGTCCTATTCTTTAAATCTGATTAGCCTTCATTTGATTTATTTTTACGTCTCGTTCCTTCCACTTGTGGCTAATCGTGACGATGGCAATGGATTATGAAAAGATGAAATGGATTAAAGAAATGAGAAACTCAAGTTTCGCAGAGGATTATAGTGAGCTGTGGGTTCAGGTCCCAGAGCCCGTTAGCGTGAAAGAATGCTGTTGACAGGGTGCTTGAGTGCTTTCTGAAAAGGTCGCCCCTTAAGTATCCTTGAGTATAAAGTGAGTTTCAAACAAACAATAACAAAAGTTCATCATGAAGTGGTGACGTCAAACCACATGAAAAGCGATCAGTACCTGTGAAAAAGGGAAAGATATGGAGAAAAAGAGTAAGCTACAGAAATAAAGAGAGAATAAAGAAGCAGAAATAAAGAGAGAGAGGGAAAAAAGAAGCAGAAATAAATATGAGAATAAAGAAACAGAAATAAACAGAGAGGGGGAAAGAGAAGCAGAAGTAAAGAGAGAATATAGAAACAGAAATAAAAAGAGAGGAAAAAAGAAGCAGAAATAAAAAGAGAACAAAGAAACACAAATAAAGAGAGAGAGGAAAAAAGCAGCAGAAATAAAGAGAGAGAAAGAGAGAGAGAGAGAGAGAGAGAGAGAAACAGAAATAAAGAGAGAGAGAGAGAGAAAAAAGTCAGAAATAAATATGAGAATGAAGAAACAGAAATAAACAGAGAAGGAGAAAAAGAAGCAGAAATAAAGATGAGAATAAAGAAGCACAAATAAAGAGAGAGAGGGAAAAAGAAGCAGAAATAAAGATGAGAATAAAGAAGCACAAATAAAGAGAGAGAGGGAAAAAGAAGCAGAAATAAAGAGAGAATAAAGAAACACAAATAAAGAGAGAGAGAGGGAAACAGAAGCAGAAATAAAGATGAGAATAAAGAAGCACAAATAAAGGGAGAGAGGGAAACAGAAGCAGAAATAAAGATGAGAATAAAGAAACACAAATAAAGGGAGAGAGGGGAAAAGAAGCAGAAATAAAGAGAGAATAAAGAAACACAGATAAAGAGAGAGAGGGGAAAAAGCAGCACAAATAAAGAGAGAATAAAGAAACAGAAAGAGAGAGAGAGAGAGAGAAACAGAAATAATGAGAGAGAGAGAGAGAAAAAGAGCAGAAATAAATATGAGAATGAAGAAACAGAAATAAACAGAGAGGGGGAAAAAGAAGCAGAAATAAAGATGAGAATAAAGAAGCACAAATAAAGAGAGAGAGGGAAAAAGAAGCAGAAATAAAGAGAGAATAAAGAAGCACAAATAAAGAGAGAGAGCGAAAAAGAAGCAGAAATAAAGAGAGAATAAAGAAGCACATATAAAGAGAGAGAGAGGGGACAGAAGCAGAAATAAAGAGAGAATAAAGAAACACAAATAAAGAGAGAGAGAGGGAAACAGAAGCAGAAATAAAGATGAGAATAAAGAAACACAAATAAAGAGAGAGAGGGAAACAGAAGCAGAAATATGTTGAGAATGAAGAAACAGAAATAAAGAGAAAGAGGAAAAAGCAGCAGAAATATAGATGACAATAAAGATACAAGAGAGAGAGAGAGAGAGAGAGAGAGAGAGAGAGAGAGAGAGAGGGGGGGGGAAGAAGCAGAAATAAAGAGAGAATAAAGTTTTAAATTAGCGTTTTAAGTCCACTTGATGAACAGTAAGTGTAATTGGGAATAGACCTACAGTTTAAAGTGGGATGCGAACCACTATGTGTCTCCACCGGGTATCGAACCCAGGACCCCTTGATTACAAGGAGACGACGCTACCACTGCGCCATCGGGGAGGACACAAGGAGAGAATAGAGAAACAGAAATAAAGATAGAGAGGGAAATAGAAGCAGAAATAGAGATGAGAATAAAGAAACAGAAATAAAGAGAGTGAAGGAAATAGAAGCAGAAATAAAGATGAGTATAAAGAAACACAAATAAAGAGATAGAGGGAAAGAGAAGCTTAAATAAAGATGAGAATAAAGAAACAGAAATAAAGAGAGAGGGAGGGAAATAGAAGCAGAAATAGAGATGAGAATAAAGAAACAGAAATAAAGAGATAGAAGGACAAAGAAGCAGAAATAAAGATAGAATAAATAAACAGAAATAAATAGAGAATAAGTAAACAGAAATAAAGAGGGAGAGGGAAAATGAAGCAGAAATGAAGATGAAAATAAAGAAACAGAAATAAAGGGAGAGATGGAAAAGGAAGCACAAATAAAATGAGAATAGAGAAACAGAAATAAAAAGTGATAGGGAAATAGAAGCACAAATAAAGATGAGAATAGAGCAACAGAAATAAGGAGAGAGAGAGAAGTAAAAAGAAGCAGAAATAGAGATGAGAATAAGGAAACAGATATAAAAGAGAGAGGGAAAAAGAAGCACAAATAAAGATATAATAATGAAACAGAAATAAACAGAGAATAAGTAAACAGAAATAAAGAGGAAGAGGGAAGCAAAAATAAAGAGAGAATAAAGAAACAGAAATAAAGAGAGACAGCTAAAGGGAAGCACAATTAAAGATGAGAATAAGGAAACAGAAATAAAGAGAGAAAAAAGATACATAAATAGAGAGAGAGAGAGAATAAAGAAACATACAAAGAGAGAGAGGGAGAGATATAAAGAGAGAGAATTAGATGGAAATAAAGAGAGAGAAAGAATTATAGGCAGAAATAAGAAGGACAGAGAGAAAGAGAGAGAGAGACAAACAGAGAATTTTTGGAATAATAATAAGAAAACAGTGACGCCAGTGACGACCAGAGGGGGACAGGGGTCGGAGGCCCAGCCAATCAACGCGCTCGACCCTTCTACTACCTCCTAACAAACAAATAAAAACATGAATAAATGCTATTTAAGACCAATATGCATTTTTAAGTGTATACTATATGCGATGCCCCTCCAGAAAATATCCCCCTCTCCCTCCGCACTCATCCCATTCTGGCGCCGTCACCCTCTAGCCCACACGAACAAAATTTCCTTGTGACGCCAAAGCTTATTTGCAAAACTGACAAAACAGACGAGCTTTAAAACTCCTCTTACCGTTTGGCATTCTTCCAGATGTGCTGGAATCGAATATCAAGAGTGTTGGAAAGGCGGGAGGAAAAGACATCTACAAAAATAACAAAAAATTTACACGTTTCTTTGACAGATTTTCACCAAGAGCTAACCAAATTTCCTAGCTACAGCTGAGCAGTTTATTTCTTTAATGGACACAGTCGATAGAGCCTAGTGCCAGATTGCAACGTCGATGGCGAAAGTGGGTCTGCCTGCCAAGACGAAAATTTATCACTGGTGACGATTCTTCTTCTCTTCAAATGAGAGAAGGAAATAATGTAAATACACTGAGACATTCATAGACCTAGATCTTCTGAATTGTAAAGCTTTCTAGTACGATTTTTTTTGTAACGGTTGGCCACAATTAACTCTCCCCTTCTCAGAGTCCTCTGGAGCCCATTTCAAGCAACGGATTTCGTTGAAACTTGGTACAGATGCTATGGAGACCATTTGAAAGCAAATGTTAATGAAAAAATAGTTCAAATTTTCACCACCAGGTGCAAATGTGGCGCATAAAATTAAATTTCCTCTACTCAGAACCCTCTGGAGCCCGTTCGAAGCAAGAGATTTCGTTGAAACTTGGTACAGATGCTATGGAGACCATAGGAAAGCAAATGTTAATGAAGTAAATAGTTCAAATTTTCACCACCAGCTGCAAATGTGGCGCATAAAATTAAATTTCCTCTACTCAGAACCCTCTGGAGCCCGGTCGAAGCAACGGCTTGCGTCGAAACTTGGTAGAGAGGCTATGTAGACCATGGGGACGCAAATGCTGACGAAAAAAAATACAGTAGTTTAAATTTTCACCACCATGTGGAAATGTAATGAAAGTATCAGTGTGCTCATTTCATCGATTGATCGATCAGTGAGCAAAATAAGCTGAAGCCCTCAAGTGAATAATAGGTCCGCTCAGTGAAGCTCCAACATTATTTCTATGCCATACAGAGCAAAATTGTATTTTTACATCCAATCCATAAGAAATGGTCCAAAATAAATTAATTGCTTGACTGACAATTAAAGAGAAACACAACTTTTTTGTTGTTGTAACTTCTGTAGTTCAAAACAGACATTATGTCTTTTCTATACGACTTCGTTTAAAAATGGCTGGCATTTTTTTAATGGCTTCCAGCACTTTTGGCCTTTGCCAGTTGCGATAAATTTGACAACTCAGCTAAAAAACGATAGAAAGCTGGGTTGAAAAGCATTGTGCATTTTAAGATACATTTTATGCACTGTAGTTCTTTTTTTTACCATCTCTAATGTAAATAGCTGTTATTCGCTCTCCCACAAAATACTGTATTAAAGTTTAATATTCTTTTTAGCAGGGAAGTATCGTATTATCAAAGCTATATTTTTTTTGGAAAAAATGTTGAGGTAATTTACTGGTTTCGTCTTCTAGTTGTAGCTCTTTGAAAATCCTCGTTTTAATTTTTTTCACAATTTAAGCCCCAATGTCTCTGACGAGAGATAATAAAATCATGATCTTTACAGTATAAAGAGTACTCAGTGAGGAGTACCTGTACAAAATATTTGAGTTTGATATTCCATGTGTAACGTGGATTTCAGTCAGTCGTATATTGGCATTTATCGTATTCGTATACTTTCAAGTTAAGAACTTGGATTAAATTATTTATACTTAATTGTTTTCATAATTCATGTATATATTTACGCTTTATCTTATGTTATAATATTATTCGCGTATTTTTGCAACATTTATTCAGAATTTATAAGCTAATAATTATCCCAAGTTATATATGCAACGTTTTCATTGGTTTTCAAATCCAAAATGGCTAGGATTATTACTATCTTTCACGCAAATTTTGTTGTTCAAACACAAGTTATATACATTTCTTCTTAATATCGATTTGTGTTCAACAATGTACAAGATTGAAGTAATTTGTCTTTGTTATAAACTAAATCTTTATTTAATCCTTTTTATGTGCAAGATGAATTATTTGATAAAATCAGTTTAGTTATTTCTATATAGTTTAATATTGTAATATTATAACAAAGTATTTCTACCTTGTTTTCAATAAAATATCGTTTTCCTATTGGCTGTTTATGTTAGGAGTGGGGGAATCGCGCTACGTGTTTTTGGCGATGTAAAAACTTCCACGTTGGCATTTTTAATTGTTGCCAACCTGAGCTTACTATCGCTAATTAACATTGATCTGTTATCTAAATTATCATTTTTCTTGTGTTATTATATGTTATGAGTTTGTATTATTGTAAGATAGAACAATATGTTATGCTGCGCCTCGCGCTTGAGGTAGGCAGTTGTTGTCTTGCTATTAACTGTACTGTGAAGGCGATGCGCGGACTCTCGTGTTAAATAAGTTGCTTATCACTGCCTACGAGCGTGCATGACGCAACAAATTATAACTTTTAACTTGTGCGAATCAGTATGTACGCGCGCGATTCGTGATTAAAGATTTTGGACATTTTAATTATAAAGTATTTGAATTTGTTTTACTGTCACGTGTCGCAATTCGCTGGTTTCCTTCCTGGAGGATTGTGGATCGTCTTAATCCCGATCCCTGGGTGAGAAAATGGTGCTTCCAACTTTACTGACCAGCCGGAGCAAGGAGCGTTGTGTTGCCAATTCGGATCTCCATTCCTTGGAGTTACGAGTGGTGGCACGTTGCACATGGATAAGAGAGTTACAACAGGAAAACCTCGGGATTCTCGAAACTAGTCGCTGGAGCGACTTTCGCTCTCTCCGGAAGGTACAAAATACACACTTGAAGTATGGTATTGACCCAAGTGACGTCACCTAGTATGGTTCGGAACAGGCATTGTCATCAGCCCCCTTGACACTGGGTAAAACTATTTTGTGTAATTTGTTTGGAGTTAAGAGTGAAAAAATGTAGACAGCAGATATTACTTTGCTCAAAACTTTGGTGAAGGATAAATTCACAGATCATGAACAACAGCTAATACGAGGCGCATCCAGAAAGTAAGTTTCCCTATTTTTTTCCCGTGAAAGTAAACATAATGAGCCGTGTAAATTGCGCATGCGCAGCAGAGCTAAGACGTATCAATCATATGCCAGGTGGACAGATCCCGCCCGGCGCCAGTAGCGAGGCAGCTGTGGTCCGAAGTGGAAGCTCGTATTCCTTCTCCCGCCGCATGCGAGATTCGGTCGGTGATAAAGTTCCTGAATGCACAAAGCATTGCGCCAATTGACATTCATCGTCAGTTCTGTGAGGTCTATGGGCCGAACATTATGAGTAAGCAGATGGTGCGTCGCTGGTGTCGGCAGTTTTTGGAAGGTCGTCAAAGTGTCCATGATGAAGAGCGCAGTGGGCGTCCGTCCCTCATCACTGATGATCTGGTTGAGCTGGTGCAGCAGCGCATCGTAGAGAACCGTCGCTTCACGATTACGGATTTGAGTAGCCTTTTTCCGCAGATATCGCGATCCGTGTTGCATGAGATTGTCACGCAGCGCCTGCTGTTCAAAAAATTGTGTGCCAGGTGGGTGCCGAAAAGCCTGACACCCGAACACAAAATGAAACGTGCAGGAGCAGCACTGAAATTCCTGCAACGGTACCATGATGATTTCCTCGACAGGATCGTCACGGGCGATGAGACGTGGATTTCGCACTTCACCCCGGAAACCAAGCAGCAGTCAATGCATTGGCGGCATAGTGGATCTCCGGTCAAGAAGAAATTCAAACAGACGCTGTCGGTACAGAAAGTGATGTGCACCGTGTTTTGGGAGAGGAAGGGCATTTTGCTCATTGAATTCCTCCCCAGAGGTGAAACGGTGAACGCTGACCATTACTGTGAAGCACTAAGTAAATTGCGACGTGCCATTCAAACCAAGAGGCGTGGTATGCTTACTGCAGGTGTTGTGCTCCTCCATGACAATACTCGTCCACATACGGCTCCGCGCACAGCAGCTGTTTTGACGGAATTTGGCTGGGAGTTGTTTGATCATCCACCTTACAGTCCTGATCTGGCTCCCAGCGATTTTCACGTTTTCTTGCACCTCAAGAAATTCCTGTCCTCCGGTGAGCGTTTGGGCAACGACGAAGAGCTGAAGACGTCTGTCACACGCTGGTTCCATTCACAGGCGGCAGAGTTCTACGACAGTGGGATCCAAAAGTTGATACCACGATACGACAAGTGTCTCGATTCTGGTGGTTGCTATGTTGAAAAATAGCTGAACCTTTGCTGTACCTGTTGCCAATGAATGGTTTCCTGAAACTGTGTTGGTTTTTTTTTAAAAAAAAAATAGGGAAACTTACTTTCTGGATGCGCCTCGTACATTCATTCATCTTATTTATAAGAAGAAGTCTAAGTTGCGGCAAGTATTTAGAAGATTCTCTTCTCTAGGCTCTTAGAAAGATCTTTCACAGGGGAACTTCTTTATCTGTACCTTCGCTGCCCCTGTTGCGACCTCCTGGCTCCTGTTTAGACAGAAATCTGTGACTTTGACGTCGTCATTCATATCCCCCCCGCATCTGCGTCACAGAACAACAGCTCTCAAGTTTTGGGAACGAAGGGAAGTTTCATTGCTTCACCCGGAGGTGGAATGTAGTATAGGCACTATGATTCAATATTGTGCATTTTTTCTTGTGATATAAATATCTGAATCATCAAAAGTAGTATGAAGTGTGTAGTAAGGGATGATTTCAGTGGCAGTGAATTAACACTTCAAGGGATATTTTAAAAGATATACAGAAAAGAATATAGTATTTGTATAATGTTTCTGAATTTTATACAACTTAATGACCGCTCCCCCACACATAATTTACCTTCATTAATACTGTTAAACTTTTGAAAAATGGATTTGGTTTACCCGTGAGCCCCCCCTGGAGATCAATTCTAGCTACGGGCCTGGTTCGAAAGCGCCAAGAACAGAAGTACGCAAGTGCACAGCTCGCAGTACAGATAGATGCTGACTAGGTCACGTGATTTTCCGCACTCGTTGTTCATTTGTTTAATATCACGGAGGTAGAAAACCAGCAACACCGGTTAAATATACATTATGGGCCAGCAAGTTCTTGGTTAAAGTTCTTATAATGTGTGGAAATGTATGTGTACGAACATTTGAAAATGCTATGTGATTTCTGTGGTGAGAAACAAGTGTTTGAAACATGGGGAAAACAACGTGTCCTCAGTTTTATCTACTGCTCGTATTTGGCGCTGCAGTCGAAGTGCAATTCGAAAGACAACACTTCCAGTCCATGCACACCAAGACCATACTCGGTCTTCGCTTCAGGTACGGTCTTGCACCTTTCGGACAACCAAGTTTGAAGATATGAGGAGAGAAACGTCTTGTAGCCCCTGCGGAGCCCCAGCTAACCGTGGAGCACACTTTGAGAGTCCCTAGCCTACTTCAATCGAATCTCCGTTTCCCCAACCCCGATGACACGTTTACAAAAACCAGACAGGCTCGCACCGGGCAGCCTAATCTAGTTCCTCAAAGCGACACACAGATGGCAGCAGCATCTCGCAGTCACTTAGTGTGATTGGGTTCCGTAAACCTTAAACGTCACCTTAAGAACGATTGGATGTTGTGTCAATGAGACCTGACGTCCACTGGTGGCCAGTTCAATTCCATAATGCCCCCCGGCCCCCCTTTCCTGTCTCGAGCTGAGAAAGGAAGCGTCGTAAAATTAAAAAGGCTGAAAGAGACGATAAACAAAGGACAGTCGAGAACAAACAATGCCCTACCACACCCTGTTTGAACGAATGATAGTGAACCTAGCAACCTAATTTCAGTCTATTCCTCTTGGCATCACTAACTCCGTTCGTATCCTCAATTTCCTTGACAGTCCAGTACATTTAGACGCTAAAAATTACAAATTTTAACAAAGTGAAGTTTTCCTTTTCCTAAACGTATCCAGAAAATTTCATCTCCAGGAAAATCCACCATTTTCAAATAGCATCTGCCATCTTGGATTTTAGTTTTCGACAATAACCTTGTTCTTTTTCATTCCATTTCATTTCTTTATTTGTCCATCACAGGATAAGCTAAACATAATGTACACAAGGATAATGTTAATAATATACACAAATGCTAACAATAATGTTAATGTTAATTAATGTTTGAGGCATCGTAGAACTCTGAAATTTGGTGAATCCACTATGCAGACCATGAGGAAGAGGATGGCGTTAAAAAAAGATAGTTCAATTTTCCGCCACCAGATTTAAATGTGGCGCTGTACTTCCATGATGGGTTGTACAAATAATCACGTTAAGTGATTTAGCTGAGTTAGTGGCTGGAAGTTGCGAGAAGATGATCTCTCGTTTATTGCAAGATTGCAAGGTAAAGGCAAATCCATAACCAATTGGAGCAGTTTACATCATTATTACAACCCATCATGGAAGTACAGCGCCACATTTCAACCTGGTGGCGGAAAATTGAACTATCTTTTTTTAACGCCATTCGCGATTAAAATTAACCGATATGCCATCTGCCGGGATATTCAGGAAGTACTCTAAGTAGGATACGTTGTGTTGAAGTCGTTTAAAGCATGGTGAATATGCGAGAAAGTAAGGTCTACTGTTCAGTTTTTTTGTTGTTTTTTTTGCTCTAAATAGTTTTATGGGTCAGAACAAATTAAAAGTTTTCATGTGTTTCCACCCCGTGGAATCAACAAAATGAAATTTGTTAATAAATCAGGGAAAACGTAATTGACAGAAGATTGGTATGGGGGATATAACACTGTAATTCGGCAAGGAAATTACGAAGAATGCACGAGTCTGCTTACTTTATTTATCGAAAGATAAATATATATTTCCATGAAAGTAAAGTTTTAAATTGTACTTTATAAATAAAGCTTTATTTTTTCGAAAAATCATGAAGCGTCTTAACCAATGCGTCCATGTATTGCCGGTGTTACGTATGTGTGAAATTTGGAACAGGTGCAAGTCGATTAAGAGGGAAGATGAAAATAGTTTGAGAATGAATTAATGTCAAATGTAACCAGAAAAAAAGTGGACATGCTAATGTTACTGTTTCATTCAGTACGATGTCCTTTTTCAGTGAGTATAGCCTGGTCATGAAATCGTGAATATTATTATTAAACCAGCCTTTCTCTTTCGAGAAAGAACTGCAACGATATGTTCGCAATTTTCTCCTGTCCCAGCTTTTCAAGTACAGGTCAATTTCAATTCCTTTATTTTCAAATAATTTCCGAGAACCCCAGTTACATGACGTGCAGATGATACAGCACTGCTTTGGACAACCAGTGCGTATACATAGTTTCGTCTGCATTTTCCGTGTTATGTTTGCCTATCATAATTAAATGCTTCGTTCTCAGTACAGCTTCACGTTTATTAGAGTACCTGGAATTCACATCGCATTCGCAATATTTAAAAATAATGCGTAATTTAAACGTTTTCTACCATACCAGTCATGCCAACACGTTGCTCTTTTGTACTACTGCTGAATGTAAACAAAGATCTATCCTACTTAGAGCGGCCATATTGGAAGCGACACTAGCGCTCAGGTGGTAATTTTAATCACGAATCCTCTTCCCCATGGTCTGCATAGTGGATTCACCAAATTTCAGAGTTCTAGGATGCCTCAAACAGGCTACAGAGGGCTCTGAGTTGGGTAACTTTAATTCTGGCCACGCGGTATAACCGTAATTTGTCTGTGGTAGTTGACCCCCAAATATGGATCGTGAAGTGAAAGATGCAGTGAAATTGGAACGTAAGTGAACATAGTCATTATCTCCATGTTAAAATGTAGTTAAGCCTATCTTATATAGCGATATAAGAAAGTACCATACTACAGGGTGGGAAATAACCTTTTGCTAGGGGTCCACAGTAAAAAGTAACAACAATTAAGAAATTATGGTAATACCAAATGTTTACTACGACAATTGTGGTTACAAAAACAAAATTAAAAGTTAGTATGTCCGCCGTTTGCTTCTCTCACAGCACGAAGACGATCAGGGTAGGAGCTCAGAAGATTCGCAAACAGTCCGTATTCCATTCCATGTCACGGAGGACTTGTTCCAGATGTGCAAGGAGTGTTGGCTGGGAATAGCGGTCCGGTTCACGTTCCAGTATCATCAAGGACTCAACTGCGTCCTTCAGAATAGCCCCAAAGTGCTCCGCTGCATTCAGGTCCGGTGATGCACCCGGCCATTCAGAACTACTGAAGAAGTCAATGCCACTTCGCCGAAGAAGGTCCTGGTTTTAGCATTTGCCTTGAAGCAAGGGGCTTTGTCGTGAACTAACTTTTAATTTTGTTTTTGTAACCACAATTGTCGTAGTAAACATTTGGTATTACAATGATTTCTTAATTGTTGTTACTTTTTCCTGCAGACCCCTAGCAAAAGGTTATTTCCCACCCTGTAGATGATTGTGGGCTAAAACTGCCATGGTGGATATTTTACATTTATGGGTGTACGATTATTGTCACATTAAAATTATATTCCATTGTGGGAGGGTGGGACACTCGAACGACCATGAGCGAGCGAAAGTAGTCCCACTCGTTACGTATTATCTACCAAAGCACAGTTGTCAGCTGTTTTTAAATCTCTGTGGATAAAACTTTGCTAGATAGAGTTTTCTAACCAGATTTATCCATTACCGAAAAACGATTTTATAATGGAGCAAATGGTACATATATACTCTGCTTTGAACTCTATTTAATATGGTAACAGGCCCGTAGCCAGAATTTTATTCCGGGGGTGGGGGGGGCTCATCCCTTTATCAGCAGCAGCCATCTAAAGGCGAAATACTGGGGGGTAGAAGCCCTCAAGAATTTCTCAGTATGTTACAACTTATTATACAAGATTCTTTATCCTGCGAATATAGTAAAGTTAATTACCATTATACGCTATTTAAATTAGACATTTTTAGGATTTTCGGGGTGGCTTCAGCCTGCCTCCCCGTGGCTCTAATGGCTACGTGCATGGGCGGAGTTTGAGCTTTTGCTTTGGTGGGGTCAGACTCTGGGAGAAGCATATGATGTACCTGAGGCTTGTTGAATATCCCCTAGCTTATAAGGGGTCCGGAGACCTTCCCCCGGAAATTAAAAAACAACAACTTAAAAACACTAAGTTCTAGGCTTTGTAGATTTGAAAATCTTAAATTTCCTCGCTTAAGTAAACAAATATTAATTAGTATATTTTTTGTCAGTTTTAAAAGAAGCAAAACAGTACGATTATTACATTTCAATAATTTTTTATTGATACAATACTCGTATTAAAAAAGTTACAGTGCAATAGTAAGCTTCAGAAATTTTAGAAAAAATAAATTGAAAAGTTCTTTTGATGCCTCAGCAGTAACTGTTGACTCAACACAAAGTCATTTTATGTTTTTCTTTCCTCAAACTGTACACATCAATCAAATCATTTAAGACCCGCTATTGCGGCGCAATTACCGCACATGCCATCAAGCCAAACGTCAAGATTTGCGGTATGGCTTCATAACAAAAATTTAGTAACTGAACTTAATCATGTGTTATTTTTTTAGTCTTTTTTAAGTCTCTAGAACTCCGCTTATGGCTACGTGTGTCTATGATAACTTTCACGTCTTCATCCTTGACTCTTCATGTGAACTGAAAAATGTCTGCTTTTCCGAACTAACTTCTTAGATCAACCAACTAGGTGTCCATTGGATTTGCTGATGACAGAAAGGTGTAAGGAAGATAAAAAAAGCATGGAAATACATGTACTTTTCTTCCTAACGTATTACGTTTCTACTTCCATTACTATGTAAACTGACGAACTCAATTATTGTAAAAAATCAACAATTTTTTGCGAAAATTATGCAGATATCTGCTTAAGATAAAAGTATACAGCTAAATATATTAAATTTCACCAGCCACAGAATTACGCACTAAGATGCATCAAAAGACACACGGCCTAGTAAAATGCATCAAACATCAAGTCAATTTTAAACAAACCGAAATTACACATGTATATGCATAATTTGATGCATTAGAGTGCATAGCCACTATAAAAGATTATCGCACGTACATGAGGTCTTCGTAGGTTCGGAAAATTTTCAATGCATAAATTCATGTCTTGGATTAGATTTAAGTGAAATTGCGTCATTTTGTTCAACCAATGTCTGTCCTCTACCAGTTATGGACTCTTCTGCATATATCTTAACACGATTTGAGATACAAAGAAACTGTATATGAGAATTCGTTCTGCATGATTTTTTCTCCACACATTACAGTATCGTATACTTTTCTTGAAGTTGCTGATTTTGGTTTTTCCTTGCCTAAATGTGGTGCAGACTTTTCTGTTTGCTATCTTTCTAGATTTGCTCCATTGGTGCCACCGAAATTGACGTGGCTGCATGGAAGGTGATAAAAGTTTACAATCAACAATAACCACAATATTACATTTTGACCGTCATATGGAAGTAAATACAATATCGAGCCCACGGCGTCTGGGCAGCTGTAGTGAAACAATGGCTGAAATTTCTTTATTGAATGTTCAAAGCAGATGTGGCGACAGGCTTGGGGCAATTTTAATTACGTAAATTGTTCAATATTACAAATTCGCCTCTTTCTTAATTTGAATATAATTGGATATATTGGAGAATTGGATATTTTTTTTGATATTGAGGACTTCGGCGTCACATGTTCTCCTCCCTAAGGCCTGACTAACAGAAATATAAATTATAATTTGTTTTCACTGTGAGCAGAGCGAAGTTATACAATCTTTTTATTTTAAAAAAAAGTTATCCGCGAGGCAAACCTGTACAGTCTTGTCCCAGTCATGGTCACATGACTTCAGCAGCTTTTGCTCATATTGCTGGGGTACCCTCCAGTCATTTTCCAAACTGGAGAAATAACTAACTAACTAACTAACGCTCCAGTCATCTTAAACCCGATGGTTCAAGGCTGCAGCAACACAGGCCTTCCATCTGTCCCTATCCTGAGCAAGATCTATATACTTTTTTCCATCCCTACAGATTTCCTTCAGGTCCATCTCAACGTTGTCCCTCCATCTTCGTCTTGGTCTTCCTACAGGTCTCTTACCATCAAGTTTCCCAACAAGAATCCTGTTAACTCTTCTTTCCTCTCCCATTCGTGCCACATGGCCTGCCCACCTAAGTCTTCTTGATTTAATCATTCTAATAATATCTGGACATGAATACAAATTATGTAGTTCTAAATTATGTAACCTTCTCCACTCACCTGTCTCCTCATCCCTTTTAGGTCCAAATATTGTCCTAAGGATCTTATTTTCAAATACTCTTCATTGATGTTCCTCCTTCAATGTAAAGGACCAAGTTTGCATCCATTCAATACTACAGGCAAAATTAGTGTTTTGTATATTGTAACTTTTTGTTTCTTGGATATTAAACGATAAGAAAAAAGTTTATGAAGAGAAAAGTAACATGCATTTCCTGAATTAAGCCTGCTTTTTATTTCCTCTTTAATATCATTTTCATTTGTTAGTATTACTCCTAAGTACTTCAATTTGGAAACTGGTTCAAACGAGTTGTTATCAATAATTAGATTTTGATTATTACGCAACACTTGGTTTCGGCCTGTAAGCATATATTTAGTTTTCTCTTTGCTAACTTCTAAACCTATGTCTTTAGCTGCTTTGAAAAATACTTTTGCATTATTCTTAATTGTATTTACACCATCCCTCAGTAAGTCTACATCATTTGCATATGCTAACAGCTGAGTCACACCGTTTAATTTTAGTCCTTCATTAATTTTTTTACCTTCCTAACAGCATATTGTAAGGCAAAAAGAGCAATGTTTTAACCCATCATGAATTGTAAATTTGTCAGACACATTAATACCTACACGAATCTTACTTCCTGTTTTACTGTTGCATACTTTTATCATATTAACAAGCTTCTTATGTACTCCAAACTCGAGTAATAACAAATGTAATTATTGTCAATAGGCCCAGGACTTTACGTCCTACAAAACTGTAAAATATGTATATAATTATGTCATAAAAATTGAAAGAATATGCTATAAAAATTAAAAATATGGCAAAAACGGAGAAATATTCCCAGTAAAGCCAAAAATATGCACAGTAGTGCTTTGGATTTTCTCATTATATGGGAAGTCAGCATAAAAATGGAAAAATATGCTACATAAAAATTAAAAATATGTCAGAAAAATGTAGAAACATTCCCAGTAAAGCCAAAAACATGCACAATAGTACTTTGGAATTTGGGGGGGGGTGTATTAATTGAAGTCAGGATCCCTTTTACCTGATAATTACAATCGAAACTGCCACCTCCAGAAATTAATTTGTATATTATATCACAGCATATTTGTGCTTATAATGATAGAACTTTTATATAACACCTTAGCGTTCGCAGACCCTCTGATAACGGGGGGAGAGGGGGGCAAAAGCCTTGATGGAAGTTTAGTCGGGGAAAGAAAAATCTCATTGCATCTCACTGTTTCATTGTACTGATGGGTACGAAACAGGGACGTATATAAAGTGTGTCCGGACTCACCGAAAATAACTGTATTAGAAGAATAGCAGCTTCCGTGGCACCAATTTCCCTTGCCCCTCCTTTATTTCCCCTCTCTGTGGTTCAGAGACTAATTTATATTTAAACATGGTTTCGTAAAGTAGATTCAAAATAACTACACATAATTTATTCATTTGATTAGGGGGCAGTTGTCCCCCACATTTTGCCCCCGCACGAAAAAGTAAGCTGTACTTGCCTCCCAGGTTTTGACACCCAATCGCTGCTGTTAAATTCCAATGTATAGGCAATTTATTCTGCAAACGTATACAGGTAAAATAACTGAAGACTAAAATTGGTAAACGATGTAAGTGACAAAAAAATTCAAACACAGTTTTCCACGTTAAACTGTCAAATGTGCCATGCTTTATAATGTGGTAAACGTGAAAAGTGGCTGGTAGCCCTCTAAGTAGTTCAAAAGGGCGTGTAAAGAGGTCGCTAGTGTGAACGTCCCTGCGGGCTGATTTGGTGAACGATCGAAGTGCCAAGCGAGGTCACTGAAATTCTCAAACAATAAATTGAAAAAAAAAATGTTATTATTTCAGGTACCAAAAGAGGTGAGTGAAAATCGTAAACGTTGTAAGTGCCAGATATGTGGAAAAACAGTTTTTTGCGATTTCCCAACACTTTCACTTTTGGCACAACGTTTACCACGTTTAATCCTCAACTGAATCGCTCACTGCAGAAAGGCAACTAGTCCAATATTTACACATTTCCTTTTGTGTGACGATAATAGTTTGTAATAGCTCAATGGATCGTTTACCGCAGAAATGACACCTGTCCGCTCGATAACAATGGACATGGCACCGCCTTCAATTTTCGGTTTACTGCAGAAAGGGCACTTGTCCCGGACTAGCTCCCTGTCTGCAGTAAATGAGATTTCGTAGTGGCGCTAAGGTGGCCAGTTTACGAACTACGTTCTGTTCTTTGTACAGCTCAAAAACCTCGGTGTGGACGTTGATTGCAGTGTTTTCTCTTCGTTGATTACACTGGTCTACGTCCATCTTGCTGACTGGAGGCTGATGGTTGTTTTTTAGTAATTCGAGGGTGGTAAATCCAAAACCGAAATTCGTTTTTTTCTATCACGTCAGGTTTCGGAGGAAAATAGAAAATTATTTAATATTAGGGATGTATATTTAGAGCAATGAAACAACGTAGTCCGTAAAGAGGCCACAAGATGGCAGCACATGGAATATTATAATGAATATTATTTCAATCAGCTATTCGGGCATTGTTAACCCCAAAACAAAGGACAAATATTACTGACTATGTAAGGAAAGCATATAGTGCATATTTCGGAATTAAATTGGGTGACCAAGATAAATCCTGGGCACCTCATAAAGTATGCAGGACCTGTGTAGACTAAAGGAAAGAAATATGTTAGCGTCTGGAACAACCTTCATGTATCGGGACAGAGAGAGGCATCTATTAAGATATTTTCAAAGGGACGAAGAACTTGTCTATTGTACAGATGTGAAGGGACTAATCGAAGCTATGGGATGTACGTATAATGCAGAAGAATGGAGGCTTTTTATTGATAGCTCGAAGAGGAGTTTGAAGTGTGTGTTGCTGCGTAATGGCAATAAGTTAGCATCCATTCATGTTGGCCACTCCTTACATTTGAAGGAAAGCTACGAATGAAAGAACTGCTTCGAAAGATAAAGTATGCAAACGACAGTTGGCTTGTGTGCGGAGATCTCAAGGTCATTTCAATGTTACTTGGTCAACAAGCAGGTTTCACGAAATATCCATGCTTTTTGTGTTTATGGGACAGTCGAGCAAGGAACGAACATTGGGTACGAAGACTGTGGCCTGCCAGGAAAAGCTTTGAAGTCGGGGCGAAAAACATCCAGAACAAGCCGCTTGTTGATTCTAAGAAAGTTTTACTTCCTCCACTGCACATTAAGTTGGGATTAATGAAGCAGTATGTAAAAGCTCTGGATAAGAATGGGGCTTGCTTTAAATACATTTGCTCAAAATTTCCTGCATTGACGCATGAGAAAGTAAAAGCAGGTATTTTTGATGGTCCTCAAATAAGGATGCTAATGAAAGGTGAAGATTTCTTACAAACAATGAACCGCACAGAGAAAGATGCATGGTGTGCCTTTTCTGATGTCAATACAAACTTCCTTGGAAACTTCAGGGCGCACAACTACGAGGTTCTAGTTGAAAATTTGTTGGTGACGTTTCAAAAGTTAGGAGTAAATATGAGTGTCAAGCTTCACTTCCTGCACAGCCACTTTGATAGGTTCGGAGTGAAGGACATGGTAATGTAGATTAATATAATTTGCACAAGATAAAAACCAGACGGTGAACAATTAACATATTTAATATAAACTGGACGTTATGTCCGAAACATTCAAATACATTGAACCCATGATATAGCAAGCATTACACACAGAATATATCTGCTTATGATTTATCTTCTTCTGGCTGTGAAGACCAAGCCTTGTACGCTTAATACCTGGACCGTATCATCCCTCCAGGTGTCCCATTAAAAAAAAAATCAGGTATGCTGATGACCGTATCGATCTGGCGGGCGGCGAACCCTGGTAGACCTTCTCGGAGACGAGTGAGGTGTGCTAGGACCTGGTCCTGGGTATCCGGCTCTGCCTGGGGTAGGTTCTGGTACTGTTTCACCGGGGTTGGCTGAATTTCTATTTGGTATTGTAACGTTGAAGTCGTCGTCATCTGCAGTGTCACGTGAAACACGTCTCTTCAACCACCTGGGATGTACCACTCGTTTCATTCCATCTTCCAACATTATCTCGTAGAGGATACTATCCCCAATTCGACGAATGACAACTCCTGGGATGTAATTTGGAGTACCATGCTTAGGTGATTGAACCCAAACTGCTGAGTTGATGGTGAAAGTACCATATCTCGATGAAGAATCGTTCTGAAATTTTGCTGACTTCCTCGGCTTGAACGGAGATTCACTCGACAGAGGCAGATTGTTTGGTTCCCACCAAAATCTTGGTCGGTATTTCAAGACCGAAAGTGCCGGCAGGCTTCCTTTTCCACCCAGTCGCGTGTTCCGAAGGATGAAAAGAAGGTTGGCGATCCCCATATTACTTGAAAAGCAAAATTAACGAAATTGAAACAAACAGCAAAAATAAAAATATCAAGAGATTTATATAAAGGTGTAAATGAATTTAGAAAGGGGTGGCAACCTAAAGTAAACTTGATAAAAGATAAAGACGGTGATTTTCTAGCTGACCCAAGCGATATTCTAAATAGATGGAAGAACTACTTTAATGACCTTTTAAATGTCCATGTAGGAGATAAATCAGAAGTAAATGAAGTCCACACAGCAGAACCTTTAGTTCCAGAACCTAACTTGACTGAAGTTAAAGATGCTGTTAAAAGGCTAAAGAATAACAAAGCACCTGGCATTGATTTAATACCAGCTGAGTTAATTAAATATGGTGGAAATTCATTAATATGTCAAATTCATAAATTAATTTGTTTAATATGGAATAAAGAAGAAATCCCTCAACAGTGGAAAGAATCCATAATTGTTCCTGTGTTTAAAAAAGGTGATAAAATGAACTGCAGTAATTACCGTGGAATTTCTCTACTCTCAACAACATACAAAATATTGTCTAACATTATTTTAACAAGACTAACCCCATATGCTAATGAAATTATAGGTGATTATCAATGTGGATTTAAACGTAACAGATCAACTACAGATCAAATTTTTCACATCAGACAGACACTTGAAAAAAAGTGGGAATATAATCAAAATGTCCATCAGCTATTCATTGATTTCAAAAAAGCATATGATTCGGTCAAAAGAGATAAATTGTATAATATATTAGTAGAGTTTGGAATACCTAAGAAGCTTGTTAGTATGATAAAAATATGCACCAGTGAAACAGAAAGTAAAATTCGTGTGGGTATTAATATGTCTGACAAATTTACAATTCATGATGGGTTAAAACAAGGAGATGCATTATCTCCATTGCTCTTTAATTTTCCTTAGAATATGCTGTAAGGAAGGTAAAAGAAACTAAAGAAGGACTAAAATTAAATGGTGTGACTCAGTTATTAGCATATGCAGATGATGTAGACTTACTGGGGGATGATGTGAATACAGTTAAGAATAATGCTAAAATATTTTTCAGAACTGCTAAAGAGATAGGTTTGGAAGTTAACAAAGAGAAAACTAAATATATGCTTACAGGCCGAAACCAAGTGTTAGGTAATAATCAAAATCTAATTATTGATAACAACTCGTTTGAACCAGTTTCCAAATTCAAATACTTAGGAGTAATATTAACAAATGAAAATTATATTAAAGAGGAAAAAAAAAAGTACGCTTAATTCAGGAAATGCATGTTACTTCTCTCTTCATAAACTTTTGTCTTCTCGTTTAATATCTAAGAAACTAAAAGTTAAAATATACAAAACAGTAATTTTGCCTGTAGTATTATATGGGTGTGAAACTTGGTCCCATACATTGAAAGAGGAACATAAATTGAAAATATTTGGACCTAAAAGGGATGCGGAGACAGGTGAGTGGAGAAGGTTACATAATTTAGAACTACATAATTTGTACTCATGTCCAGATATTATTAGAATAATTAAATCAAGAAGACTTAGGTGGGCAGGACATGTGGCACGAATGGGAGAGGAAAGAGGAGTTTACAGGATTCTTGTTGGGAAACCTGATGGTAAGAGACCTGTAGGAAGGCCAAGACGAAGATGGAGGGACAACGTTGAGATGGACCTAAAGGAAATCGGTAGGGATGGAAAAGAGTATATAGATCTTGTTCAAGATAAGGACAGATGGAAGGCCTGTGTTGCTGCAGCCATGAACCTTCGGGTTTAAGAAGGCTAGAGAGTTAGTTAGTTAGTGAAAATTGTGAAATGTGGACATGGTGCCTTTCTGCAGTGAGCGATTCAACTATATCTCGGCCACACTATCTTCCGGCCCCCAGTCACAGCGCAGAACTGCTATTTCGGCAAAATCCATCCTGTTTTCCTGCTTGCCGCTTCGTGAAGGAGGGTTTCTGCCCAAATTGGGAGCAGCGGTCGGTCTAATTGGCTGTTTGACCGGGAGTTTCTTCGTTGGTAAAAGCGTCAACAGTGGGTCACTGCCAGACAGGCGATTCCAGCGACGGGCCATAGCTTGGCCTGATTCTAAGAAATAAAGTGTGTGGGAGTGTTAATAACAAGATATTTGTTAGAGAACCACCTCTCCGTGGTTTCTTGGAACTTGAAAATGCTTGAAAATAATAAGAAAAACTCAATATGCTGACCAAGGCAGAAATTTATTTAATTTTAAAACATAAACTAAACGTAACATTTCAACCTTATAGCAAGGTCTCCTTCAGACTCTGTACCAAGTACCAATGAAACAAGGTACAAAACAGGAAGATACTATATATACACAAAAATTACTTCCCTCCAGACACAAGATTATTGGAAAGTTGTTTCCGGAACATTCCAGCAGGTGGCCTTCCCTTGTCAACTGTACTTTCACCTGACAGGCGATTTAGCTAAACATTTTCTTTCATCTGGAAAGTGGTTGGACTCTTTATCTCACTCTCTTTTTCCATATCCTTTCCTTCTTCATTCCTTTTCCTTCTTTTCTCCTCCTTCGCTCTTGTCCTTTCCAATCTAATACCTTCTTCCATTCTTTGTTTATCTTCAGTCCCCCATTCCAGTTCATTATGTCGTCTTCACCTTTCTTCTCTATTTCCTTGGCCTCTTTCCATTTTCTCACTAGTATTCTCTTCTCCCTTCCTATCTGGTTATCCTCATCCCACTCTATGCCATGTCCTGTTTCTCTCGTGTGTTTTATGTTTATGTTTTAAAATAAAATAAATTTCTGCCTTGGTCAGCATATGGAGTTTTTCATATCATGGAAACGAGGCTTAATGGTGTTACAAAATAATAAGGTTTTCTTCAAGACCACAATATTGTTTAATAACGGAAATCAGAAGGGCAGGGATTTTGATGACGCAAAAATATCTAAAAAATTATGTATGAAATGACCTAAAAATGTCAAATATTTTGTCTTCGTTTCAGGGTATGACAATTAGTACGACACAGTTCCTATTTCTGTAACGTTAGAACTGAAATTTCAAGATGTATGTGAATGTTAAGTATAAAAATCTGTAAAATTCTTAACTTATTCAAAATTATTGCAGTAGGTAATGTCGAGCGGCATGTTTCTTTGTTCCTACAATCACGTGGCGATAGAATTTTTGTTTTCATTTTTAAAGACATCAAGGCGATAAATGCCAGTTCCGGACTAAAAATCAGTGAGTGAAACGTAATGCAATTACATAACGTTTATTTTGTAATTACACCAAAAATAACCAGAAACAGAGGTAAAACCCAAAAATGACGGAAAACTTGAAAAAATGGCCGAAAAATGACGTAAGCCTTGAAAAAATGACGTAATACTTTAAAAAGATAGAAAATGTGATGAAAAATGCATCATAAAATTCACATTTTTATAATCAGAGGTTCATATTCAGGATTTTAATACTTAAGAGTAATACATAGCTACTACATAAGGAAAAATAGATGACATGACATCAAAATCCGGGCTCTGGTGATCAGATTGCTCAATACAAAATGTCTAAGTGAAAGTATTACGTGGGGCAATTGCCTCCACTTGCCCCCGTGCGCACGCCTATAACATTACACCATTTAAAACCCTAACCTAACCAATACGTGCATAATTCGTATTACTCAGATAGTCTGCATGGTGTTTATATAATTAATTATTGCTTCTTTTCACATATAACGCAGAAAACCAACAATGGCATTTTTTAATTCCTTGCAATTGCGAAAGAATATAGAAATTCAGTAACACATTCTTGCTAACATATAAGTTAGCATTGAACAAATGTAAGAGGTAGTTGCCCTACTGCACCAACGGCAATTAGGATATAGTTGCAAAATTTCTCGCTAGAGGTCAGTACTGAATAAATATCGAGAAACAATATACTTCTGGGTAAACAAGTGGACTCAAATTAAGAAAGCATGCACCAGGAATTACAGGAAATACGTTCCTCACGAAACACCTGCTTTATTCTTGAGACAAAATTCATCGTTTTTTGGATATGCTTGACTTTATATTTTCTCTCGTGAATATTTTTTTTCTGTTCTGCTACTTTCTTCATCATGGTGGTGAAACCTTGAAATGTATAGTTGTAGTTAAATCCAGCTTTGGCTTTGCAGTCTAGCTCTTGTTGCTTCAGAGAAATAGTATCCCCGTTTTAGGCGGGATTTAGCTCTTTTCTGGAAATCCAATGCGACAACACTTGCTGATCCGGTAGGCCGCAGCAGCAACAGGGCCCCTAAACAGGCATATGAATAACCCCACAGCACACTTGCCTCCAAGTCTTTCCCCGCTGTTCCCTTGCATTGACAGGCGTCCTTTCCTCTTGTTGCCTCTTGAGGGTAGCGGAACGGCCTGTCTCTTCGCTTTTGTCGGCTGCAGAAAAGATGTCCCCTGCAATATACACTCAACTGCAACGCTGTCAGTTAACTTATTTAACAATGTTGTTATTTTATTGAGAAAAATATTTTTAATTTCTTTACATTTGCTGTTACCTGATAACCTCTTGGTGTTACCTCTGCTGATAACAGACCTCCTTTATCAGTAACCAGGTTTATTAAAGGTTCAGGAATTTTAAATAAATTCAATTCCGGTCCAGGGGAGAAAATCAGCAAGCGTAAATGGATTCTGGACCGTAAAGAACCTTTTCATATTTAAAGCATTTCAATTCGGTCCAGGAATTTTTTTTTCCAGAATGAATTTCAATTCGGTCCAGGAACCTTTCCCCCCGCATCAATTTAAATACGGTCCAGGAACCTTTTTTTCAATGAAACAATACGCAACTTGGACCGAATTTAAATTGTGCGAGAAAGAAAGTTCCGGTCCTGCTTGGGAACCCAATAGAACCCATTAGAATTTATGGGTTCGTGGCCCTTGAACAACACTGTCAGTAACATAACCAGATATTTCACATATTTTTCCTACTTTGTTTTTTTACATGAACAGAACTTCATGGCTCATTAGCTTTGTGAGGACCAGGATCTGCCAAGCACAAACGGATTTTTAATTGGGTGAGGCGTGATCAGCGCATCGAGTCCTATCGTCGCTGTTTTCTGTCTTTCAAGACCTGAGCCCGATACGTAGTATTTTCTCGTAGCTCCACAATTGTCCCCAAGACGTTGGGCTAGCACTTAAATTTTATGAGGTCCCACCAGGAATCGAACCCGCGACTTCTCGCACCAAAGGAGAGAGCGCTAGCCCCACGGTCCAGCTGGAGCTACTGCTTTTACAGATCCGCTGTTAATTTTCATGGAAAGCTTTGTGTGTGTGTTCAACTAGCAACACTGGTTTTCCCATCATACCGATTCCAAATACAGATCTCGCCACGAAAACAGTCCCCTTGCCTTCTCCACACTCCTGGCCATCCAGGGTTGCCACGCTTCTGCTAAGCTGCTTAGTCTACACTTCGCGCGTTGTACGTATGCGGTTGATTTCGTCGGTTGAAATAAGTGATGTGCCGTAGACTATAAGTTTACGTCTATATGCGTTGTCTACACGTAATCTACGCGTAGATTATATTGGGTTGTAGTTTACATAGTCTACGTAGACAATCTAAAGTGCATTAAAATTAATTTTCAAGGGTTTCATGAAAGGAAAGTGAAATTTTCAACTACACTATCTACCAAAAAGTAATTGGGTACCTAATTTAGTATCTAATTTGAATCATTTAGTATCTAATTTGATTCGTGTGGCCTTCATATTGTTCCTTGAGCAAGAGAACCACTTGTAAAAGAGATGGTGCGTAGTGCGGAGTTACCAGACTTTGATAAGGGCATAATCGTGGGCTGCCACCTCAGTGGGCTGTCTAGCACGGCCATAGCCGCAAAGTTAAACAGGCCCAAATCAACAATAGCATTCGTGCTTCGTAAGTGGAAGGTGCATGGACATTGTGACAATGGTGAACGTTCCGGGCGTCCAAAAAAACTGACTAACAGAAATCGGAGAACTCTAAAACTTGAAATTGTTAAAAACAGGACACAGCCGATGGCTACCATCAGACGGGACTTTACGGCAGCAACAGGGGCATCGGTTTATATTGGAACATTGCGAACAGAGGCCCACCAACTCGGATATTCCGGAAGAGCAGCGGCACATAAGCCGCATATCACCAAAGTGAATAAAGCTCAGCGTCTCAAGTGGTGTTTGGACCGTCGCAACTGGACACTGGAGCAGTGAAAAGAGGTTCTGTGGAGTGATGAGTAGAGATTCACAATGTTTCGGTCTGATGGACGTGTATGGGTGTGGCGGCTACCCAGGGAACGGCTTCTACCAGAGTGTATAGTGCCTGCAAGGAAATTTGGTGATGGTGGAGTAATGGTGTGGGGTTGTTTCTATTACTACGTTGTGGGACCACTGGCGGTTGTTCGTGGCACAATGAACTCACAGGCATACTGTTCAATACTAGACAATGAAATGCTTCAAACCTTGTGGCGTTTTTACGGAATGGACCCCTGTTACTTCCAGGATGACAAAGCTAGGTGCCATGTTTCGGAAGCTACTATGCAGTGGTATACCAACAATAATGTTCACCGATTGGTCTGGCGTACACAGAGTCCTGATCTCAATCCCATAGAACACCTTTGGGATGCATTGGACCGGCGTGTGAGGTCTCGGGAGATGCGGCCAAATTCCATTGTCCAACTGAGTGAGATATTGGAAGAGGAATGGCGACTTATTCTCATGGACTTCTTCCACAAACTAGTCGAGAGCATTCCTGACAGGTGGCTGCTGTTATAGTACCAAGAGGTGGCTCCACGAGGTTCTAACAGGGTTCGCACCACCAGACAACCATTTTGTACAGGTGCCCAATTACGTTTTGGTAGATAGTGTATATTGGTTCCTAACGAAATGAAAAGAATCCTATTTACAACAAAATTTCTCTTCTCTTCTATTATCAACTATGGAAGAAGATAAATAGTATGCAAAAAACAACAATAGATGGCAGTCGTGAGGCAAGAGTGGTCCTTTTCCCATAAAACAATACAATATTTCCTATATTAGGTTTCTTCCTAGGTGAGAAATTGTTCGAATTTGGAAGAAAGAGTATGAAAAGTTCTTTTCACACATCAGCAACTGATACGCAGTATAATTTTCTTTTAATTCCACGGCGCTCTTCGCTAAGTTACTACCTTTAGCCATGTTGTTTACATAGATTACGTATTCTACGTATATAAAATAGTCTACGTGTAGAATGTAGACTATCGTTGTTTACGTGTAGACGCTCATCACTGGTTGAAATCGTTCCTCATTGGCAACACTGTAGGCGAGCAGCGCGATTTTGATTGGACCGTTTTCGTAGCTTTAGCTTTAGTGTTGCCAGGTGTTTAAGACAGGCGTGTCCCTCGAGCCAAATCGGTGGGGTATACTCATGGAGCTAAGAAGGGGGAGGAGCAAGCATTGTGCGATTTTTCTGAAGCCGGGTCACGTGACAACCGGACAAGTCAGACCAAAACATTCGAAGACGCCGTAAGAAAGCATGTAATTTTGTGTACTTTTGAATAAGATTTTGGAAGCAATGGTGCCTGCTCAACACACGGCTGTACTAACAGAAGCGACAGGAAACCTGAAGGAATAATATTCCATAAGCAAATTACGCTAGTTATAGTTTGTTTTGTAGTATTTAAGTGTAAAGTAAACCTCGAGCTTGTGTTTGTAGTTGGAGCCAACTTCCATGCTCCTTCCAGCCCGCGTGCGCTTGCAGCAGCCGATGCGATGTTCTTCTGTCTGTGAAGTCATTGGTTGAAGTAGTGCGCGCAGTATGCGGCCATCTTACTCAGACCATAAGCTCCGCCCAGTGGCTTCAAAACGAAAGCAAGGAGTGATACGAGACTGCAGGCACCTGGATATATTGTTTGACCAGCTATGGAAGAGCTCCAGTTGGCAAAGTGCATAGAAAAAGGGGAAGTTCTTGACAGGAAGGCAGGTGGGAGAACGGCGTTCGCGGTTGCACGTTGAACAGTGTTGCCAATCTGTGAGGATGCGTATCCACCAGAACGTTACTAACTTTTAACATGGAAGAATAGTAGGTAAATAATTGTAGTTTCACTTATAGGGGTATCGTCATAATGGGGGTTGGGGGTCGCGTCCTCTCCAAGATTTTGGCAAGAAATAAAACAGAAAGAACAAATTTGCGGGTTATCTTCGCCATTTGCTTCACTGCGAATTATCTTAACAGTCGCCTCTGATACGCCCGTGTTTGCACTCGCACGTTTTGTAGCCTGAGAATTGGAATCAGAGAGTGGCTTTCTAATGGTTCTTTTTCGTAGAATGCAAGCACATTGTGCACCATCTGCTTGCACGCGCTGCATAGTGGTTTAACACCAGAATGTTTAGACGGTCCTGCCTCCATCATTACAAAGCACATGCAGAACTCTGCACAAACACACTACACACACACACACACTACACACACACACACACACACACAAACTTCACGTCTTTCCGCGTTTTGTTGCAAACACGCCGCCCCACGGCCAGAGCACTTATGTGTCAATATTCTCAGGTTGGCAACATTGCTCTCTTTCCCCACGTGACACTAGCGCTTCAGAGAAGCGGCTCAGCGAACTCCCCCAATTTACGAATGGACTCGGCTACTTCGGCCATGCGCAGAAAACTCAAGAGCTCTCTGATCGCTGGTCAAACAGTATGCCCCATCAAAACCCTTGAACACGCCACAGAACACACGAGACAGATACGTCACAGTTACGTATGTGCAATGCGCTGTGGATTCTAAGAAAATTTCTACAAGAAATGTATCCAATTTGTCTTGGATACATTGACTACGTGACAATCATACGACAGTCGATGATTTTTGCCCCATCTTCCCCATTTTCGCCATCAATTCATGCGGAAATGAATCTATTTGACACGTCAAAGAAAAACTCGCTTCTCTTCGAAGAATTCTCCAACAGATGGCATTTGTATTCAGCATACAGTAAAGAGAAGAAAAGAAGATGCTTTTGCGAATAACAAAGTCATAACAGGAAAACTTCAAGCTGTGACAAATATTAGCTTCCTGATCGAATCGAAGAACCAGGGAAGAAACTTGTGGACCCGAATAACATGTTATTTCCACATACTTCCCCAAGAAGAAAACGTTGTGATGAAGTGCAACACTGAATCAGATGTTGACGTCTGTTTCATTTACACTTCACAACAATTGACAGATCACAAACAAATCGCAATACAGTTTACATCACTAGAGGCCGGATTTATATGTAATTACATATTCCATTCCATTCTACATACCGTACATACCTACAACAAGAAAATGTCAAAGAATTATGAGTAAATATGCGATATCACCCGAACGGATTTCTTCAAATTTACAGGAGAAACTAGTTACTGAAATCAGTTTCTGTAGCATTGTCGAAGTTCTTCGAGGTATTTTCTTTCGCGGAAAGTGAAACATTCACCATAGAATGCTGCAGAACAAGAAATAATCACTTTTTTTATGTAAGGAACTTGCATTTTCTGTAAAGCGACAACATTATGCCCTTGTTTCCATTATGTACCTGCAGATGGTGTGAGCGTCGAAAGTCAAATGGTCCGTGGGGCTATCGTGAATGGTTTTTGGGGCTATCCGTCTATGGTTTGTGATGACATAATGAACACGAAAGTAGGTATTTTTCGGTTAAGAATTTTGAAACACTGCATACCCACTCCCAATCGACAAAACACAAGCACGACGCGCGATGATTCATGACGAGTGCACGCGATATTGTCTGTTACCCAAGCGGAACAAGGAAGACAAATAATGACTCGTAATATGAAAACTTGACACTATTTTATGGAAAAAGGCATAACTTCACCTTAAAGAATCTTCCGCAATGTAGAATAGGTAAGTATAAATGCTAAAAGTAATGAAATAAACGAGTGAGAGGTGTTCGGGCTATATCGCATAATTATCGAATTATGTAACTGACATGATCTTGCATAAGATTTATGTTACACATTTTTACATATTTGTCGGGATATTACATATTTTACATATTTGTTAATTTACTTTACATAAAACAACATATTTCGGCAATTTTTTCCTATCTTGATCCTTTTTCCTTTATTTTCGATCTCTGAAACATGATGAAGAAAATTTGTGTCATGTGATGTCATATTTTCTAATCAATGAGATGCATAGTGCTTACGGTCACCTAAAATTGACCGACAAGTTGATAGACAGGATGAAACCAAGAAAAATACGGGAACTGTTATTTATCGAAAGATGCTGGAGTTTCTCTCCCCTCCCTTTTCTGCTTACATATTTTTGTTTCGCTTTTAGGATTAGCCAAAGCAGCTAGGAACTTGGACAAGAAAGCTACTTTCCTATACGTAGCGAGTTACACAATATGTTTCCTTGTACAAAAGTAGCTATGTATTTTCATCCGCTTTTTCTATCTGTAGACGCTTTTTTTTACAATTTGTTTCGAAAGTTACTAGGAGTTCTCTTACATATTTACATATTATACAATAATCTGCGACGTGAAAAGTAATTAAAAGTTGACAAAATCGGTTTCTTAAATATATACACGTTGCTGTGCTTTTTTGAGTTTATACCCTAAATCTCATACAAATTTTAATTTGACAACTTAAGTCCTTAAAATTATGTTGAATATGTTGAAATAAAAAAAAAAATCTAGCAAAATTCTTGAAATTTCTTTTATAGCCGATTATTATTAACATTACATATTCTTTGATATTACACATTTGGGTACATATCCTTTTGATAATACATATTTTATCAATTATTGTTACATATTTATGTACATATTTTGTACTTTTATATTACATAAAAATCCGGGGAATATAAATCACATACAAGTCTGTTGAGTGATGTACGAGGTCAGTGGTGCCAACTTTTGGGTGGTTCAAGCCCAGTTAATGATTTGCTGTGTTATTATTATTATGTATTTGTAATCGTGATTTGTAGATTGTTTATTGTAATCAGTAAATAACAGATTAAAAAACAAATAAGTGAGGATGCATTGTTAGTGTCCATTTAATTTGTCTCTCCTACCAAGGACGTATTTATGGGGGTCCAAGTGGCCCTGACCCCCCTCTTCGAAAGATTTACTAAGCACAAAAATTAAATAATAATTAAATTTAGCATGTATTGTATAATTGACGTTTTTTTATTTCCGCCGTCCAGTCTCTTGTGGGGAAAGTAACAACTTTCTCCTATAGTCGACCAGTGTATGAGACCGGTGTCCACTCTTCGTCATGATGAAAATAACGTTACGGTAATGTAACCGAAATATTATACAACCTGATGGAAATGTATCTGTAATATTACATGTTCCTGTACCTTTTGTAATGCTATGTTATGGTCGCGAACATTTCTATATTACTCTAACTTACGTAAAACATTACTGCAATGTTACAATGTTTCACAAGTTCCGTATTAGCAACGTACCTGAAACCATGTTGTGCTGTAAAGGCAAGTATATTGATTGAAGGATTTGTTGTTTTAGGTCCGCTTTATGCACAGTAAGGCTAATCGGGACTGGACCTACAGTTTAAAGTGGGATCCGAACCACTATGTGCCTCCACCAGGTATCGAACCCGGCACACCTTGATTTCATGACCACGGCGTATTGGCAGGTGTATGAACATTTAATTTTCATGGGGTGATCGTAGAGAGAAGACACCGATGACGTCAAATATCTTGTATGGATTAGTACTGTACCATAAGCAAATAAAGGTCACGCATACATTAGTCTTTTGGTACAAATATAAACAATTCAACTTATGTCGAAAAATATACATGCAATTTCTATGCAAATTAGAAGGATTTGCGGGAGGGGTGGATAAAGTTTCACGGCGCTGAGATAATTAATTCGCACTAACTTTTGCAAAAGCAAAAAAACCTGATTTGTTTCCACACGAGAGAAAAACCTGCATACGCTATTTCTCGGTAAGCTTCCCTACATGAGCATTGAAACATCTGGGGGAGAAATTTGTACCGTTACACTGATCAAGTGTTGCAACAGAGCCATTCTTTTTTTGGTCATTTTTTTAGAGCGATAGAACGTGACGGTGAATGTTATCCATCATTCTAAAGTAAATGTTGAAACTCGATCCAGAAGTTATCTTCAAACGAGCTACGTAGATGGGTATCCATTCATGCAAGACACGTATATATTTCACACTCCAATGAATTTGAGATGAGTTGTAGTCTCTCTCTTTTTTATTAATACCTCTACAATTGCTGACAGCCATGATGTCTGATTTCTAAATTTAAAACTGTGTCTGTGTGGCTGTTATAAATTCATTCGTTCATTATTATCTGCTTCAATGTCCATGTTTTCCGATGTACTTCATATCACCACAGGCTCCACTTAATTTATACAGGGTAAGTCAAAATAAGTTTCCCGATTTCAATAATCTTATATTTATACAGGTTGATTCATAATTATCTCCGGGGATTCGAACGTTTAGTAGAGTACAAAAACTATAACACATACAGCAAAAGATGCATATCAGTATATAATGAATCTCTCCAAGTTTCCACTCGTAACTGGTCCCGTCACGAAATTGTAATTTTGCCGCTAGGTGGCAGTATAACGCAGTATAACACAAACATGGCGTGCACGGGTAAACACAAAGCGATCTGTAACGTGCACAAGTAGGCAAATGCTGCCTTTGCTACCATATCCAATGTGTCACTACGTCTTCTGTCTATGGTACGGACGATTACGACTACATTGTAATATTTCTCGGATCCGTGGGAAAAAAACTGATTTATTAATACGGGTCATGGATTTCGACGCTACTGAGGTGGCAACAATGATTTGAAGATATGCAGCCTGTATAATAAATCTCTTAATATATTTGTAGATGTGTTTGATAACTATACAATTCTACGGGACCACCCTGTATGTGGGTAAGTGAGTCTGTAAAAGTAAACGTGGTGTATTGTTTTTTGTCGCTTTTCTGCCACTTTTGTTTAATCGCGACGATGATAATGAGTGATTGAAGGATGACATTGATGAAGGGACACTCAGAAAGAACACCCATTCCCAGGTCGAGAATCGAACCCCGAGCTTCGTAGCACGCTGCGCTAAACGCAGTGAATCTAAGGACAAGTTAAAGGAAGGCAGTGCAAAAGAGAGAGCATGAAGAAAATGCTACAAAGTGTGAAAACGGTTTAGTTTACATTACGGAAATATATAAAGTCATAGGAAAAGGGGAAATATTCAGCTATTTGCAATGTAAGAAATGAAATCAGAACAGGAAAGTTTGAAACGTGAAAATTGAATGACATTGAGGTATAGATAATCGAGAAGCAACTTTAAGCATATTAAATAGAGAGAGAGAGAGAGAGAGAGAGAGAGAGCGAGAGAGAAAGAGAGAAAGAGAGAGAGAGAGAGAGAGAGAGAGAGAGAGAGAGAGAAATATCAAAGGTTAGGAAGCATGTTTCAAGGGAAAGAGAAGAGAGAGAGAGAGGGGGGGTCAAAGAAGATAAGAGAAAGATAAAGAGAGAGAATTTAAGAAAGAATAACACAGAGAGCGAGAGAGAAAGAAGAGATAAAGTAATACAATGTAGAAAGATGATGAGAAAACTCGAGAGACAGACACAGAGAGAGAGAGATATGAGAGAGAGAGAGAGAGAGAGAGAAAGACAGATATGAGAGAGAGAGAGAAAGAGAGATATGAGAGAGAGAGAGAAAGAGAAATATGAGAGAGAGAGAAAGACAGATATGAGAGAGAGAGAGAAAGAGAAAAGATATGAGAGAGAGAGAGAGAGAAGGAGAGATATGAGAGAGAGATTAGTTAGAGAGAGATGAGAGAGAGAGAGAGAGAAATAGACAGAGAGAGAAAAAGAGAGATATGATAGAGAGAGAAGCAGCTAGAGAGAGAGAGAGAGAGAGAAAGCAGCTAGAGAAAGAGAGAGAGATGATAGAGAGAGATAGACTGAGAAATAGACAGAGAGAGAGAGAGAGAGAGAAATAGACAGAGAGAGAAAGATAATAGAGGAAGAAGCAGCTAGAGAGACAGATTTCCTTGCTTTCCCCAACACACCTTTCAAATCAATAAATTTCATTGCTGTCGAAACGAATCTGAGCGACACACAGCCTTCCATAAAACTTCCAGAAAAGTGAAACGAGCAGAAAAAAGAGAGAAAGAATTCAAGAAGCAGAAAATAGCAAAATCTTCACGAGATGCCAAAATCGATGCCAGATAGCCTCATCGGGAGTAATTCGTGCGTTTGAAAGATTTAGCTGGAACGTGGAACAAAAGCTGGCCGCTGGTAAAAATGGAATGGATGCTTTTTCCAATCTCCAGCTGCTAATCGAAAAATCCAGCGTTTTCCAAACTTCCAGAGCACTGTGAAAAATCCTCTTAATATCGATTACGGCTTATGGAACAAAAGAAATGAGCGAGATATCAAAACCCAATTAATGATTTCCACAGAATTTCAGAGTCTTTATCCTCTACGCAGAACGAACCGTGAATAATATATTTGGAATAAGTAGATCATTACGCATGCGCAGGCTTGAACCATGCAGTCGCTGGAGAAGAAAAGCTTAACAAATATGCCGCTAGAGTACTCTGTTTTTACTGAAATAAAAAAAAATGATTTGAGCGCTATTTTTCAGCAGAACGCAAGTTTCCTTGGGAAAAGATTTGTTAAAATATTGTTTCTATTTTAAAAAACTACTGAAGGCATTTTCAATCTTTCAGTTTATTCTTCAGTGTCATCATATTACGATTATCAATATAGTTTTATTACAATAATTGTTAAAACACACAAGGTTTTCGAGAATGATTGGGGTTTAGTCAGTAGGCTGTAAAACTGTCAACCCCGTTCTCTCTCCGTGTTCATTGGTAGAGACTTGCTTTCGTTCGCTCGCTTCAGAGATTCTCAGGACAGAGTATAGAGCGCTCGACCAATGAACGCGTTAGAGGGGAAGTGAGTGTGTGGAGGGGGAATCGCGGCTGCAGCTACCAGCCATTTGCAGCTGCGCGCACTGCTTTGCTCGGCACACTCGCTTTCTCATCTTCTCCAGCGTTATGCGCGGCCTTGTTCCAGTGATTTTCGAGACAGTGTAGGTTCAACTCAACAGTGTCATGTAATTTTCGCAGGTAGTGCCACGAGACGGCGACAGAGAGAATTTCTTGTTTCCTCAGATCGACGAAATGGAAACTGTTACGTTTAAGGTCGACCTTACAACAAGATGGAACACCACCCCACTTTGAGGCGATCTGCGTTAGATGTTCGCTTCCCGGATAGGAAGAAAGGAACCAGTCCTCGAGCAGCACAGATCTTACTTCATTAGACTTTATCCTGTATTGCCATGCCAGAATTATTCCTTACAGTGCAGAATTCGAAATGTAGAGTGTTATGTGATATTTTGTCCATTCTTGCTCGAGTGTGAACTTGAACGGAGTTTCGTTATGACGTGTAATACTGTTAATGGTTCACGTACTGAAAGCTCCTAGCGTAGGAATGCTGTCTGCTGGACAGGCATGATTTTTGTTGATTCTTGCCATTCAGCGTCGCTTTTCTAACTAATCGCGACGATGAGGATGAGTGATGATATGACAAAATTGATTATGGGACAAATATACCCATGTCCAGACCTGGATTCGAACCCGAGATCCATGGCGTCGTAGCGCGCTATGGTAACTACTCTGCCACGAAGTTCGGTGGGGCAGAATTTGGTTTAGTGTGTTTCAGCTAATGCCAGAATTTTGTTTTGGTTCATAAATCATCTGTTTTAGTTGCTGCATCTTTAACAAATATCAAAGTATACCGTGTAACATCTTTCACAACAACCTCACAAAATTCGCCATTTATTCACGGAAACCCTGTATTGCGAGATGGGCTATGGTGGGTGTGTACTAAAATCTAAAAATTGAAGGACATAGCTAAAATTTGCATGACAAACTCAACGAGGAGATTTGTATTTGAGAGAAAATGAGCGGTGGCTTTCAATATGGCGGATATTAAATCTATCAAACATACTTGGTGCAGTTTATACGCGGAATATATATTATTTAGATCCTTAACTGACAACGCATGATGAATATTAGTGATTAAAATCTTCTACTTTATTATTTTTACGAACTCGGTGCTTCGAACCCCTCCTGCCAATTCCAATATAACCAAATCAATCGTGAAACGTCGTCAACAATTGAACTAATCAACTTGTCAGGATATTGAAGATCCAATATTGAACACTGACAGCCACGATTTGGGAATGAAAAAGCAAATGATATGCAGATCATGAAAGTTCGGGTCGGTCCTACGATTGCAAGATGTGCGAAAAGTAATTTAGGGAATCTTTGAATTGAAGAAATTGGATCTCGCCAACAAACCGATAAATCTTTACCGCAAATTCGATATCTGACAGGAGGAGAATTGGATATAGGGGGGCAAGGCAAGTCGACAATGAGTTAGTTACCCCCTACTGAACCCGAGAAAGGATTAGAAATCTTTTTAGTGTGGTGGTTACGAAAAATAACTGCAATTCAATCACTGTGATAAAAAAATCACTTTGATTAAAAAATCACTGATTAAAAAAATCACAATCACAACGGTGAGTCAATCGAACTTTTTCATGCAAACACATTTTAAATTAAAATTTATCAAGTCAATCTGTAATATCGATTCATGCCTACAATACAATACATTACGTTTAAATTTCGACAGTACGTTTTTCGTAATTCAACTGTTAAACAGAGGCGCAACCACGAATTTTTGTCGGGGGAGGGGGGGTAAGTACCAGGATAAACGTATCAATGAATAATAATATTAATAATTTAATAAAATAATGTTTATAACAATAATGTTAACAATAATAATGTTCAAAGGCGCAACCACGAATTTTTGTCTGGGGGGCAAGTTCCAGAATAAACGTAACAATAATAATAATAATAATAATAATAATAATAATAATAATAATAATAATAATAATAAAATAATAATTTTAATAAAATATTATTATTATTATTATTATTGATTTGGCTGCGGTGGCTCAGTCGGTAACGCGTCTGACTACCATGCTAAAGGTCCCGGGTTCGATCCCCGGCCGGTTCAAATCTGGGAACTTTTCTAACGATGGAAGCGGCCCCGGCGCCCACCCAGCGTCGAATAACATGGGTACCTGGGGGAAACCCTGGGGGTTTACAGGCGGTCAGGGGCGTGATGCTGATCACATCACCCCCAGTCACGACAGGATCAAAAAAGTGTGGGGCGTTACCCCCACACCCCCCTATACTCCTTCATGGCGTGGTGCTAAGCACAGGGGAGCACTTTACCTTCTTTTTACCTTTTTTATTGATTTGCTTTATTTTACTTCGCTTCTTGTGGCATTTTTGGCTAATTTGCGAAGATGGGGATGAGTGATGATATGATGAAATTGATGAATGGATTCTCACAAACATCCATGCCCAAGCCGCGATTCGAACCCGGGACCAACATCATTATTATTATTAGTAGAAGTAGTTGTAGTGGAAGTAGTATCAAAAACGCTATTACCCTCATAAATTATGCAAAAAGGGGGTAGAAGTTGGTGCTAAAGTATCTGTGTTCGAACAAACGATTTGAATTATTTTTTGAACACGTTCAATTTCACATTAATAATGAAAAACAAGCACATGAACTATTTTTGAAAGACAGAAAATGCTTGATAAATGCATTCCAAATATAATTATTTTTACATTAACATGTACACTTTCATGCACGATATATGTTTCACATATATGCAACATGGAGCGACGTGGACACTAAATTGTGTACGTATTCAAAGTTTCTTTAATACGAGGGTCACTATTTATATTTTGAGCCTTGGCAACACTGATGACGTTAGGCGCGATTTGACGTTTGCACGGAATCGTCTGGCATTATTGACCATAACGTACTTCAAATGTTTTGTCAATAGCTTCATTTGTTGTGTTTATGTTACCTTGGAGATTGCGCGACAACAATAAAATGGAATTAACTCGTGAACATTTTTGTGCGATGATTTTTTACGATTTTCGACGTGGATTATCAAGACAAGAGTGCATCGATCAACTTACTTCCACATTTGGCGATGAAGCCCCATCCTTTGCCACTGTGAAACGCTGGTATAACGAATTTAATCGTGGCCGCCATTCGCTCACCGACGAGATTCGCGAAGGTCGTCCAAAATCAGTTGTTGTCCAAGAAAACATTGATGCTGTGCAAAACCTAATACTGCAAGATCGTCATGTGACATACTGTGACATTGAGGCAACCATAGGCATTAGTTCCACCAGCAAATATAAAATATTACATGATCGTTTAGCTGTGAGAAAGGTATGTTCTCGTTGGATCCCACACAATTTGACAAAAACTCAAAAAGACGCTCGCGTCAATGGGTGCAAACAAATGCTCAATAAATACAATCGTGGTGCTTCAAAAGACGTATATAAGATTGTAACAGGTGACGAATCATGGATATATGCATATGAGCCGGAACGTAAACAGCAGTCGATTGTATGGGTGTTTCAAGATGAACCCAATTAAACAAAAGTTGTTCGCGCTCGAAGCTCATCGAAACAAATGGTCGCCTGTTTTTTCGGGAAAACTGGTCATGTGGCAACTTTGCCTTTAGAGGAACGTAGAACGGTCAACTCTGAATGGTACACAACAATTTGTTTGCCAGAGGTCTTCGGTCAAATACTGAAAACAAACAAACGCCGTCGGATCATTCTTCATCAAGACAATGCCAGCTGTCACACATCTCGTCTAACAACCGACTTTATGAACAGTCAAAAAATCGAATTGATGGGTCATCCGCCGTACAGTCCTGATTTGGCACCCAATGACTTCTTCTTGTTCCCGAATGTCAAGAATAAATTGCGTGGACAACGATTTTCGTCGGCGGAAGACGCCGTTGATGCGTTTAAAAACCATATTATGGAGGTGTCTCAAGAAGATTGGAAAAACTGCTTTGACAAATGGTTCGAACGAATGCAAAAGTATATTGACCATAAAGGAGAATACTTCGAAAAACAATAAAGCAGTTTTCAATGCCAAATTCCTGTTTTTTCATTGTTAGGCTCATAATATAAATAGTGACCCTCGTACATATTATATACAACATATATTGTGTGAATACATTACACAACCAATTCATCCATCTCACAATAAACCAAGAGCAAAAATTACATAAATTGTCTCTGAAATGTGCACGCTCCCTTTCCTCAAATCAATTATTTATGCATTTAAAACAAAATCAATTGAGATAAGTGTTATTTCTGTGCCTGGTAATTTACAATGCCCTACAGAGAACAATGAGAAATTGCGAGCGAAGCAAGCAGGAAAATTTTTGGATCCAATATTTTTGCAGGCTAAAATCAATATTGATTTAATAGGGCTCAAACAATTTCACGGGACGCCAATGCATTCTCTGTTTTATAACTTTTGTTCCTCCCCGATAGTGTAGTGGTAACATCGTCGCCTTGTGATCAAGGGGTCCCGGTTTCGATATCCGGTGGAGGCATATGGCACAGTGGTTTGGATTCCACTTTAAACTGTGAGGTCCAGTCCCGATTAGCCTTACTGTGCGTAAAGTGGACTTAAAAACACAAATCAATCAATCAATTTTACAACCTATTTTCATCTAGATCGTTCGGCGCCCAGGGCGGACTCCCCCTAGCTACGGTCCTGAACTTGAAAAGACTAGCAAGAAAATTTTACGAAAATTATTTTTATTTGCATAAAATTTGAAGTTGTGGGCAGTAAATGCCTCCTGCAGGTACATTTGTCCGTCAATGTTTGCCCTTCCTTGCCCCCCAGAACTCATTTCCGCCCAAGGTTGGGAGGGGCAATGCCCCCTGCCCCCCATGTGGTTGCGCCACTGAAAATGTTATTATTATAACATTATTATTATTGATTTGCTTTATTTTACTTCGCTTCTTTTGACAATTTTGACTAATTTGCAAAGATGGGGATGAGAAATTATATGCTAATTGCCTCCTGCAGGTACTCACTCCCCCTGTGGTTGCGCCACTGCTGTTACCTCAAATGCTAAAATTGTTTGCGTCACCGAAATCACAAATGCAAATAATCGCAGGAGCTACTTAAAAGTAAGAGGAATCTCTATTTGCAGTTGTCAACCTGTGACTGTTACTGATCATAGACAACTCGTTTGCACTAAAAATAATTACATGTAACACGTGTAAACAGACTCACAAGAAGACATTAATAAGTTGTAGCAATCAACCCAAGACTAACAAACATACTCTGATCTCTTATAAATTCACTGAAGAAAAATGATTCCTTAGGAGAAGAGTTGAAATGACATATATTTATCATTATTATAAACAGAACTATATTTTCTAAAGTATTTATATACTTAATTAAAATTAGAAAATAAAAAAATCCGCAAGCTAGTAAAAAAAATTCTTGATTTTATGATTTCTACAACAAGAAGTCATTTTAAGAATGTGCTGCCATCTGTTATCTAAAAATGCAAGTTCGTGATCTGTCCACCGACTAAACCAATGAGATAGACCAGTGGTTTCCAACTTCAAAAGGTCCGAGGGCCAAAATTATATCCAGCAGTTGATAGGCGGGTCAGATTTTTTTGGGGTGGATTAAAAATTTCAAAAATTGCAAGTACTGAACTGAAAAGTAGTACTTTCGCATGACCTAAATTTCTAAAATGGGGTAATAAAACAATGGAATTACAAATCAAAATTGTATAATTACAATTTATTTCACAAAAACCCAATACTTATTGATGAATTGAAAGAAATTAAAGACACACCATATAAATAAGAATCCTTCATAGTAAGTGTTCAATGTGAAAAGTGAGGCCGATCTGCTTCTTTTATTAAAGTTGGAATGTCCACTTGAATTTCTGTATTTGAAAGTCTCAGAAGGTGAAGGAGTGAAGAATCTGCCAGTCTGCTTCTGTAGAGGTTCTTGATGAACTTCATTGAGGAAAAAACACTTTCACACGTGTATGTGCTGCCGAACATCGATGTCATTCTTTGTCCAAAACTACGAAGGTTTGGAAAGCGTTCTTTTGAAAGGTATTTGAAAAACTCTGGCCCATTTTCTTGCCTAGTTTGAAGGAATACATCGCCTTGCAAATCACGCAATTCAAGTTGGGGAGAAGCTATTTTAATTTTCAATCTTACCTCTTTTGGAGATATTGCTCATTTCGATATTTGCACAAACTTTAACAATCTGTCACAGTACAATCCGAGTTGGAACACTGGAAATCTCTTCGTACTTCGTGCGTAGTAAAACAGATCTCTATAGCGCCACTCTGCAGTTTGTTTCTAAAGACAAAGAGTGAAGCCTTCGCGGAAGCGGCCGAGTTCATTCCGCATAGCGAAGGGATGGAATGCATGGTATGAAGAGAAAGTTACGTCACTTTAGATTCTTCTTATTATCATTATTCACTGCAAAATCACATCTACCTGTGATATTGTCTTTCTTCACAGAGCATCCGTTCCTTCAGTAAAAAAAGAACGTATTTTAATAAAAATAAATAAAATTAATGTATTTTGCAAACTGGCTTCGCGGGCCGCAGAAAAAGGCAACGGGGGCCGCCAGTTGGAAACCCCTGAGATAGACAGACCTACAGTCCAGCCAAGGAAGACAAACCTAGTTGCAAAGGTCTATTCCAAACGCTAGAGGGGAAGTAGATAGAAGCACCATCCAAACTCCTGTGATATTTCGTTTAGATTTGTTTGTTTTCATTTTCATTCTGAACCCTTGCATTTGAAACATATCTCTACTTACTTCATTGATGTTTCCACAGAAAACGATTTTCACGGAATCCTTACCTTCCCAAAATGTCCTTGCTGCCACAGACCTCCAGATAGCAGACCGGAAACGTAAGCATTTTTATATGGGTCAATTTCAAGCCAAAAATTTCGTAGAGAAGGGGATGCTATCATGGCGGTGAATATTCCTTCATATTTCTACTTGTAACAACTATTTTGAAGATTGTGGGTCATTGCACCACACAAGATTGCAATTTTTAAGTTTACTAAGATGATGTATATAACTCTAAATATTACACTCCACAAGTGAGTACAAATGATTTCTTCACAAAAATGAAAAGTTAACAAGCTCTAATGGGCATCTCCGCCATATTTCTAGCCCCAGGACTCTGCACGACTTCAAACAAAAGCTCATCGTTTTCAGTCTGTAACTCGAGGTATGTGATTTCTGCCGTCACCCCTATTTTGACAATGAACAAGTCCAGTTGGCGCATGCGCACTTCTGTCCATGTTTTCGGCTAAAGCATCCGGACTGTATGAGCGACAACAACCTTTGTGTAAATAACGTAATGTGGGCGTGAACGAACTCATAAACTAATGGTAAAAAAGCAGATGTATTACTGAATAGTAAATATGTATAGTTTCCTCTAGACACAACACAAAAGAAAAAACAAGAACATATTCACAAATTGCATAAAACATTTATATCATTATCAAACAGATTAAGATAAAAGTTAAAGTTTCGGGAAACATAGTTAAGAACTTTAAGATGGAGTTTTCCTAAAATAACTTAATACACTTGCTCACACTAAAACGAATAGACATTGTATGCTTCTAAAGCTTCGTGAGACTGACATCTGTTGTAAAATAACCAAATTTTCCACATAAAGGCAGAACCTTCCCCTGCACATTGGAACAAACCATAGGGAGAAAGTAGTTACAATCTTCATTCATTTATTAGGAAAATCCAGACCACTATACTTTTGAAGCCTCGCAAAATACAAATAAATGAATATAACAGAACTTGAGAATAATAAAGTTTCTTACTTTTCTCAGGTTGCTAGCTGCGAAACCCTGATTGATTGACTTGGTTTCTGCTAGGAGCTCTAGATCTAGTAATAACACGTGGGTAATATCAAGTTGGAACCCAAGCCTCTAGTCAGTAGGTACCTCGAGACGGCTATGTGTAGTAATGGCGCCCGGATCGTGGTGTTGATCACATCACTTCCACAATGGCCGAAATCGAGAATGTTTGAAGCTGTATACCTTCACACCACCCATGATTCCCTATGGTTTCACTTCCACCATGGCCGAAATCGAGAATGTGTGAAGCTGTATACCTTCATACCAACCATGATTCCCTATGGTCTTTAAAGTGTATTTTTGAGCCCTCTTGAAGTTTGTTAGAACTGGCCTCCCCCATGGCGTAGGGGCAGTGATGTGCCGTAGACGTCTACATGCGTTGTCTACACGTAATCTACGCGTAGATTACATTGGGTTGTAGTTTACATAGATTACGTAGACAATCTAAAGTGCATTAAAAGTAATTTTGAAGGGTTTCATGAAAGAAAAGTGACATTTTCAACTATATTGGTTCCTAACGAAATGAAAAGAATCCTATTTACAACAAAATTTCGCTTCTCTTCTATCGTCAACTATGGAAGAAAATAAATAGTATGCAAAAAACAACAACAGATGGCAGTCGTGAGGCAAGAGTTGGCTTTTCCCCATAAAACACTAGAATATATCCTATATTAGGTTTCTTTCTAGGTGAGAAATTGTTCGAATTTGGAAGGAAGAGTATGAAAGGTTCTTCTCACACATTAGCAACTGATACGCAGTATAATTTTCTTTTAATTCCACGGCGCCCTTTGCTAAGTTATTACCTTTCGCCATATTGTTTACATAGATTACGTAATCTACGTGTATAAAATAGTCTACGTGTAGAATGTAGACTATCGTTGTTTACGCGTAGACGCACATCACTGCGTAGGGGTAACGTAGTCGCCTTGTAATCAAGGGGTCTCGTGTTCGAAACCCGGCGGAGGTACTTAACTGTTCGGATCCCACTTTAAATTGTTGTCCAGTCTCAATTAGCCTATCTGCTGATAAAAGTGGACAAAACGCACCAAAAGTTTGTTAGAAAAATTTAGTGATACTTTCAACGGTTTGACTTTATTTGTGTTATTTGCCGTCGCTTTTCTTCCACTTTGACTAATGGCGACGATTAGCATGAAATAAGATATGATGATGTTGATGAAGGAACACTAACAAAGAACACTCATGCCCACGCCGGGATTCGAACCCGGGATCTCTGGCATCGGAGGGCTCTGTGCTAACCACTTCGCCACGAAAATCGGCGTGGTACGGTTGTGAATGGAAAATTGACCAGCCATTTTAAACAAAATACTAACGTAGCACAGAATTTATGATATTTTGTATGTTATTGTAATATTCACAGCCAAACCACTTTTAAGACCTATTGTTTCCCCTAATAGAACACGTAAAATGGCTGCACTACGAGGAGTCTCTTGTCCTATCATGTTTACTTACTATATCTCACTTTTCATGACGTCCGCACACAGTATAAGTTTTCATTCACCTTGTGACAACAAATTCCTAAGTTTACGAACCGAAAATACCTTTCACAGACCATTGACCATTCGATGATGCCGAACTCGCTTGGGAAACAATTGAAAAACGTTTACACAGTGTCACGTGAGAAAACACACTTAGCATACGAATATGGCTTCAAGGTTATGGCTATTAGAGAAATTTGACTTCCTTGCCTACAATGACGTAATAAGTTTCTTCTTATTTACGAGGTTTTATTGTTTTATTGCAGAAGTGCATGGTTATGCAATAAAACATGGTTTTTTACATTATTTTATGTTAAGGAAATATGGTGGAAATATTCGTTGCATATTCCCACACACACTCTAAATCAGGCTTGAGTCTCTCGCCTTTACTTGTGGAGGACAGCGAGCCATCCGTGCGTTGCGAGATTCCCGCCTGCACATTAAACCTCAAGGCCAGTCAGCAGCGGATCGTAGGGACTGGACAGTTTAAAGTGGGATCTGAACCACTATGCGTCTCCAACGGGTATCGAACCTGATTGCAAGGCGACGACGTTACTACTACACCATCTGTGAGGTCCCTCTGTTGGCTTTCCAATTCCATCCCAACAATACATTTTCTCGCATCGATTTCTTGTTTTTCTCTTGTTTTGCTTTCTGCTTGTTCCATGCTCCCTTTTCCGTCTTCCTCTTCATCTATTAGTTTAAAATTTCATACTTCCACTCAGTGGGGCAACTGCCCCCCTCGTCCTCCTAATCGCCGCCACTCAATGTTAGAAGTTGTGGTAAAATTTGCAATATTCTATCGTCAAATTTAACGGTACGATACCGTTTCATAAATTTAAATTTGTTTAGCCAGCATAAATGTACTTCTAAAAACTAAATCATTGAAATTAAATTGTTTAGGTAAACTATGAAATGTTTATTCATTTTTTTACGTTAGATAATGGCAGCGGAAATTAAGTGATTTAGATCATCATTATTACAATCAACGTATTTCAGTTTAGGTGGGAAGGAGAGTGGGGTGAAAAATTTAGGGATTTTAGAGCCAGCCCCAGTTCAGCCGGTGGCCTTACTCCTGGCTAAAAGTTTCAGCTTTCGGAAGGTAACGGGCCAACGCTGTGAAGGCACACGTAAGCTGTTCTTTATGCACAAATGGGAGTTTCTGGATCCACTCACAAATGCCCTTTGCTTTCCGCGGAATAAAGTAAACATCACTTGTGCTTTTTGGCCTAATGATGAGTTTTTCTGTACACCCCACAATATTTTGTTCCAATAAATTCAAAACATCTGCTCTTCAGATTACAGAATAACTTTGTAGTGAGAGCTTGAAATAATACCAGATGTCTCTAAGCGTATATAATGAATATTTTCACGATATCTGTATGGAAGTGTAAACACATTGAGCCATGAAATGAACGTACTTGCAACTAAATCTTACTTAATACTCAGTGTTCGAACAAATGAATTACACATGCCAAATTTCTCTTACTTTCCCTCCGTATGATAGAAGCTTATCTGTAATAATTATGAAAATACATTTTAATGGGTGTGCTTCACCTACGCCACAAACTGTTGTGGCTTCAAGCAGCCATGATGGATGGCAGTTCTTGGAATCATATGGAATTCAAGCGGGCGGGCGGGATTTTTGAACCTTGTTTACGATGGTGCAATGTGAATATTCGATTGTTCGAACAGAAGTTAACGTTATTTCACGATATTTTCTTGCACACGACAAACAAAATTTGCCACGAACATGGTAGTGGCTGTGCGAATCCTGACGTCACATGAAACCCATCTATACTAATAAGAGAAAGAGATGTCATGTGCCAGTTCCGACGACACAAAGAGAAATGCAAAAAATAAATGTTTCCCGAGAGCGGCGATAGATGGCAGCACGCCATATGAAGAGGAGCAGAGCTAATTGTAGAAACTAGGAGCGGAGAAGAGTGAGTATATATATTATAGTAAATGCAAAATACATAAAGGAAGAGTATAAAAATTATAGAAGGAGTGAATAAAATTTTGTAAATAGCCAATTAAGATAATTAAGAATATGCTCGTATATGAAACAATTAGGAAAGTTATTAAGTGAGCAAATGAATTCAGAAATTTATCTCCTTTTTGGTCCAAGTGATCAAAATTTGATTTAATACCTCTGACGAGGAGAACATCGTCAGCTTTTGTGTTTGTCCGTCCGTCGGTGGCGCTGTGTCAAATTAGACGCCCCGAAGCACTTACGGTTGCGCTCCTTATTAGACGCACCGGGCCATAGGCAGCACTTGCTGTTAGCGATCCTGCGCTATTCCCCTTTTGGTCGTTACATAGGAGGTGGCGCTACTGTCAGTTTAGACGCCCCTAATCTTTCTATAAGTATAGCTTGTGTCTTTTGTATAATGCCAAAGAAGCGGGGAAAGCGAGGGCATATATGTAATAAATAAGAGTACGCTTTAAAGGAAAATAAAATAAATTAGAAGAAGGAAAAGCCTTTTCACTAATCAACGATAGAAAGGAAGAAGAAGCCTTTCCCAAAATAGAAGGAAGAAAAGAAGAAGAAGCCTTTCTTATTAGAAGGATAATCCATTTCTATTAGAAGAAGATTTCCTTTCAATGATAGATCTATACACGCACACATATATATATATAATATATATATAAGAAGAATATAACCGATGTAATTTTTGAATCAACATATATATATATACCATTGTACATTCAAGCTTCGATATATGTTTTTCTCTGTATTGTGTACAGTTTTCAGAATATAGATCCGCATTTAACTATATCCTCTTGGCTATAAAACGCTTTCTTATTTGGAATTCTCGAATAAAGAACCTATTCCCTGACACTAAGATATTTCTATAGCCGTGGTAAATAACATTTAAGTATGTACCCCCAGGGCCGTATCAGAGATTGGCTTATTTTGCTTTTTTTCTTTGTTGCTATATGAAGGAAACTTAACTTCCGGAAAATATTAGTGGGAGAGGGAAAGCCCCCATTTCCCCCAGTATTTCACATCTTGTTTTTAGGTTATGTAAACGTAAATTTTGACGTGTAATGTCACAAATAGACCATTACTTCGTAATATAGATGGTTCTATGGGAAATAAAGGGATATTTGGATCGTTTAAACAAATACACTCTACGGCAAATAAATATGACGCATGAATAACACAACAGGTTCACAATGTAAACACACCACAAAGCTTTATGTACGTAAATATGGCACACTTTCATAGTTCGGTCCACGGCTGCGTCTACGTTGCATAATATTAACTTGAAGATTATCTTCAACTTACATGCCTTCCTATTTACGTAGTCCAAACAGTCTTTTAATAAATGCTTTCTTGTCACGAATACGTCTGACGTTCGACATCACTTGGCGTTTTAAGGCCTCACTGCGCAAGCGGCCAGGAACATGCGTATCTCACTGCCTTGACCAGTGTTTCCAACCATCACGACCGAAACGCCACTATTTGCCGCGGATAAGTGGTGTCCTTCGCGATTCAAATTAAATTACGAAACGATTTCGTACTTTGTCAATCTATTATAATCTCAAGCAACACTTGTGTACGCAGGGGAAGGAGAGCTGGAGGCTCATGCGGCTACATACAACCTTAGAAGAGAACTCAGGAAAACCAAAGTGGAAATTAAAATCCTCGTCAAGTGAGCCCAAATTACTATGTTTGTTTTTGAACAACTTTTAAAACTAAAATTAAGGTAACACTTTCATACATCGGAGACACATTCATTCAATTTTACACAAGAAACTACTTACGGAAATGAGTTTCTCCAAGGTTTACAACGTTCGTCGAGGTATTTTCTTTCATCGTGGAATATATTTGACCGGGAAATCATGTATTTTTTAAAGATAAATATCCCACCGACGCACAATTGCCAATGCTTTCATTTGCTTCACCTACGACAACCGGATGCTTCGTACGTTTGATGACGTAAGCCCCTGTCAGTGTTTCAACCCCCCTTTTTTTACTATGCTTGCCTAACGTAGCCAAACCTAACCTAACCTTATCGGAAATGGTTCGTGGGGCTATCCGTGAATGGTTCGTGGGGCTATCGGTCAGCTACCGTGCGTAATGGTTCGTGGGGGTATCCGTGTATGGTTCGTGGGGCTATCCGTCAGCTACCCGGGCTATCCGTCAGCTACCCGTGCATAATGTATAATTTCCACCGGTGACGAACATGATACTAGGTATTTTTCGGTGAAGAAGGTTGAAACACTGCATACCCACAACGTGAGTCAAGATGTGCCCGCCATATTGTGTGTTCCGGAAGCGAAGAAAGGAATAGAAAAAGCACTCAGAATTTGAAAAATTGCGTTTGTTTTCGTGTAAAAAGCATAATGGCACCTTGAACTATGTTCCGCAATACAGAATTTTTAAGTACGAACCATGCGAAACACAAAATATGCGATTTTAATGTGTCTCCGATTTATGAAACTGGCACTAAAATTAAAAAAAATGATAATTACTGAATATTTTATACTGTACCACCCCTCCCCCAACAACGCGGCTATATAATATCCCCCCCCTTTACAATTCCAGCCCCTTCTGAAAAGAAATCCAGAGTACGCTAGTGTAAAGCAACGAGGCTGACGATTGGAAACACTGGTATAGAAAATTCAGCCGAAACATAGCGATATAATTTACACGCCATATTTTAACCGATGATATTCAGAACCATGTATTTTACTTTTTCTTACTCCAATATACGAAGTTGAAGAAATGGGAAACATAATGCCACCGTTCTTATGCATTTCAAAAGATAAGTGTATAAATAAGCCTGGCTAGAAACTGCTTCACAAATAAGATTATGCTCGACAAGTGTGCATTTTGTTAATTGAAAGTGGGAAACTTTTATCACTATGTGAAAGACGGTGAAGTTGTATGTATTTTTATCTATCATATTTTCAAAAATTCTGCACGTACTGGTTACAAATTAAGAAAATATGACGGAAGAAGCTTGGAGGGTAAATTGCTCGATTGAAGCCTCTTTCGAAATCAAAACTTGTTCAATGTTTAACGCCCTTTTCCTGTGTTCTTTGAAGGTCCGTTCATGTCCCGAGGCAAGCATTCTCCCTACCTATAGTACTAAAATTTGTCACCAGATGGCATTCATATAACTAAAATTATGAACACTTATGCCGTTAACATTTATTCTCACAAAATTACAATTAGTTCTGTGAAAATCATGCTATAAATGTTTTATTATCCAACTTAATATTTCATTAGTTACATATTCATTGTTATTGTTTGATAGACATTTTTCTGTACTTCCTTCAACTACAAGATCAGATTTTATATTGAAGAAAAATGATTGGAAATCTCAAACGAACAAACTCAGTTTATGGTAGTTTTTGTTTGTCATAAAGTAAATATATTATTTCAATTTTGTGTATAAACCACACTCAGAATGTTCTCCCTAGTGTGTGCTGAAGGGGTTTTTGTCTTTGAGTGGGACATAACCCCCACTTTGGTATTAAAAAATACTACGGAAAGGAAAATATGACAAAATGTAGAACTGACTAGCTGAAAAAGAAAACAACTTCTTTTTCACGGTCATTTCCCAACCATACGAATATTATTGGCACGCCACTGCATCTTTTAAAAAATCCCGCGTGAACACACTATCACACGCAGGTTTTTTTTTTCGAAGAGGGGGGTGGAATTGTAAAGGTTGGTAAAGCTGCGTTCTAAGGGGTGGACGTTACACACTACAAAATATTTCCTAATTAAAACCTGGGTTTTAAAAGTTGGTCAAAGACAAAATTAGTAATCGGGCTCTCTTTAAGGTGGGTTTGCATTCACCACTTTGTTTTCTCCCAGAGTTATTTACCGTTGGCTGGGAATTGATTCAATCAAGTTTTTGAACATGGCCTAGAGCCAACAGACACCTTTTGATGTCACCCGTCCGTTGATACGTGTGAATACACTTTCCAAATCTCTCGTCGATTTTAATGTCACGCTTCTTCCTTTTCTGACCTTCTACGTAGATTAAGTTCCATCCGCGTGTACTTGATGTATGTGTCATATGCTTGCCTCTTCAGGCAGGCCAGAACATAATGAATTTTTGGATGCTGTCTTCCAAGCCATTTATTGATTTTGTTGTTCCAACCTTCTACAGCATTATTAGTTCTGTGGAACCTTTGCTTAGGTCCTAATCGTCGAAATTGTCCTACCATTAATATGTAAAATGACTTTCACCGTCAAAATCATCGAAATTGTCCGTGATTTTAGCGTCATCGCAATTGCCCGCCATCGCAATTGTCCTAGATTCGTCCTATACACAGGCCGAGAACCCAGAGACTGAACCCAGGTGGACTCGAACCCATGCCGTCTGTAGCCCAAAGCACAGCGCCTTAGACCGGACATTCTCTGACTGAAGTTTTCAATATATTACATATTCGTAAAGAATAAACTGGGAACATAAATGGTACATAGTAGCTAGGGCCAGCCGCGCACCGGATCGGACACGACGCGATGAAAACGATGAAGAAAGAGGAAGTAAAATAAACCAATCAATAATTGATCAATAATAATAAGAATAACTACAATTATAAAAATATAAGTACTAACTTGTTTGATCATATGTTAATACATTCAACATTTACATCCAATCATTATTCCTCCGCATCGTCGCTACGTACATATAGGAAAAGCAGAAATGTGAAAATTCACTACGAGCAGTGAAATCACTTCATGGTTGGCAACACGCGCCGTGCGCCAGCGAGTTTTGACGCTGGTTTCAGCTGGATGTCGATAGGTGCCACCACCAGCGCCGGTGCTGGTAAAGTTAACCGGGGGGCGGAACATGCAGTGGTGTCGAGACGAGACACCGCATCTGTCGTGTTGTAAAACCTTCGTTTCGGCGTCAACCGAACGTGTTACGCGCGCGAAATAAAGTTGAAATATTTATCGTTTCTTACAGACTGTCAAGTGACAGATATCAAGTTTATATAATGTATAGAAATGAATCTGTAAGGAAAGGGTGAAATTTGTGTTTGCTGACACGGGCTTAGGCCCTAACTCACGTCGTGCGCCGGAAATATTAACACTATAGTGCGATTAGTTACATATTGGACATACTTAACAATGTGAGAACAGCGGTACTGGAATCGAGCTAGATACCAGGTAGGAACGAAATATTTTCACAGTTGTTCATCATATTTCCTGTTGCTTTTATTATCTTTCGCTACTGCAAAATTTGCGAAGAACTTTACGAAAAAATAGTTATGCTTTTGCTTACAATCGCTATAGTTGCCACAATAAGTGAATATATTTTAAATACATTTATTTGTGTTGCGAATTAACATGGAAAACCACCACTCCACATCAGTGGAAATTCGGAAAAAGGCCGAGGTCATAGTTACATGCGGAGCTTTAACAGATCTTTATAATGTAAGGGACCTTAACATGTCTTTACGATGAACACACTTAATTTGCGTCACTTTTCCGCACCTTTGAATTAATGGCGACAAACGGATCAGTGATGAATTCAGGGGGTGGCCAGGAAGGGCGTGTGGAAATGCCCCCCACGAAATTAACAAGTCCCTCCCGAAAATTTCAGCAACCTGGCAGAGAATTCGGACAATAGCTAAGAAATTAGGCAGCTTTGGCATTCTTTATTTCATTCACTTTCATTTCCCGTTGAATAAGCATTGATTCAGTCTTCTTAATAATTAAAAGTCAAAATAATAAACGCATTTAAATTATCGTCCGTTTCGTTAACACTAATGATGATCAGCTGAAATTGATGAAAATGCACCTGTGACCCGGCCGGGACTCGAATCCGGATCCTTCAGCAGTTCATTCGTCAGTCGACAATTCGTCACCCAAGATAGCTGAAACTGGGGTAAATTTTAAATAGTTTGCGTCATGATGCGAAAGTTAAGTCTATAGAATTTATAAGAAAATTTCAAAGCATTTGTGTCTTTGTTATTTTGCGTTGCTTCTCTGCCACTTCTGACTGATCGTGACGATGGGGATTAGTTATGATTAGATGGAATTGATTTCACAATGAACATCTACACCCAGGTTGGGATTTCAACCCGGGAACTTCAGTGACGAAATCGAAAGTGGACGCACTTCGTCACCAAACTGGCTTTTAATTGTACAATTAGTTTTATTATATTTGTTATTAATGAGAACAGAGAGAAACTCAATATGCTGACCAAGGCAGAAATTTATTTAATTTTAAAACATAAACTAAACGTAACGTTTCAACCTTGTAGCAAGGTCTTCTTCAGACCCTGTACCCAGTACAAGTGAAACAAAGGTACAAAACAGGACGATATATATACACAAAAATCACTCCCCTCCAGACACAAGATTATTAGAAAGTTGTTTCTGGAACATTCCAGCAGGTGGCCTTCCCTTGTCAACTGTACTTTCGCCTGACAGGCGATTTAGCTAAACATTTCCTATCAACTGGAAAGTGGTTGGACTCTCCTTCTTCTCTCTTGTCCTTTCCACTCTTTCTAACACCTTCTTGCATTCTTTGTTTATCTTCCGTCCCCCATTCCAGTTCATTGTGTCTTCTTCCTTGCCCTCCTTCCATTTTCTCACTAGTACTCTCTTCTCCCTTCCTATATGCTAAAATTAAGAGTTAGTGTTAATGGTGTTATAATAGACCAGAGAAAACTACCGCTTGGGTGGCTGAGTGTGTCGAGTGGCCAACTCTTGACCGAAAGTTCCGGGTTCGAGTCCCGGCCTGTGAGTGTCCTTCATCAATTTCATGCAATCAACATTCATCATCTACGTTGCGCTTAGCCAAGATTGGAAGAAAAGTGACGCTGCATTCTACAAATATGACGCCTACTACTAAACAGTTGTAGTTCTGAATACAGCCCATAATATCGATTCAGCGTTCGGAACTATGGATGTCGAGAATAACATAAAGTACAAATTGTACTGTTGTGTCTACTGGACTGCACTGTTGCCATTGTAGCCTGTCTTGCGGTGCAATATACGAAAGATAGGCAAATTTAATGAAGATTTCCGTCCCTAGGATCGAACATACGACATCTAGCACTCTGGACAGCTGATTAACCAACAGAAAGTGCCACAGTGTCACGATTATTGTCCGTTTTACGACTCAAGATCATTAAATATCTTCTATTTATAATTTCTGTTACGCTGCAACGGGATCAAGATGTTTATGTTGACTCTTTTGACCTGTAATGAGAATTTGAGCTTCGATATCGCCTTAAATTTTCCTTTCTGAACTCATATTTACATATATTAATTGCTTTTGAGCACTTGGTTAAACATTCTCTTATCTTCTCTGGGTGATATTATATCCAGAGTTCAATACCCCTTATTTATTTATTGCGTCTTGTGTATCATGGCGAAGTTAAGGCTTTGTAGCCTTTTCTACCACTTAACAATGTTTACATCGAAATTTGATCATATGAAAATTAGAAAACAACATTTAAACCATTACATAGAAAGGTAAATATTAAAATAAAGAAACGAAATTTATTTATTTATTTACTGCCCTCAACAGAGGTAAACCTTCAATTACAGACGGCAGGAAAAAAACCCAAAGAAAACAATACAATTAGCAAATATATAAACATACATCAATAACATAATCAATAATGAAATTAAACAATCTGACGCTTTCTCTTGTCTTTCACCATACTAGAACAAAGAGTTGTGCAATAATTACATACATCAAATACCTATAGATATATAATTGTAGAATATAATGGAAAATAATGGGGAGAATAGTGATACCGGAATGATTACAGTGTATTTGTTGTCATAATTCTGATTCAATCATTTTTTTATATACTAGTTTGAATGGCAATGATACATCTAAGGCCTGGTTATTCATTGAAAGCGTATTATACAAATCACACATTCTACTTAATGGGCTGCTTTTATATTTCTCAGTTTTGGGAATTTTCGTAATCAGTAAGTTTCGCTCACGTAAATTACTTTTTCTGGTATTGAATTGTAGTTGACTGAGGAAATAACTATTGTCTAATATACCGTTTACAGTTTTATGTAAGTATAAGTAATACAGAATATTCCGCCTATTACAAAGGCTCTTAAAATTAAATTCATGCAGCAAATTTTGATATGGCACATTATATTGTACTGGCTTTTTATATTTTATATAATATAAATACCTCAAAAATTTCTTCTGTGTTCTCTCCACGGTATTTTCATGCGATTTGTAGATTGGTGACCAGATAATTGAAGCATATTCCAGTCTACTTCTTACAATACTGTTGTATATGGTTGTTATACAGTTTATACTTCTCAAATTCTTAGTATTTCTAATAATAAAGCCTAGTATTTTGTATGCGTTATTAAGAGCATGTGAGATATGCTGTTTGAACGTCAAGGAAGAATCAATAAGAACACCAAGATCTTTTACTACGTACACCTGAGGAAGCAATTCACTATTTACAGAGTATGTATAATGAATAGTATTTCTCTTATTTGTTAACTGCACAAAGCAAATTACAAAGAAAAAATTACAAAAAAAAAGGATAAGAAAAAAATACATACGAGAATAAAAACCTAACCAACTCACGAGCATATAACAAAACTCACACATACACAATCACATATTCATGACAGTAGTCAGGGATTTTAAATATTAAGGTGAATAAGGGTTTTCAGTGTTTTTCTACGCTTAACTGTATTCAATTTATCACTAAAATATAATGTGCTAACTATTTGTGCCCAATAAAAAATGTTTTAATTGTGTCTTAAAGACATATGCTGAAGATGAGTTCTGGATTTCGAGTTTCAAAGACGAGAAGTAGAAACGGTGAAAGATTTTGAATAAAAATTTGAGTCATGGAGGGGAATGAGTAGTTGAGTTGTCCCTCGCGATCTGGTGTCAAGGTTGTGAGAATCTGCTCGTGAGATAAGCCGGTTCCTTTGAGTTTGTGTACCTTTCGCCGATCAATTAATTTGAGCCAATTTAGTTTTGTAAAGAAAACGCATAAATGGTCCCTATATTTCCCCTTACTATGTAGGCAACACAGTGTAAGTTGTTGCCACATATAAAGTCGATCGTTAAGTAGGCAAGGTTGCGGAATCTCAGGATATACCTCGGAGTCGTCTCTGGAACGCACATTGTGCTGGTTGCACTAACTTTAGCTCTTCATTTCATAGACGAATCTAGAATTTTTTCTCTAAGGAGCACAGTATACGCTGTAAGCTTGTAGAGTGTGTGTGTGTGTTTTCACATCAAAAGCCAAGTTCCTTTAAAGCCAGCTGAACTAACCGAGACTGCAGGGGTGCCCACAGGGGGGAATTATGGCGCAGGTTGCGCCATTGAATTTTTTTTTTTTTACCTTCAAATAATATAAAATTAAAACATTTACTTATCGAAGGGAGGGCGGCTGGAGAAATATCCACCTCCAAAATATTAGGCCCTATTTTACACGTGGGTTCTGAGGGGGGGATTCTGAATTAAACGGGGGGGGGGCAGTATCCAACTCTAGGTCTTAGATTATGGCGGGTATTTAAGTTGGAGGGGGATTGAGCATTAAATTGAAGGGGTATCCAATTCTTGAGTATTACTATTGAGACTGAGAATTAATGTTTTGGAGGAGACAATATCCACTCTTCAATATCAACAGTAAATCTAAAATTGGCTTGGAAATTATGATGATAGGATTGAGTATTAAATTTAAAGGGGGAAATAGGAAGTTTTCGATAAAGTGTTAAATCTTAGTTGTAAAGGAATTTTTGTAGTGGAGAGAGAGTTCGAACATTAAATTTTGAAGACTGAATTTAGCGACGTTTAGACCCCGAACGTGCCAAAAGAGAAGCTGGAAAAGACTAATTAATTATCTCCGGATCCTTGAAAGCCTGCAAAGAGATGGATATAATTGTTGTTTTCTTTGCTCGCTTCACAAGATTGAGTGTTCCTTTGGCGCTTTGCTGAGGTGAATGTGAAGTTTTATACTATAGGTGCATTACAAAACGTAAGCGATATTCTCGATATTCTTTAATAACATCACTTAATGCTTAGTGTTGGTATAGCTACTGCTTAATTTAAAGCAGGTGCATCAGTTGGAACAAAAATGTATCGAATCCGCATTTCCAACTTCACATCACAGAAAAAGTTTACTTTGACAAGTTAAATTTGCACTGAAGTCAAAATCTACGTAATTATTGTTATGGGTTACTAAAATAATAATTTTTACCCATAGAAAACGAAGGGTGAGTTCCTTGAAAGAGGAACAGCATTATATTATCGCCCTGAGCGTTACTTTGTGAGGATTACTATATGGTTTGAGTGTGCGAATAATATAATTTGGGAGGGACGCATGCAGACCGTATCAAGGTTTGTGGAAGCCCCTGGGGAAAATGTTTGGTGGGGCCCCCCACTTTTTTTATTATTTTTTACTAGGAGCTTTATTAGCTCAATATGTTAACCTCCAATTTTCAGCAGTTGAAATGGTAGACCTGATTTTAGAATCAGTAGTCATTCACAATCGAACATATCGCAGATAGGTTTGCAGGAAGAATAGCGCAGTAAAATAAGGTTACAGGACGAAAGTATTAAACACTATAGTGCGATTAGTTACATATTGGACATCCTTACAATGTGAGAACAGTGGTACTGGAATCGTGAGCTAGATACCAGGTAGGAAATCATGTTGCCAACTCATAACAAATTAGGTTGCCAACTCATAAGAAATCAGGTTGCCAACTCATAAGAAATCAGGTTGCCAACTCATAAGAAATTAGGTTGCCAACTCATAAGAAATTAGGTTGCCAACTCATAAGAAATCAGGTTGCCAACTCCAGAATCAGCATCATCATCTCACTGTTATGAATAATATTATTTAAAATTTCTGATCGATTTTCATCCTGAATTTTGTTTTCTATATTACAGCTCTATATCAGCTGTATGAAGAGTGAACACGTAACTACAATATATAGTAAATACTAAGGGGGTTCAGACGTACATAATTTATTATAAATTATATTATTTACAATTAAGAGTAAATATGTCACTACATATGCACAATCCATCTACTGGACAATTACCGACAACACCCTTTTCTTGCCTTTTTCGCCGAAAATTCATCTACTATATCATCGAAGTCCAATTCACGAAGAAGTTCATGTTCAATGCTTAATAAACAAAGATTGGATAAGCGATCCTGTCCATCGCAGCACGAAGCCTGTTTTTCACTAATTTCATTTTTGAGAAAGATCTTTCTCCGCTGCAGTTTGTTACCACTAAGACCAAAGACATTCTAAAGAGAATTTCGACATTGGGAAATGTACTGCGGAACGGGTCCTTACATACAATAGTAGACAGTTCCATAAATAGACAGTTATGTCTTCCTGATGTTTGACATTGCTACTGCTTACTGGGTGTGCAAACTGTAGCCAGCTCATTCTCTAGCGAGGGTTCCAGTTTGAATAAGTGTGTCTTATTTCCACAGCACAGTCAAATTGCGATATCTGCATTTGGGGGGGGGGGATTTTTGCCCTTTAAATAATATAAAATTCAAAATTATATATTTCTCCAAAATATATGTGCAAATTTTACACCTTAAATGCACCGTATTTAATCCATTAGATGACGAAAAGAAAGTGTTTAAGGATATTATCAAGGGAGGGAGGAAATCCAACTATTACATTTTAGGCATTAATTGACAAGTGTGTTCTTGGGGCGGGGGGATCTGTATTAAAGGTTGGGGTGGACAGTATCCTACTCTAGGCTTTAGATCATGGCGAGTAATTTAGTTAGAGGAGGATTGAGAATTAAATTGAAGGGGGTATCCAATTCTTGTATATTACTATTGTCTTAGGTTGTTGCGGAAATTCTGGTGTGGAGACTGAGATTTCTTTTTTTAGTAAGTAATATTCACTCTTCAATATCAACAGTAAGTCGAAAATGGGCATGGAAATCTTGGTGGTAGAATTGAGTATTAAATTTAAAGGGGAGGATAGGAAGCTCTTGATAAAGTGTTAAATCTTATATTGTCAAGGGATTTCTGTAGTGGAGAGAGTTCGAACATTAAATTTTGGAGACTGTATTTAGCGATATGGAATCCACACGTTTTCGACCTCGAACGTGACAAAAGAGAAGCTGGAAAAGGCTAAATATCTCGGGATCCTTAGAAAGTATTGATACCTCATTAAATTAATATTCTTGAAAGCCTGCAAAGAAGTGGATGTTAAAATTTTCTTGCTCGCTTCGCTCGAAATAATCTGTTGCGAGAATGATGGTTGGCGCTTTACTGAGCTGAATGTGAAGTTTTATACTACAGTTGCATTACAAGACATAAGCGATATTCTTGATATTCATTAATAACATCACTTCTTAAAATATAATTCTTAGTGTTGGTATACTGCTTAATTTAAAGCAGGCGCATCATTTGGAACAAAAATATATTGAATTTGCATTTCTAACTTCTTGTGACAGGAAAATTTTAGTTTAACAAGCTAAATTTGCACTGAAGATAAAATCCACGTAATTATTGTTATGGGATAAAAAAAAAATATATTTACCCCGATAAAACGGGGTGGGGGGGGGTGAGTTCTTTGAAAGAGGAACCGTATCGCATTGAGCTTAACAATTTCTAGCTAGGGCTCTGTAATGTCCCGTGAAACAATAATTAAATCGGTCATTCGGCTGGAGGATGTTATTTGGTTTGCCAAGGTTGAATTTTCTATCTTGATCTTAAGTTGTGTAACAACTTGTGTTAAATACTCAAATTGCGAGTTTTATAAACCCACTCACAAACACTATTTATATGCACATTTACATAATTTAATTTACTACATTTAACCAATCAAAGCTTTAAGTTTTCTTTTTCGAAAATCGAACAATTAAAAAGTTATTACAGTTTAACATGATATATCATTCAAATAGACCTCAATTATTACTTATTCATCCAAACTATTTTCGGGAGATTATGATGAACGATTTTAGGGACAGTCTTACGTGATGGGCACCGCTGTTTAGGTAGGAAGGGCAGATCAAGTATAGTGTTCAGTAAAGGTAAGAAAAAGTACACATGATGTCGTAATTTAATACTTCATGGGAATTACGATATGGTTTGAGGGCGCTAATGATTACAATTTTTCGGGGGGGACATATGACAAGATTTTGGTGTGATTGCGCCATTGGCCTTGGGGGGGGAGGGTATAAAGCTTCAGATATCTACAAACAGATCGACTGAGAGCTGTGCTGCAATTACATCCAGAAGAATGTAGACATACGACAATATTGATTTTTTTTTATGTTTCAAATGCAACTTGTTATGTAATTTTGGTTAAAATATTTTTTTTTGGTGGAGGCCCTTCACAGCTTCCTTTTGGTGGGGGCCCCAAGGCAATTGGGGGGCACCTTCAAGTGGATTTCGAACCACTGCACAATGTACAGTCACCGTCATTAATAATGTGACACCCAGATCCTGAAATGCTTGATTCCTTACAAGACGCTATGTGTGTTGCCTAACTACGGTGATAAGTGAATTTAAATAGCAAATTTTCAAGAACGCCTTGCAAGGGAGCGAGTATTTCAGGATCTGGGTGTATCATTATTAATGACGGTGACTGTACCTCCACCAGGAAACTAAACATAGTAGATATTTGAAAAATAGAAGCAAGGTAAAGCTAAAATTCCCCGTGCATTTAGCACAGTGCCATGGAGGCACATTTAGGATATGTGGGGGTAGGTCACACAAGGTCATTTTGGAGGTGATGTGATCAGCACCACGCTACGGCCGCCTTTTCCCCCCAGGGTTTCCCCCAGGTACCCACTGATTTCAGGCTGGGTGAAAGCTCCACAACCGCTTTATGCGAAATCAGAAAAGAAAACATTATTTTATCACAGTAGTCCCAGGTTCGAATCCCATCATTGGCATGAGTCAATCTGCATGAATTTATCATCACTCATCCTCATCATTGTGCTTTGCCAAAAGTGGAAGAAAAGCGACGCCAAATAAAAAAAACATCAACTGGAATCAAATTTTGTAGACAAGGTGATCAAGATGATCGGAACATGATTACAACATTTTCACAAATGGCAGAGACTCTACCATTAAGTACAGTAACGGAGACACACATACATACATAGATAAATAGGCATCTGCAGTTTTCGAAAGAGAAGTGCCAATGGTATTTCTACATCACTGCAAAATACTACTTACTCCTCTTAAACCTCATTAGAAATGTTGTTGATATCTGTTATGGCTTTCTTAAAAATGTCAGTTTTTTTTGGCTTGTGAACACTGATTGATGACCGTAAACATAACAAGCTGTCGGCTCATCGCCCTTAGCTCGTGGAGAGACGATCTTGGGAATAAATTAAGTCTAAAAATAAAATAACATCGGAGGAATCTTGGCATGGCGACATATTTCTGGGTCACGGCTGCTGGTAATCATGATCCACCGACCACCTGTTATTCAGGAACTTCCCGAGTATGAAATTTGGGTGCCTGTGTTGTCGCGAGAGGCAAGGACATATAACTTGGGACCTAATTTTGAGGGGGCGGAATTAAACTGGGCCTGCCTAACTTTGGGCGGAGGAGACTCGAAAAATTTTCCATCCCTTAAAAGCATCTTCCAGGATTATTTGCTAAATAACTGCGATGTTTGCACTTACAGGCTTTACACCGGAGCCCTTCAATTAATTGTGGTAAATTTATTTTTTCTCCAGCAAACGTAAAATACTTTAAGCGAAGCGTACTTTGCTGTCCTGGTTTCCTTGCAGACCACAATTATCGCTTTAATCTGTGGTTTTAAAGTAAAATTAAATCTGTGGTTTGAAAGTAAAATTAAATCTGTGGTTTGAAAGTAAAATTAAATCTGTGGTTTTAAAGTAAAATTAAATCTGTGGTTTTAAAGTAGAATTAAATCTGTGGTTTGAAAGTAAAATTAAATCTGTGGTTTGAAAGTAAAATTAAATCTGTGGTTTTAAAGTAGAATTAAATCTGTGGTTTTAAAGTAGAATTAAGACTGTGGTTTGAAAGTAAAATTAAATCTGCGGTTTGAAAGTAAAATTAAATCTGTGGTTTGAAAGTAAAATTAAATCTGTGGTTTTAAAGTAGAATTAAATCTGTGGTTTGAAAGTAAAATTAAATTCTGTGGTTTTAAAGTAGAATTAAATCTGTGGTTTGAAAGTAAAATTAAATCTGTGGTTTGAAAGTAAAATTAAATCTGTGGTTTTAAAGTAGAATTAAATCTGTGGTTTGAAAGTAAAATTAAATCTGTGGTTTGAAAGTAAAATTAAATCTGTGGTTTTAAAGTAGAATTAAATCTGTGGTTTGAAAGTAAAATTAAATCTGTGGTTTGAAAGTAAAATTAAATCTGTGGTTTTAAAGTAAAATTAAATCTGTGGTTTTAAAGTAGAATTAAATCTGTGGTTTTAAAGTAGAATTAAATCTGTGGTTTGAAAGTAAAATTAAATCTGTGGTTTTAAAGTAAAATTAAATCTGTGGTTTTAAAGTAGAATTAAATCTGTGGTTTGAAAGTAAAATTAAATCTGTGGTTTTAAAGTAGAATTAAATCTGTGGTTTTAAAGTAGAATTAAATCTGTGGTTTTAAAGTAGAATTAAATCTGTGGTTTTAAAGTACAATTAAATCTGTGGTTTTAAAGTAGAATTAAATCTGTGGTTTTAAAGTAGAATTAAATCTGTGGTTTGAAAGTAAAATTAAATCTGTGGTTTGAAAGTAAAATTAAATCTGTGGTTTTAAAGTAGAATTAAATCTGTGGTTTGAAAGTAAAATTAAATCTGTGGTCTTAAAGTAGAATTAAATCTGCGGTTTGAAAGTAGAATTAAATCTGTGGTTTGAAAGTAAAATTAAATCTGTGGTTTGAAAGTAAAATTAATCTGTGGTTTTAAAGTAGAATTAAATCTGTGGTTTTAAAGTAGAATTAAATCTGTGGTTTGAAAGTAAAATTAGGGTCTCCCCCATGGCTCAGTGGTAGTGTCATTGCCTTGTAATCAAGGGGTCCCGGGTTCGATACCCGGTGGAGGCACAAGTGGTTCGGATCCCACTTTAAACTGTAGATCCAGTCCCGATTAGCCTTACTGTGCATAAAGTGGACTTAAAACACGAACTCAAAGAACTCAAAGAAAGTAAAATTAGTCACAGTAAGTAGTAGTGTTTACGGTAGGGACAGGACCACTTACAAGTGTAGAAAAGGCGAGGCTATTTGATTGAACAATCAGATTTGCTTACACTTAAAACAATGCCAAGATGGGGCCTGTACCCCAATTCTTCAGGTGTGATATGCTCTGATTTTTAAGAACTTCTGAATTTCTAGTGTAGAAAAGGCGAGGGCTCAACAGATAGATTTACCCATACTTAAGACAATGGCAAGAGGGGCTTATACCCTAATTTTTCAGGTGTGGAGGTTCGGGTTTAAGTCCTCATAAAATATGAAGCCTCCCCTGATGGCAAAATGATAATATTGTTGCCTTGTAAACAAAAGGCTCGGGGTTCGAGTCCTGATAAAATATTTAAGATTGAAATACATGTGGCAAAATAATATGTCCACAAGTGAGATTTTGAGAATAATTACTGCTAGTTGATAGCCCCCAAATCTGAAACCCTGGTAAAAAAATGTTTTACAACAATATATTGTACAAAAAACTGAATTTCTCAATTTTCTTATTTTCTCATGTTTTATAACCACTTGCTCAATACAATAGGAGAAGAGCGGGTAAGCATAATTAATTGTTTGCATGCCTTGCCGGCACGCAAGAGATAAAATCTACACGCTAGAAGGGAACATTAATGATTTTTCTATTCACTGAAGGGGCCATTAATCTTTCTGTGCGACAGGGGAAAAGTGTAACATGTCTGCAACATGTAAAAGTGTAACAAAGATTATTGAGATAAAAATACATATTTTCACACAGTGGCAATGAACCGACCCCCCTTCATTCTGAAAGCAATTCTATTCTGATAATATGAGCCTAGGCAAGGACTTAGAAAATATTATGGCAGTTCAAAATCCAATTTTGTCTGCATTAAGGTCTCAGAACCCAGTAAAATGTGGGCATATTCCATATTGAGAAGTGTTAATAGTGTTGCATTGTAATCAGGGGCTTTGGGTTCGAGTCCTGATATAAGATTGAAATACATACAACTGCCCATACATAAGATATTCACTGCTAGCTGATAATACAGTTGAGGTTTCAAAGCTGGTAGAGTGTCTGGGGCCTCTCTGACAGCAAAGTGTTGGTATTATTGCTTTGTAATCAAAGGGCTTTTGTGTTTGAATCGGGCTTCTAGAATTGCTCCGTGACTCTCTCATTTCTTACATCATAAACATATGATTTTTCACCTATGAGAATGACAGTACATATGGTGTCATCGGGTAATGCCTCGTGGAATTCACAGATAATTTTAATGTTCGTCCTGTCATTAACCACAACTTGTTTCCTTTTTGAAGTGTTGATGACAAACATGGGTCTCTGTATTTTGAATTCATCTGGAGTGTAATACATATCCGTATTGCCCGTAGTGACCCTTTTGAAAGCCGAAAAAGCCTCATATAATTTGAGGAAATCACCCTTGGACATGTCTAAATTATAATTTTCTCTAGGAAATACCCCATTTCTGCCATTTTTAAGATATATGTTCTTGATGTTGCAGTTATCAAATTTACTTGAATTTTTTTCCTGATTGTTGTGTCTTCCAGTCTGAAACAATACCACTACAAAATCCGGCATGTCATATTGTATGCTGGAGAATGAATTTGTAGCATCAAATTCATAATAAGTACCAGTGGCAACCTTCTGTACGCATTGATATGTATAAAATTGCAGAGGAATGTGTGGATTTTTTAGGATATCAGCTTTGTATTTAAGAGCATAGCTGGCTTCATATTCAACAACCGGGATTCTTAGCTCCATAGTCTGAATAATGTATTTGCCTGCATCTGGTAAGGTATTAGGCAAAGCTTCTCCTGTAGGGTTTATCGCACTGTACCTCATCAAAGCATTGTTATCATTGGCAGCTCTTCTAAATGTAATTCTTAACCCACCCTTCCACATAATTTCTTTGTAATCCGAGAAGAATCCTGGCAACAGGCGCATGGGGAACAGCACTGTGTGGCTCTTGGATAATATCTTATCACCAGCCTCAAATCCACCTATTTGATAGTATGAAGCCTCTGTTTTGGATAATTTTAATGTAGCCAAAGCTGTGGAGGTAATGCCGGGATAATCTATTCTGTTTATAACAACGCCATGCTTTCTGATCTCAATTTCAGAGAACAGATGCGGCACAAAATTATCCACCAATCTTATATTCGAATTTGCCGGATAATCTGTACCATCGAGCTTTACAACATCAAATTTGATGTATAGATCTGCTCTGTGGGGGTGTATAAATCCGTCCCCTACATCAAGATCAACCTCTATTTCTGTGTTGGGTTGATTTAAATTTGCAAATGTCCTCCTGTTTGGAGGGAATGATTGTAGCTCATAACTCTCAATATTTTCCATTGTATGTATTTTTATTTAAATGTTAATCTCTATGATTGCAGTTGTTGTGGCTCCAGCAAAATCAACTAATTCTTCTTTTTCATTAGTGACCATCAATTCAATGTAATCTATTCTGTTATGGCACACAGGAAAATATAATGTTGGGGATGGATTGTAGATGATGGGCTCCATGAATTCGGAATTAGGTTTGAATGTTGCAATGATGCCAGTTTGTTTGTGAGTGCCTATGCCATTTGATTTGGTGATCATACCCTCGGCCACATTACAGTGAATATTCAGAGTCTCTATGGCTAAGAATTTGGGTATATTCATAGCAGTATGTTTGATGGCCGCTTCAAGTTTTGTGTTGTTCTCAAAGCCTAACAGCTCTCCTATAGTACCCAGATCCACTGTTTCTGTAGCAGATACAATCTCTACTCTGTGAGTGACAGAATTTTGACTTAACACTATACCTCTGGGTAATTGAGCATTTAGAGTGGACAGATTATATTGCCCTGGAGTGATGACAATTTTTTGATCCCCTACTGCAATTGTGTTGTTGTGGTGCGTAATATTGGGGATCAAGTACATGCCGTAAAATGCTCTGAGAGCTATTGTTTTGGGATACACTATGTCATCATGCAATTTGAGTTTCAATATTGAATTTTGGCTGGTGAGATGGAATACCCCCATGATGTTTTAAATACCACAGGGCCTTTTGAAAATTTTCAATTGATGGTTTATTTATTTGAGACATATATCTGAGAACAGATAAACACAAATGTCCGCAATTAACATCTTTGAAGTTTTGAACACGGGCATTATTGTAATAAAGATTAGGTGATTTTAAATATTTTACTAAATTTTCAGGTGGAACACCTCCAAATGAATCAAACACAAATGCCTCATTGTTTAAATATTTAAGATAACAAATCCAGTGAGTACCCTGATTTTTGTACTCATCCAAATTAACAATGCCACACTCTTTGTTGAGTGGTTGTTCCGGTAAAGAATCAGACATGTACACACCTCTAAAATGTTTGATGCCCAGTGGCTTGATTAAAGCTTCAATATCTTGGTTTGTAAGCGGCTCTTGTTTTTTTTAAACTTATTCATGGCTCTCTTAACACCTTTGCCTTTTTTCTCCATGGCGAGGTTATGGCGCTTCTGCTCATCTAATTCTGCCCTATTCTTCTTGGCATCTATTACTGTTTTTGCTATGGCAGCTGATCCCCCGGCTAAGCTCCCTACAGCCCCGAGTGCTGCTAAGATGGCAGGGATGGTAAATATGAATCCCCCTACATGTGATTTTTTCCTTGATTGCTGTAATTTTTTTTAATTGGGGGGTACTAAGCAACAATTTCATACCATGCCCCTTTGCAAGACAAGAGCTTTTTTTCTTGCGCTGCTTTTTGGTTAAAAGACTATCAATAGTTTTAAGAGATTTGAGACCTGCATAAGGTATTTGATACATAACACCCTTGGCCTTCATTGTAGGTTTATTATATACATGTTCACAACCCCCACCCCAGTTTTTGTTTGGTGCTCATAGCTATGGTGGTCCCCAATGCTGCTATTTTTTCACTGAAAGAAGCATCTTTGCTTACAAATCTACCAAATGCAGCCTCTTCTAATTTCTTGTCTGCAACATGTCTTTTGTCAAGATCAGAATGTGTGTTGTATGCTATGTCATGGTCTCTACAAGCAGCATCTAAAGGATTAACACCAGGATCACCTCTGTTTAATCTATGGTCCAATTTTGTGCCTGGACCACAATACTGATAGCCTGGAATGTGTAGTTCAAATGGCAGCTTGTTTATAATGTCATTAACAAGGCCCCGACCCTCAGAAATATTCCAAAATTTAGGTGGTAGAGTATTAATAATTTTTATGAGATATCCAATCCCCTTAGGGTCATTCACTATAAAATTAGACAATTTGGTGCTTATCATGTCCATAATTCCAACTTTTTCATTGTAAAAATTGTGGTTGCCAGCATTTTCCTCCCCAGCTATCACCAATAACCTATCTACAAGTTTCCTGACATCATCAACCCACACAAATTCTTTAGGCAGGGTGTTGTATTGTTTGATTCCACTGCCAGTCTTGATCTGTGACCATATGGGCTTGATTAAATTGTTGTATTTTGCTCCACTGCTAGACTTGACTCTTTTTTGTGTGGGATCATTGTTCTGGTATAGAGCATCTGATTTTATTAATATTTCTTTGTAATAATCATAATCTTGATCTGTATAGCTGCCAGGCCTTTTCCTAGTCATCAGTTCCCACAATCCAGGTGTTCCAGGATACTTAACAAAAGCACCTTTTTCTCCGAGACGAGATTCTGAATAAACAATCAGATCATCCCCCATAAAAGTTACTCTGAAATTACCAATTCTGTGTATGATACTACCATCAAGCTCTGTGTCAGCATATAAGCCAAACACCTCATCTTTGTTGTCTTTAGGTGTGGTTAAATATTTTTGAGCAAGAAGACCCAATTCAATATGATCCTGAGTAGCTTCAATTCTTCTAGGAGCAACAGGACTAGGTGTATGAATGCTGGAAAGTGGGGTGAATGGATAATCTAATATGTTCCTAGCAGTCACAGGCACAAGCTCTGTGATCAAAACTTGATTTTGCTCTGTAACAGTTTTGATATTCTTACCTAAATTATTAATAGCATCAATGACAGGCTGTTCTGTTTGCTTGTGTTTTTCATAAATTCCCCGGTTCTCTGATTTCCATCCCTTAAATCTTTTTACAAGATAATCTCTTAATTTAAGATCATCAATGATTGGCCTTTTCATGGTTATTTATTTATGTTTCAACGTCTAGAAAATCGTTGATTTTATTTCTGTATTTGCCACTATTGGGTGTTCTTGTCATATCAATTGTAACAAACCCATAACTGTCCTGGTTCCAGCACCTACTGCAAAATTTAGAAAAATCATTGTAGCTCAAGTCCCCACCTACATATTCATCATGTATGTGTTTGAGGTTGGTATGATCTTGATGAAACACACATATAAAATTGCTGTTGTCTCGGATCAGCTGCTTCGGTATTTTTGAAAAAGTCTGTGCAAGGTAGAAGCAATCAATATTTTTGTGTCGGCCCTGTGTAAAGAAATTCCTAACCTTGTTTTGATTATCCAGTATAATGTCATCAAACACAACAACAGAATTATCGAGACATTCATGAAGTGGCTTAACATCTGATTCAAAAGTGGCAATATCCAGTCCATCATATAGCTTCATCAGCTGCTGATATTTTAATTGTTCCAAGCTCTTAGAGAAGATATACAAGTGCCTGTTTTTCCAGTCTAACCAGTTGGGTGCCAATAAAAAATTATCAACCATTAGTGTAGTTTTACCACAAGCAGATGGCCCAACAATAAGACACCTAATATTATCAGGCAGCAAGTTGCCATTTCTCTTAATCTGCTGTTCAGGTTCTGGCAGCCTTTTTATAACATCCCAGGTGCTCATATTATTATTTTGTCTGCATCGATCCAGCTGTTTTCCGGATGACCCAGCCATTTGACAAATAACTTGCTGCCTTTTCTGCGGATGATTTTTTCTATGAGATATGTGTCAGGCTGTTTGGTTTTGCTGAGCTCTTGTTCATAGAACCTGCCTTTGAGAATTTCTCCTCGGTGATCTTTTATTATATATGTGTTAAGGGTCCCGGGTTTAACTTGAACCACTGTAAATAATTCGGTGCTCCAGTTTCTCGTAAAGCCTCTTTTGAATAAGTGCTTATATTTGCTGATTCTTACTTGATCGCCCACCCTGTATTTGGCCCTTCTTGTTGTTGGCTGGTATCTAGGATAATAAACAGTCCTGATCAATTTTTGCTCATCAGATGAGGTTACTTCAGAGGGTTTCATGTTGATTGTGGAATGGACCGAGTTGTTATATTTATGTAGAAGTTCTGGAAGAATATTAAGCCATTTATAATTACCTTGCAGTGTGAATTGTTTATACATAAGATTTTTTAGGGTTCTGTTGAATCTCTCTACAATCGAGGCTTTGAGATCACTGTAACTCGAGTAATGTTTTATTGCCCGGCTTTTAATAAATTGTTGAAACACTGAATTATAAAATTCTTTGCCATTATCTGTTTGCAAATAGCGCGGTGATCTTCCTGAATGATTGATGATTGTCCTGATGGCTTCTGTAACACATTTTCCAGTCTTGGATTTGAGTGGCATAGCCCAGGCAAATTTTGAAAATGTGTCTATGACAGTAAGTAGATACTTGTAGCCCTTGTTGATTTTGTCTAAGTTTTTCAACTGTCCACTTGACAACTCAATCAAGTCGCTCTGCCATAAATCATCTATGCCCTTTGTGACTACTGGGAGTCTCTTAAAATTATGTCGGGCTTGTCTGTGTAATTCATCAACAATAATTTGTCTAGACATAATATGTAAACAAGAATATTGCAACTATAGGGTGTTCAGCAGCTGAGACTGCAGGATTTTCTAAATATAATTTGTCCCCTATTTGTATTTTAAATTCCAGAGTGCCATCATCTTCAGTATAAGCTGTTTCTAATGTATTGGGGTCTGTAAAATCCTCCAACTCTACACTGGTGATTTTTGGTTTGTTGTCAGCATTTGTTATTGATAAGGTAGGGTAGTGATGTGCCTGTGGCTGAAGCCAATATTTGATCTTGATTGGTCTCAATGTGCCTCCAACAAAAAACTGGTAATAAAATTGTGCAGGGGACAGCATATATATTTTGCCACCTGGTGTAAATGGTGAATCATATTCTTTGTTGGGGATGCTGTACAATTCAAGAATTACTGTATGTTTAGGATTCTCGATTATGCCTGTTATTTCCTTTTCTGCTGTGAGCAATCTGCTTGTTACAGATTCAAGGTGCTCATTGATGGTCCTAACAACATCATCATGGCCTGGCTTGATTTTTATGTCCACAACAAGTTTCTTGTATTGTTGCACAATCTCTTGAAGCTGGGTGGCAAAAACAGACAGAGCATTTGCTTGATTGGATTCCATGGTCCCTAGCTGTTGCTTGATATTAGCTACAATTTGTTGCAAATTTTCAACAACTGCCAATTTTGAATTTTGAGCAGTAAGATCATGGACCTGTCTTCTGATATCCTCAAACAGGGCATGCAGTTCATTAATATGTTGATTGGTTGGAAGAGTGGCCACTGTCTGAGTGAGATGTTTGATCTCTGCCTGGATATTCTTGATATCTTCTGATTTCAATATCCTATTCACTGCCCTTTTTATATTTTTAAGTTCCTGTGATGTGGGAAGATTTGATACTGTATTTTGCAAAGATTCAAGTGCCAATTTTACATTGTTTAATTCAGAAGCATCAGCCACATTTTGCATAGCATTTTGGAGCAGGGCTATATCTGCCTGAGAGGGTGTGGATTGTTGTAAAATTTCAAGTTTTGTTTGGATATCATCTATCAAGTGATGAAAATGAGATAGTTCAGATTCAGTGTTGAGGTTTTCAAGCTTTGTGATCTGTTGCTGGACACTGACAAGTGTGTCTACAATACCGGGCAGGCGGGATTCTAGTACATTTGCCAAATCACTTTGCACTGCTGCTATTGTACCTTCAAGATGGGTTATGGAACTTTGAATTTTTCCAAAATCTTCATATGTTTCAAGTTGCAGCTTAATATTTGCTACACTCCGAGTTATTGCACTCAAAGCATCAGAAGATGGCAAGTTGTTCATAAAATTTTCAAGTGTCTCAATTTTTTCTTTAACCTCGGCTATGGCATTGTTCAGGGGGTCCAGATTAGGTATTTGGAGTGACTGAATCTGTTCCTTTAGAGTGGAAATCACTAGATCAAAATCTTCTTGTGATTTTATGCTTTTGACAATTGTTTGGAGCTGTGCCTGGACATTATTTATTTGCTCTTCCAATTGTTGTTTCAATTGCTCGGAGTTGTTAGCCTGGGTCTTAAATTTGGCTTGAAGAGCTGCTACAGCTTCTTCTAAACTTTGAAAATTATCCAATGTTGCCAAGTCAGTATATTTCTGAAGCAGCAATTTGAGTTCAGAATCAATTTTAAGAAGAGGGTCCATGCATTGTGATTGCAAATTTGTAATTTCTAATTGAAGACTGGCATTGAGTGTGGTTTGTAAAGCTTGTAAATCACTTCTTAATTTCTTGACTCTGACATCAAGCATCAGAATCTCATCACTGTGATCTTCATGCCTTGTATGGCCAAATATATCATTAGGCATTTTTGTTTTAATGGTTATTTATTATAGAGTATCTGATTCTTAATTCTATAAAAAAGGGTATAAGCTTGTCATAAGATCCAGGGACCTCAATATATAAGCAGTCACCAGCAGAAACAGTATATACAGTGCCAGAAATCATGTTTGAGTGCTTAATTCTATAAATATTTCTCCCCACTGAAATCTTAACATCACCCTCAGGAGTTGTAATAAATTGTAATTGACCACCTACAGGTAATTGGTAATGATTTAAATTATTGTTAAATATGTACAATATTTTGCCTGTTTCTTCATCAACATCTGTAAGTATGCTGTTCAGATGAATAATTAACAAGCCACTCAGCTTAGACAGCATATCAGAAGAGGGTTGTGGTGTTGGCAGCTCCATAATAGCCTGTTTTTTGAACCCAAATAAGTTCATAGGCATGTTTATTTATTACAAATCATGCTCTGTAATTGGGCATTGTTTGCCATTTTTCAAATCACAATGCCCCCAAGGTAGAGTATGTATGCCACATGATAAAATGCATCTCTTATCATCATGTGGGTCCAGGGCCACTTTTCTTACAATATTTGAAGTCAACAAGTGATCCACACTCTGGATTCTGGATTCTGATGTTCTGATTGAATTCTGGGATTTGATGCAATTTTCATAATCTTCAAATTGGAGGTCTTTTTCAACAGTTGCTTTGCCAATGCCCTTGGCCTTTTTGGCAACAGCGCCACTACATGTTTCAAAGGTGTACATCTTGGCACTTAACCCAGCAAATTTCACAATAACATCACCAAGTGTCTCATCTTTTAACTTGCCAGGCACCTTTTTGTTGTGGGGTTGAATTCTTGTATGTTCACTGGTATCAAAATATTGAAACAATTCAGGCTGTGACATATCTTGATAAACATCTTCTGTTTGAATATCAAGAATAAAACTATCCGTGTCCATGTACAATAATTTTACACGATCACCATAAAAAGGTTTCAACACCTCATAATACAATATTAACATATGTAATTTGGCCAATTCCAATATTACAGCCCCTACATAAATAGGCTTATCAAACTTGATCTTTGTTTTCTTCATGTTGAAAAGTGCCATGTGCTCATCATAAATTCTTCTATAATTGAAATTAGGCTTTGCAACCAATTTTTTGCTCAGGCTGGGGTCAGTAATTATTTTAACATCGGTATGTTTTCTGACATTTTCAATTGTTTTGCCATATACAGAATTAACCATCAATTTAAACAAGCCCTTATCAAATTGGCTCTTTGCCGATGTTCGAAGCTCTGTATTTGTATCAATGTATGACTTCAACCATGTTGAGTGCCTGAACCTCAAAACTTTGCCAACTTTGGTCACTTGAACACCATGTTTCATCAGGAACTGGAGGTTTTTGTAATATGTGACATAGCCTTGTTTCGGCTCCAGAGTCATCATGAGCTTCTTCTGTTTAGAGCCAGGTGAGCACTGAACCTCGGAAATTGGGGGCAGATCAGAAAATTTATTGTGCAAATCATCAGGAATTATCAGATCAACCTCTAAGAAGAGGCCATAGTCACTGTCATCAAAATCCTGAAGATCTTCAATATTGAAATCTTCAACCCATTCAAGCCCTGCATATGGCAGTTTTTGCATCATGGCATGACCATAGAGGCTGTTTGCATCTAAATACGTTATATAATTTGATGGCCGTGCTGGATCATAATTGGGAATATATTTGTTATTTGCTCTGGCATATCTCTGAGAACATTGCACCATCCCTCCTCTTATACCTTTCTCCATAAACAGATACATATCTTGATCGTGGATCAGATCCAATTGCATTTTAGTGTTGAAAAACATTGCGGCCCATGCTAGGCCCGGGGCACTGTAAAAATATACTGGGTCCAGTTTATAATTTTGCATAGAAGATTTTCTGAATGCCTGCAATATATCAGCTAAGAGGGTGACATCAAGTTTCAAATATGCCATGTGATAATCACCAAATGTCTTGCATTTTAAATTGTTCCACATCAACTGAGCATGGTGATAATCTTCATCAGTGATTCCAGATCCTCTGATTCTGCTGTAAAACTCTTCTTGTGGTGGCAGAGAACACTCATCAAATTTAGAAAAATCTGTAACATAGTCATATGGATATACACCCTTCCGCCTAATTAATTTCAGGTCCTGATTTGGAAACAATGCACGTGTGATTTTGAATTGATCATCAGATAATTGAGTGGGCAGTGTAGCCAGGCTAGCCGATAAAATTCTGTAAGAATCAAGAAATCTTATGTGAATAGGAACACCATTAACTTTAATTATCTTGCTAATAGATATATATTTCTCATCATTTTCAGCTAAAATATTTAAATTCTGCTTGTCAAACCCCTCGTACCTGATCAGATGATGAAAATCATAATTGGATGCTCCATGGCAAAATATGGGGATAAATTTTGGTCTCTTGATCTTAATATTGCAGCTATTACACAGGGCCATTAAGAATTTACCATCTGTATGAGAATGGTGTTTCACCTTGATATTTATATCTGAAAATTCAGAATCACATACCGGGCATTTTTCTGCATTGTTGAAATCTTCAATCTGTTCCTCTGTTAAAGGCAACATAGGCTTTGATATTAATAAGATGTTAGATGCTATGTCACGGCACACATTTTCTATTATATATGCAAATATTTTGATGGCATTTGGTCCCTTGTATGAATATTCTTTAATAACAACACCATCCCGTATAACCACACAACAAAAACTGGAAGGTTCATGTTGCTGGTATGGTGTACTTGAAGATTCTTCGGGATCTGGATTGCAGAATGCAAGAGGTTTGAGGTTCGATTCAAAATCACAGACAATATATGCTGGGTGTTCCAACAAGGCTTCAAACTTTTTGAATTTGCAATTTTCACTTGGATTGGGCATCACCATATGAACAGGTTTATGGTTCCCACAGTATTTCAGATGCTCAATTAACTTGTTTTTTGCAATTTCTGCACTCTCTTCCCGAACCCCCTTCACCATTTTTTGACCATCAAATACAGTTAAGCATCTTCTGCACAACTTGAATATTGTATTGGATTTGTCTAGTTGTGTTCTCACTAAAGCTTCAAGATTATGTATCAGAGTATAATGATGTGTGCTATCCCCTTCAATTAAGAGCAGATCAATCGGAATAGCAGATTCATCATCAAGTGTACTGATTCTGAGAGGTGCTATCGGGCAATTGCCAGTGGAACAAATAAATACATTAATAGATAATTGTTTGCCATTGATGTACCTGGCCTTTTTTTCAAATTTATCAATATTCTGAACTAACATTGGATATTCTAAACCCTCCATTGCATCGTCAAAATCATGTTCATGCTGTTTGTAATAAGTTATTCTCTCAGGATGCCTTGAAACTGGATACAGAGCAGCTAAAATACACCACAAAAAGCATTTCTGGTCATTATTTTTTATATTGACCACGGCTCTTTTGTTTTTGATATTAGCAGGTAATGGCAGATATGTAGAACCTTTTAATGGGCTGAATTCAGAAATATTAACATATAACTTGTGCGGAGAGCCGCATAGGCTCCATCCTGACTCTTTTGCCGCAAATTCAGAGTGTTTCATATTCAGTTGATCTATCAACCTGCTTATTATTCTGTCCGAATTTGTATTTGAATATACAGGTACAGTTTCTGTTAAGTGGGGATGTATAAATTTTGTGCCATTTGGTTTCTTATATTGTGTATACAATTTGAGGGAGAGCTTATAAGAGCCATTTTGTGCATTAAGAATTGCCTGTATATCAGGTTTTTTACTGTTCAAAAAATTCTTAATGCCACATCTTGGCTCTGATACAAACCGATAATCCCTAAGTTGGGCATTAAAACTGCTATGGATAGGTTCATAGCGTGGCTGCTTTGCAGGTCCAGCATTAACAGGTGCTTCATGCTTCCTTTTCAGACCAGATGTGGATGGTTGTGAGGGCAATGCTGATGACTGTACATAAGAATTACACTCATTTGTAATATGCCTTGCTTAATATTTTATGGCATCTTGGACACATTTTTGTGGCTTTTCTGCATTTCTTAGAGTTACAAATACGGCAATGCCTAGCCCAATGAGAACTAGATATATTTTTATTACACCGATTGCAATATTTTTGTTTTGGCATTTTTTCTTGTTGTTTATTATATAAGATTTTCTGGGCTTCAATTCAAAACTTTATACTTAATAAAAAATATCAGTTGGGTTCAGCAGTTAGTGGCTGAGCTGGTGCTTTTATACCCAAACAACAGCAGTAACTAGGTTTTGGTGATAGTTTTGCTGATGTACAACACACTTCACCAGGTTTAAAACCTCATCTCTATATCAACTAAATACAATTCAAAATTGGATTTTGAACTGTACAATAAATATTCTCTAAGTCTCACTTGTGTTTATATTAACAGAACAAGACAAAACCAGAATTGTATTCAGGATTGCATGTTTTCATACAAAAAAACCATATTTTTGACAAGTTTATAAACAACAATCACACAGATATAGCTTTTACACACATGGCCGAATCTGTCTGAGCAGAGGAGGGAGGGGGGGTTTCAGATTTGGGGGCTATCAACTAGCAGTAATTATTCTCAAAATCTCACTTGTGGACATATTATTTTGCCACATGTATTTCAATCTTAAATATTTTATCAGGACTCGAACCCCGAGCCTTTTGTTTACAAGGCAACAATATTATCATTTTGCCATCAGGGGAGGCTTCATATTTTATGAGGACTTAAACCCGAACCTCCACACCTGAAAAATTAGGGTATAAGCCCCTCTTGCCATTGTCTTAAGTATGGGTAAATCTATCTGTTGAGCCCTCGCCTTTTCTACACTAGAAATTCAGAAGTTCTTAAAAATCAGAGCATATCACACCTGAAGAATTGGGGTACAGGCCCCATCTTGGCATTGTTTTAAGTGTAAGCAAATCTGATTGTTCAATCAAATAGCCTCGCCTTTTCTACACTTGTAAGTGGTCCTGTCCCTACCGTAAACACTACTACTACAGTATGTAGAAATATATAATGTACGCTAAACACAACCGTATTTTCAGACGCTGACCGACTACTGTTAACGAGGTGAATGACATGCCGAATAACCTTGTAGTGTATTTTATGTTACCAAGTACAAATTAAGAGAGAGTTTAAATCACCAAACATGGGTTTTATTGAATTATTCAACTACTCTGTTGCAATTTATGATAAATTTACTTTCATTCTAAGATCGAAAATTATTTTTAGGTAATTTTTAAACAATTTTAAGGTCACTTGATAGGTCATTTTTAAGATTGTTTTAGGCCATCAACTTCCAAGCCTTACTAATAGGGGTTGCTAAACTCTCCCTTCCTTTCATATCTAGACGAGCTCGGTGGCAGAGTGGTTAGCACAGCGCGCTACGACGCCAGGGGTCTTGGGTTCGACTCCCAACCTGAACATGAGTGTTATTTGTGAGTGTCCCTTAATCAATTTCATCATATCATCCTAATCGTCACGATTATTCAGGACTAAAAATTTGAACAATTTTTTTTTCATCAGCATTCTCTTCCCTATTGTCTCCATAGCATTCATACCAGGTTTCACTGCAATCCGTTACTCGAATGTACTCCAGAGTAGAGAAATTCTAATTCTCTACGCCACATTTCCACCTGGTGGTGAAAATGTGAACTTTTTCCTTGACCATTCGCTTCCCCATGGTCTCTATAGCCTCTCTACCAAGTTTCAGCTTAGTCCGTTGCTTCCAACGGGCTCCAGAGGGTTCTGAGTACGGAAAATTTAATTTTATGCGCCACATTTCCACCTAGTGGTGAAAATGTGAACTTTTTCATTAGCATTCGGTCTCCATAGCATCTCTAGCAAGTTCCACCGACGAGCGGACAGGGACAGGCTTAGCACCTTGTGAGATATATGCTAACAGCACCTAACCTGACCTGCCTAACCTATCCACGTAGGAATATAAATAGCAGAAATAACCATGTAAATACGTTAGGCAGTTTAAATTTTGTTTATTTAAGCTATTATATTCCTACGTGGATAGGTTAGGAAGGTCAGGTTAGGTGCTGTTAGCATATATCTCACAAGGTTCTAAGGCTGTTTAGGGCCGCTTTTGTTTCACCGAAATCCGCTTCCTCGAACGGACTGCAGATGGCTCTGAGTAGGAGATATTTATTTATGACCACCCGGTACTTTTAACATAATTCAGATACTTCCTAACTTGTTTATTAATTGCTACTAACACTTATATTGTACTTGGATGTGGGAAACCCCGCGAAACATAGCACATCCACTTTTATTAACACTCCATTTGTACGCTGCCATACAAACAGTGGTTAGTGTCGCTAGTTAAAGTGTAAATACATGCTAACTACTAAACCTAACCTACCTAACCTATCCCCGTATGCATACAATAGCTTAAACAAAATATAACTTGCCAAACCTATTTACAAGCTTGTTTATGCTATTATATGCCTACGTGGATAGTTTAGGCAGGCCAGGTTTGGTGCTGTTGGCATGTAATTCCCTCCCAAGGTGCTAATGCTGTCCCTAGCTGCTCGTTGCGGGGTTGTAGTTCACTTATTTTCCGAGGATTCATAAGTCTTGGTGCTACTATAAGAACTCAAGGATCAAGGACCTATTTAAAGGAGGGGTCCGCCAGTAGGAGTTGCCAAAAACTAAAATGAAATGGTTTTAAATAAAATTTAAATGGGTGTTGCAACACTGAAATGCCGTCTGCTGAAAATAATTAAGTTTCTTTCCCCGAACGTAAAATTCGATTTGAATCAATCAGTTTTTTTATTTACTAAAATAATATTAATGTGCATAACAATAATAAAGATTCATTAAGAACAAATTTTTATGTTATAAATCTTTCAGTTTTCTATTTTGACAAGTATTTCCTTCGTAGAACAACTTTTAAAGAAAATAAATGTCTGATCTAGTAGTGCATACTGTTAAAATTAAACCCACACACTCAAATTCTTTATCTATCCTTTAACCTTTTTTTTACACGCGGGGTAGTTTGTATTACTTCTGTTTCTGTATTTTATTATTCGTATCTGTCTTCTGTCTCTTGCAGTACTTATGACAATGATGATGAATAATTTAATGTGTGAGATAGGAAAGAATGGAACACTTCTATCCGTGCCAAGTATGGATTCTTTAGAAGAAAGATTACTCTGCCATCTATGATTTGAATTTGCAACCTCTGGGATGATGCAAGGTCAATTAAACTTCCTGTAAGCCTTTTTCCGATTGTGTGATCTTTATAGAAAATCCCTGATATGCAAAGAGCGTAATTCCGAGCAGTAGAACAAGGGCATGCAGGTGCTTAACGTTAATGCATCCCCAACTAGGTCAATGTCAGTGTTTCAGAGTGATTGATGAAGGTGATCTGGTGACATCCGTTGCTTCCGCATGGTATCAGGTGACACTGGAAATCTCCTACTGCGTCGCCAGCGGGGGTGGTGGGCTTGATATTAACATTGAATAGCAGAGGTATTAATACAGGCGCCAGACCCTCGCTAGTATGCAAGATGCAGTCCGGGAAGTCCGACGTGGAAGAGAGGTTGACATTTAGAAAATTAACATTATTACCATCTGGTATCAAGCTATTATTTTGTTAATTTACTAGCATGATTTTTTAGCACTTTATTCGCTAATATGCAGTGATGTGCGTCTACGCGTAAACAACGATAGTCTACATTCTACACGTAGACTATTTTATACACGTAGAGTACGTAATCTATGTAAACAACATGGCGAAAGGTGAGAACTTAGCAAAGGGCTCCGTGGAATTAAAAGAAAATTATACTGCGTATCAGTTGCTGATGTGTGAGGGGAACTTTTCATACTCTTTCTTCCAAATTCGAACAATTTCTCACCTATGAAAGAACTAATATAGGAAATATTCTAGTGTTTTATAGGTAAAAGACCATTTTTGCCTTACAACTGCCATCTGTTGTTGTTTTCTGCATACTATTTATCTTCTTCCATAGTTGATAATAGAAAAGAAGATAAATTTTATTGTAAATACGATTCTTTTCATTTTGTTAGAAACGAATATAGTTGAAAATGTCACTTTCCTTTCGCGAAAACCTTGCAAATTATTTTTAATGCACTTTAGATTGTCTACGTAGTCTATGTAAACTACAACCCAATGTAATCTACGCGTGGATTACGTGTAGACAACGCATGTAGACGTAAACTTATAGTCTACGGCACATCACTGCTAATATGACAAAACAATTTTCAGTCATTGTGTTTGTTTCTAGTGGGATCCGAACCACAATGTGCCTCCACCGAATATCGAACCCGGGATCACTTAGAATGTGATGACGTTACCACTACGCCATCGAGAGGCTCCCGGTGTACTTGCATCGTTCTGGTGACCCAAATTCAGAAGATACGTCTTACTGGTTGTACAGTCTGTTCCACTGTTTTGATTGGTCAAGTGAGCAGTACGGTTCCCGAGCGAGTGGAGAACCTAGTTGACAAGGTGGTACTAGACGTTACATTCATCCACTCACCATCCACCATCAGTACTCACGTCAGTCCACCCCGAACAGTTTACACAAGAGTAGCTCATCTACCTTACACTTTTAATACAGTGCCTATCACGGCCGAGGTGGCGGCTGGCTCGCCGCGAGGTAAGATCGCGTCTGCCGGCAAACTGGATGCAACATCCGCGTAACTGGAACCGGTAGCTACTTAATGAAGTAACCTCGTACAATTACATTGACAGTTGCAATTAAAATGAGCACGTACTTTGTTACAAGAGGTGTTGTAAATGATATCCTCCTGCATCCACACATTTACGGCATAAAACATGAATCAGTTCCTCATCCGAAATTTCTTTAATTTCTCTCTTGATATACTCTTTCAATTCTTCTAATGTATGGCTTCAGGTTTAAAATCTTGGTAGCTCGTCACGGAGACGTCATTAAATGTCTGTTTCTTGTACAGTCAACGGCAAAGATAATGGTAGGCAAATTGTCCATCACAATTTTCATTACTCTTTACTCCACACCCTGTGTTGTTTAAAGGAATGCATTTCTGTTGATACAAAGCAGATGTTCTCCTCTGCCTATTGACGTTTTTACTTCAATTCATGATCATCACATTGTGGAAAACGGACTGAATGAAAATGGTGATGGACAATTTGCCTACTATTTCTTTCGCCGTTGGGTGTACAGTGTCTCTCAAAAGTTTTAGGACAACGACATTTTAAACTAGGCAACCCAAATTACGTAAGGCGCTGGTGGGTTGCGTGTAGAGATAGGCTCAGTTTCAGGGTTGCCATATGCACAAAAGATATTTATGAAATACGCGAAAGGAATAACACCAAGTATTATTGTATAAAACTCTAAAAAAATATCAGTATTACATTTGTCGCAAATAAGAAATACTTTCTGAAAGAAAGAAAATCGATTTTCTAGTATTTCATCGCTGATGAGTCTAAACAAAGGAAAAGAGGCGAGAGGAAACGAAAAGGGACAACAAATGAGAGGAGAAAAGAGAGAGCGAAATGGGAAGAGGAAAAGTAAAGGAGAGAAGAAAAGTTGGTTGGTTGGTTGATTTAGTGTTTTAAGTCCACTTTATGCTCAGTAAGGCTAATCGGGACTGGACCTACAGTTTAAAGTGGAATCCGAACCACTATGTGCCTCCACCGGGTATCGAACCCGGGACCCCTTGATTACAAGGCGACGACGCTACCACTGCGCCATTTGGGAGGCCCGGAGAGAAGAAAAGATAGGAGAGATGTGGATAGGAGAAGTAATGAGGAGAAAGGGAAAATATGCGAGGAGAGATGAGGAAAATGGAGCAAGGAGGAGAAGAGATGAGGGAATTCTGTTTGGAATTAACGACGTGGGAGGGGAAATGGTAAATAACAAAACCTCCATTTCAACGAACTGAGAAGTGGAGAAAAATTGGATACTTCTTATAATATGAAAATTACATTCATGTTTTTAGTGGTATAATCGTAGGTAAAATCAGCCAAAAGGCATTTCGCACCGATCTAATAATTCTCCAATTCATCTTAAAATATTATTGAATGTTTCATGTTGATAATTTGATCAATGCATCAATTCTTGACGCTGAGACGATATTTTCTACAAATACCTCATCTCTCCCCTAATCTTCTTTCTCTTGTCTCATTCTCCTTCTTCTGCCCATATGTCATATCGCCTTCCCTCCTGTTATCGCCTCATGTCTCCATCCCATTCTTCTCCACTCCTCTTATCTACTCTCCTGTCTTAGATTTCCGACTCCACTGCACTCTTCTCCTCTTCTTTTCGTTTTTCTATTTTTCTCTCCTTTACTCTACTCTCCACTCCCCTCTTCTCGTCTCCTCATCTCCTCTCAAACCTCATTTTTTCCTCTCCTCTCATCTTTTCCCTTTCTCCTCATTACTTCTCCTATCCACATCTGCCCTATCTTTTCTTCCCTCCTTTACTTTTCCTCTTCCCCTTTCCCTCTCTCCTTTCTCCTCTCATTTGTTGTCCCTTTTCGTTTCCTCTCTCCTCTTTTCCTTTGTGTAGACTCATCAGCGATGAAATACTAGAAAATCGATTTTCTTACTTTCACAAAGTTTTTCTTATTTGCGACAAATGTAATACTGATATTTTTTTAGAGTTTTATACAATAACACTTGGTTTTATTCCTTTCGCGTATTTCATAAATATCTTTTGTGCATATGGCAACCCTGAAACTGAGCCTAACTCTACACGCAACCCACCAGCGCCTTACGTAATTTGGGTTGCCTAGTTTAAAATGTCGTTGTCCTAAAACTTTTGAGAGACACTGTACAAGGCGCCGGAGGGATTCTTGAGGAGTATGTTCCAATCGTGTTCCAACGTCGTCAAATTTCTCCTCAGTAATCACACGCCATTTTACCTTTTGCTTCTTACCAAGAACAGACCCGGTTTCCCTAAATTTGTTCACAAGTTTTCGATCATTGTTTGTGTGTGGAACAGGAACATTTGGGAATTCTGCTGCAAAACGCCTTCTAACTATCCTACACGAATTCGTAATGACGTAAGAGTCACAAATAAAAAATCGTTGTTTTAAATTGTACGGGGATAGCGTGACAGTATTAGACTACAGAAAAGCACCAGTAATACGTAAACTAAAACAAAACAATCTAAAACAATTGTTTTAACATCTTAACACTCATAAACAAGTGCAAACTGGACACCAGCTTTCTGGATACTGAAGCACTGACGTGTCCAGTGCAAAGGTCAACGCACAGCTGTGGGTATAAATGACGGCAGGTGTGTTCTCATTGCCCGGCGCGCTAGCCGCTGCTCCACGGCCGACTCGACCGTGAAAGGCACTGTATAAGTCACCAGCTGCGGTGGCGGAGTGATCAGGTTAGAGCCCTACAACGCTAGGTGTCCGGAGTTCGAATCGCAGTTTGAGCATTGATGCTCTTTGTGAATGTCATCAATTTCCCAATCTAACCAACTTCTTCCACAACACTCCATCCCCTTCATCCCATCCAAAGGGGGGGGGAGTTAAATTCAGAGTAACTGACGTTCTGGGTTATTCAGAGGCATCTGGACTTAAGCGCATACCCTCTAATGTATGCACTTGGAGGCGGGCTTACTTCGCCCCCCCCCCCTTAATATACCTACCTCAATTGAAAACCCCGGTGCAAGGATCAGACAGCTCCACAGATTTGCTGCGTAGTAGCAATGGAAAAGGAGTTTTCTGGCATGTTTCTGCCAGCGCATCATCGCAGACAGCTCCTGGAGCAGTCTGGTTCTTGCAGCGGCTATAGTTCAGTGTTCGGCCACGCGGCGGCGTGCAGCAGTTGCTATCAAGACTGCACACTTCAATATGTATGTTACTGTTGCTTCTAGTTATTGCACGTGAATACCCCTTACTTCTTCGACATTTCATTCTATTATTCAGTTTTTCGTGTCTCCTGAAAGCTTTTATAATTTGGAGCTGTCTGATTCTAGCTCCAGGGTCTTCAATTTCATCATATCATCTTCATCGTCGTCATTAGCCAAAAGTGACAGAAAAGCGACGATATATCACAACTCTAACTAACTCTCTAGCCTTCTTAAACCCGAAGATTTATGGCTGCAGCAACACAAGGCTTTCGTTTCATCTGTCCTGGCCTTCCTACAAGTCTCTCACCATCAGGTTTCCCAACAAGAATCCTGTAAACTCCTCTTTCCTCTCCCATTCGTGCCACATGGCCCGCCCGCGTAAAGCTTGTCGCACACTGAGACGCGGGGAAACACGGAAAAATCCGGCAACATAGCTTCTGTCGTCTGCTTCTATTGAAATCAAGTGGTGTAACGCCCACTACAGCGAAACGTGCGGAACGGAAGCACGGAATTTCCTGCCAGACGTCTGCAGGATTTTAGGGTGGAAATTTTCCCGTTGATTGCGTCAGCTACTCTCTCGTGTAATTTCGCGTATCTTCGTTTAGCTCCGGCAAGCGTCACGCTCGGCTCAGCTGTAGCGTACAACAGGTGTATGGTGGATGTTGTGTAATGCAGTGGAACCACAGAGGGGGGGGGGGCGCCCCGTGAAATTATTTGTGCCCTATTAAATCAATATTGTTTTCAGTTTGCAAAAAATTGGATCGCTCGCAAAATACATGTAATTGTCATGCGTACAAAATTAAAGAATTGCATTCGTCGTGCATCTTCTCTCTTTCAAAAATACAGTTTGTGTGCTTGTTTTCCATTATTAGCTAATGTGAAATTGAAAGTGTTGAAATAAAATATTTGAGATCTTTTGTTCCGACACTATTGCTTTAGCGGCAACTTCTGCTCTCTTTTTGCGTGATTTACGAGGATAATGTTCGATATTACTACTATTATCACCAACACCATTACTACTACTACTACCAATATTATTATTATGGCGCGTATATTCAGACAAAAATTCGTTGTTGCTCCTTTGGTGTGGTGCATTCATCTTTTGCCTCGGTAAGTACGTTATTGAACTGCAATTTCACAGGGTTCGTGTTCGTGCTTGTAAAATAATGTGTTTGTCAATAAGAAGAAATGTAAAAAGGGTAAATATTTACTTTGTACTGTGATACATGCAGGGTCTCCGATAGGGGCGGGGCAAATGGGGCATTTTTCCCCAGGCCTCCGATTCCAAGGCCCCCCCACCCCCACAGCTCTCAAACGTTTTCTTCATTTCCACAAACGTTACCTAATGTAAGAAAGTAGAAAATATTTCCAAAAAGAAAAAAATCCGTAGTCCCAAGAGCCAAGGGGTCTGTCGGTTTTGTATTTTATCTTACGTTCTCCAGTTCTAACGTTCTGTCTGCATAGCATGGTGAAATGCACAGACGATAACTTTTCTTTTACCCTTTTTTACCTTTAGTCTGTTATAGCTTAAAACTAAGTAAGAAAGTTGTTTGGTAATAATAATGTACATCTGTTTAATGAAAGTTAGTTGCTTGCCTTAACGTTTCCTTCCTTCTTCTGTTTGAAAATAATTAAAGTTCCATGAAAGAAAGTTTACGTGGCACAAACAGTGCCGTGCTGTTAGGGAACGTGCTCTTAGCGAACACAGTTACGGAAGGATTTGCAGGTGCGTGCTGTTAGCGAACACAGTTACGGAAGGATTTGCAGGTGCGTGCTGTTAGCGAACACAGTTACGGAAGGATTTGCAGGTGCGTGCTGTTAGCGAACACAGTTACGGAAGGATTTGCAGGTGCGTGCTGTTAGCGAACACAGTTATGGAAGGATTTGCAGGTGCGTGCTGTTAGCGAACACAGTTACGGAAGGATTTGCAGGTTCGTGCTGTTAGCGAACACAGATAGGGAAGGATTTGCAGGTGCGTGCTGTTAGCGAACACGAAAACTTGTCCTGTCTTATATGTCCTTGAATCTGGTTAGCATGCAAGTGTTGCCAGTGATAAGCCAACTTGCGTGGAGAAACACCTCAGTGGCTGGTGTCTCTTGACCTGACCTGACCCACCCCCTGATCATTCTTCAATCGGGTCTTCCTTGTCGCACAACAGTTTTGCTACCTTGTGTTCTGACGTCAGATGAGGAATACCTACGAGGTTATGTTAGGCCTGTTAGGTTAGGTTTCATTAGCATGAATACAATGACAAATTATTATTTAGGCTAAGAGAACTAAACCTAGCTAGCCTAACCTAACAACGTAGGCATTTAGCCTAAAATTAAAAAAGCTTGCTCCCGTGACGTCAGAACACAAGGTTGCTCAAGTGTTGCGATAAGTGAGACCCTTCTTGAATCAACTGCGAATCCAGCAAGATAAGTGAAATAGAATTAAAAATATATAGCTAACAAAAACTTTCATGTAGTTAACCTAAATTGTTGAGGATCCTCATTTATCTAATTTCAAACACAAAATGATTATAAGGTATCACTGGCAACACTTGCATGTTGACCACTTTCAAGGACAAACAAGACAGGGCAAGTTTGTGTGTTCGCTAACAGCACGCACCTGCAAATCCTTTCCTTCCGGTGTTCGCTGAGAGCACGTGTTCGCTACGAGCACGAAATCGCACAAACATATGCAAACGAATATAATTGCCAACAAATATTTGTGAGTTACAATACTGTTTTCAATTGTCTGAACTCATATGAGACCGCTTCCAACACTTCCCGGTTTATATTTATGTAAGAGAAATAGTACTTAACTGAGACATGCCGCAAGCCTTTCTTCACATGGTTCTGATCGGCGAAATGTGGTATTTTGCCACTCTATAAAAGGCTTAACTATGTTAAAAATTTGGTAGAACTTTTCTTGCGTGGTTGCACCACTGCATCACACAACATCCACAATACACCTATTGTACGCTACGGTTGAGCCGAGCGTGACGCTTGCCGGAGTTAAACGAAGATACGCGAAATCACACGAGAGAGTAGTTGACGCAATCAAAGGGAAAATTTCCACCCTAAAAACCTACAGACTTCTGGCAGGAAATTCGGTGCTTCGGTTCCGCGATCTTGCAATAGATCAGGAAACAAATAATGGAACTCTCCGTAAACTTCCCCTTTTTTAAATTTGTCTTTTGCACTTTTCTTCTTCTTCACTAGCAAGCAGTGCAGCAGCAAATAACAAGTCTTCATCATCCTGACAACACGTGCACCGCAATCACTGCTCTTCATGGTTCGACGCGGTACATGTGCGGAGTGCCCTCTGAAAGGAAAATTAAAGTTTCCACTCGGAGGTTCCGGGTACCGAGTTTCCGGCGTCACAGTGTGCGACAAGCTTATGTCTTCTTGATTTAATCATTCCAATAATATCTGGACATGAATACAAATTGTGCAGTTCTACAGGGTGGCTCAATAAGTCACTTAACACCCCCAGTACAAGGCCACTGCGGCATGGAACGTGAAAATGGCGATGACCAATCGTTATCAGGCCAAGGGGGAACCACATTGACGTCACCCGCATGGTCGGCAGCCATCTTGATGCTCGCCATCTTGATTTCAACTTCAGAAATTTAAATGGGAAGGGGGTCGTGCGACATATCAAAATGGGCTAGAATTTCACCAGAAAAACAACTGTGATATTTGTTTTCACCTAACTTTAATTGTTGCAGAGTTAACAATACCACAAAGTTATGGCTCAATAAGTCACTTAACACCCCCAGTACAAGGCCACTGCGGCATGGAACGTGTAAATGGCGATGACCAATCATTGACTGGCCAAGGGGGAACCACATTGACGTCACCCGCATGGTCGGCAGCCATCTTGATGCCCGCCATCTTGAATTCAACTTCAGAAATTTAAATGGGAAGGGGGTCGTGCGACATATCAAAATGGGCTAGAATTTCACCAGGAAAACAACTGTGTCATTTGTTTCCACCTAACTTTAAATTTAAGGGCGATTTCCGCATGGGAGAGTGACACGTCCTTTCCTTTTTGCTTAAATGTTTATTGTTCAAATAATCGTTAGTATGTGATTATGTGATATTTATTGTTAGACCAATCACTGAAAATGTCCGGATATTGACTTACCGGTATGTACATATCTTGTAGTATTGGTTGGCATGGGAATTACGATTGTGTTTTGTCTTTACATAAAAGTTTAAAAGAGTGATGATGTGAATTGATCGTGTCAAGAGTAGCATATTTCCTTTTTCACTGATCTGAACGAAAATACCACTAATACGTGAGGAACGGATTGCCATCATATTGATGTCAGGGGACACCTGAAAGCCATGGTGTATGCTACGAAAATCAGGGATCTGGCCCACTTGCGCACACGCATTGTGGATGCCTGTACTGCAATAACTCCTGAGGTTCTTCAGAATGTGGTAAGGTCATGGGAGAGACGATTACACGTGTGTGTTGCGCAAGAAGGACGTCATATTGAGCATGTGTTATAACTTTGTGGTATTGTTAACTCTGCGACAATTAACGTTAGGTGAAAACAAATGTCACAGTTGTTTTCCTGGTGAAATTCTAGCCCATTTTGATATGTCGCACGACCCCCTTCCCATTTAAATTTCTGAAGTTGAATTCAAATGGCGGGCATCAAGATGGCTGCCGACCATGCGGGTGACGTCAATGTGGTTCCCCCTTGGCCAGTCAACGATTGGTCATCGCCATTTACACGTTCCATGCCGCAGTGGCCTTGTACTGGGGGTGTTAAGTGACTTATTGAGCCACCCTGTATATTATACCAGGTGGTTATAGTTAAAGTGACGGTGTTCAGAGTGGTACAGCACGGGCTGTAATGAGAGTAGCAGTCTGAAACTTCGTAGATATGCTAACGAAGCAATGCGCTCGCGAATTATGAAAAAAAAAAGGTTCCAATTCTCGCCCCCAGGGTAAAAAATGGCGCTGTAAGCAGTCAAAACTTGGTATAGTTACAGGAAAAAACACTATAAATCGCAGAAAACAATACTCTTTGTAATAAAATATCGCTACAATTTCACTATTCGAATTACATGAACATTACTAAAGGAAAAAGCAACAAGCGTCAACAACCACAACCAGGGAGCTCACACAATGGTTAGGCAATATCACCGGCTTTGACGTCAGAGTTATGGAAAATTCCACGTTTTGACTGCTTACAGCGCCATTTTTTTACCCTGGTGGCGAGAATTGGAACTTTTTTTTTTTTTTTTGCATAATTCGCGAGCGCATTGGTTCATTAGCATGTCTATGAAGTTTCAGACTGCTACTCTCATTACAGCCCGTGCTGTACCACTCTGAACACCGTCACTTTAATTATAACCACCTGGTATAACCTTCTCCACTCACCTGTCTCCTCATCCCTTTTAGGTCCAAATATTTCTCCCAGGATTTTATTTTCAAATACTCTTAATTTATTTTCCTCTTTCAATGTTCGGGACAAAGTTTCACATCCACAAAATACTACAGGCAGAATTACTGTTTTGTATATTTTAACTTTTAGTTTCATAGATATTATACGAGAAGTTTATGAAGATAAAAGTAACACGCATTTTCTGAATGTAGCCTCTTTTTTATTTTCTCTTTAATATCATTTTCATTTGTTAGCATTACTCCTAAGTACGTGAATTTGGAAACTGATTCAAACGAGTTGTTATCAATATAATTAGATTTTGATTATTACGTAACAACTGATTTCGGTCTGTAAGCATATATTTAGTTTTCTCTTTGCTAACTTACAAACCTATCTCTTTAGCTGCTTTGAAAAATATTTTAGCATTATTCTTAATTGTATTTATATCATCCACTAATAAGTCTACATCATCTGCATATGCTAACAATTGAGTGAGACCATTTAATTTAGTCCTTCATTAGTTTCCTAACAGCATATTCTAAGGCAAAATTAAAGAGCAATGAAGATAATGCATCTTCTTGTTTAAACCCATCGATAAATCACAAAACCAAACAAAATGTAAGTAACCATGGACATTTGGGCATTTTCGCACAGCATGTGTTGACAACACTGCTTTTGTGACGACGCCATGCTTAACAAGAAGGTTACATTGCCTTGACAGGACTTCGGGTGATACTTTCGTAACAAGATGCGACTGCAAAACAGCTTCCATCCTGTTCTGCAAGACATTTCGCACTCTGCAAGTTTATTTTCGCAAGTTCGTATGTGAGAACCGGCTGTCAATCCGTTCTCTCCCCTGAGTGGCTGTTAAAATATACAATCCTGAACGGCGCGCATTGCTCGCTGTGGGGGAAACCATGGGTAACCAGTGGTTGGCCTTCCACTTCCATGTTTGTTTGTGGTTCTTACCACGTTAGCCAAGGTTGGCGCTGTTATGGGAAAAATAGGATGTTCCGTCGGTGCTCGAGTGCAGGCAATAAACGTGCATGTGGAGTGATGCACGACGGGAAGGGGCGATCTTGGGAAAGAACGGCGTGCTCTTGGGTCACGATTGTTCGTAGGTCTTCTGCAATTAGAGCACTTGAAGATCAAGGCCGGTCCCGGTGAGAAGAGTGGTCAGTCGTCTTGAGATACGCGTGTGATTTCCATCAACCGTTGTTACTTTCGACGTATAGCTTGGAAATTCTCTTCTCGAAAATGAAGAGACTGCAGTTCTCTCAAAGGGGTGGTGCTGGACCAGGTCCGTAGCTAGAGCGGGGGCAAATCCCTCCTCCCCGAGAGCCTGCTTTGCCTCCCCTTTGAAAAATACAGAACACATTCCTACCTGGAATTCTCACTAATCTTTACAATTATATTCTCTATTACTCTAGCAACATAACAAAGACACTTAGATTTTGTGATTTATGAGGGTGTATGGGATTCCGTATAATGGCGTATCAGGATTGGGAGGAAAAATTACCGTCCGGATTCAGACTTTGGGAAATAATTTTGCAATTTTCAGTATCTAGAACAGTTGGGACAGTTTGAGTAGTCTTGTATTAAAGGTGCCTAATGTGTTTGGATGTTTTTCTTGGATCTTTTGCTATGAACTTTGAACTGCTTAAATTTTTGTTTCCCAAGTCTATCTTTTGGTAATAGTGATTCATGTCAAAGAAAGGGAGTGGATATTCGATTTTTCTTATTTAGCGTTGCTTTTCTGCAATTTCTAGCTAATCGTAACAATGAGTGATGACGTGAAATTGATGAAGAGACACTCATAAACAGTGCCGCAACTACAGATCCACCCGACCTTTAACGGAAGTTCATTCTAGGGGAAGCAAACATTGAAGTAAAAAAAACAAGACTAGGAGAATCTAAGAATAGCAGGACAATTGGGTACTCATGATGGAATTAGTTTCTATGTGTTCCTTGCATTTTTCTTCCAGACGGCCAAGAGCAATTGCAAGGGGCACAGAGGAACAATTGCACCCCTCGATTTCAAATTTTATACAAATAAAAATACCATTCGTAAGTTTTTTTTTGCTCGCTTCGCTCGCAATCTCTGCTATTCTTATAGTCCAAGTTAAGAGCCATAGCTATGGGGCCGCGGGAGTCGGCCCTGGAAGCTAAACAATTTATATGAAAAAAGAAATGTTAAAGAGAATGCAATGGCGCCCCGTAAAATTATTTGCATCCTATTAAAACAATTTCTTTCTATGAAACTTAATATGAAATATTAATGATGACACTGTAATCCAAGAAGTCATTGATCAATCAAGGGATTCCTATTTGTTTGTCAGGTGTCAAAACATGTATTTCAACTATCATATAATACAATTCACACAATATTTTGCGAAATGGTTAACGTAACAAGTAGGCAAACATTGTCTGTAGTGATGCAAGAGTCTGGAAATAGAGTCTGTGGTGGACTAAGGGACACATGTTTTAATGTTTTAGCAAGTACAATAAAATGTATTACAAATTTTTACACAAGTCATCAAAGTGTAGATAATATGTAACCATTATTATTTATTTAATTCGATTTTTCTTGCATAACATAACACAATGGTGTTGTTGGATTCTCGTTAGATTCATTTGTGCGTAAAAATCTTGCATACTGGAAACTAGAGAGAATCATTATGAAACATGATTTATAAAGGGCCCCCTTAATCAGTTCTGCAGAGAGGCTCAAAGCTATTAACATTATCGTCCTGTAAATATCAAGTAGATACAGTCCCTATTAGCCTATTTATGTTAAACTTCATATTCTTTGGCAATCTGGAAAGGTCATTATCAAAATATTTCTATTTGATGTTGCTCGAAGTTTTTTTTTGTTTGTTTGTTTGTTTGTTTGTTTCAGTTTCTGTTACTTATCTCTTTTGGGGGAGGGAGCAAGTGTCTCTGTGTACCCTGCTATATCTGCCAATGCGACACAATATATTAAGAATTTGATTACCTGTTTGATTATTCGTTTATTTCGTCACTTTATACATTCGTAGTTACCTATTGTGCATTGCGATAGATTGTTTAAAGTGGGATTTTGCTTTTCTGACGAAAATAATGTCAATCATAGCCCAACGAACCATACACGGATAGCCCCAAAAACCATTCACGATAGCCCCAAAAACCATTAACAAATAGCCCCACGAACCATACACGGATAACCCCACGAACCATTCATAAGTAGCCCCACAAACCATTCACAGGAAGGTTAGGTTAGGTTCGGTTAGGTTAGGCAAACGTAGTGGTCATAGTAATATCGTGAAAAACACATGATTTACCGCTCCAGCAGATTCTACGATGACAGAAAATATCTCCACGAAGTATCCAAATGCTAGAAAAACTCATTCCAGTAAGTACTTTCTTGTGTAAGAATGAAGAAACCCGTTATTACGATCAACAACTGTTATCAAAATTTGCCCCCTCTAGGATGGACTTCGCCCCCCCTCCTACAAAGAATTCCTGGCTATGGGACTGGGCTGGACTTGAGACGAGGGCGTATGTCCTAACTTTGCAGTACCCCGCATCATCCAATCACATCCTTCCCATCTTAAACAGACATAATATTTTAACAATGGCCAACAGGAGGCTACTGCACTATGTCTTTTATTCATTGTCTGCAAACTGAACGTAAATCTGCATACTTATTTGTAAAAATTATGTAATCGCAGCACAATTCACAGATACGGGACATGTCGTCACAACGAACTTGACATTCCTCACCAATCGACTACTCTATATACCTCATCTTCCCCGAAGCATGGAATGCACTGGAATAACAAATGTTAAATCCATAAAACTCAATAAGAGTTTCAAAATTAAATTGAAAGAAATGCATCTAAAAGAATAGTAGCACACACTAGAAGTAAACTAGCACTCAACAAACGACAAAACACTCATATTCTATAACTGAAATTATTAGAATTCTATTACTATCTTGAAATTATTATTATTTACTTAAAGGCAACAATATGTTGACATTCACAATTATTTTTTTTTCACATTTGTATAATAATATTTTTTGTTCTTTCACATTTATATTATTTTATGACTAATATTTCTGTAATGAGTATATTCGTAATTGTAGGTATACGTGAAATTCTTTATTTCTTTTTAATGTAATCAAGCTTTCCATCTTTATTCATGTATTATCATAAGATAAGAAATATCAGTATATTATCTGTTGTAAACAAAGATCAAACCTCGGACCGCGCAAGGTGTAAAGCACTCGGTGTTTACAAAATGCAATCACTGACGGCTTGTAACCACACATTCGCACACATTATTAGCATTTTACCAACTGGACGACGTTTACAAACAATGAAGTCAGTGGCGGCTTGTAATCACACATTCGCGAATATCTCGAAAACGGCTCGTTTGCGGACCCATGTTTACAGAGACTTTTCTGCTTCTATTATCGTGTACTTTCACCTGTCACTTTGCGCTATTACTTTTGGGACACCCTGTATATTTTCACAGTTCGGAGTTTCGCCGTATGAAGAGTGGGGTATAAATGACCCTTGGTGCTGAAACATACATCCTATTTTTTACAAACAAACAAGTGGAGGAGTCTACAATGTTGAACATCCCGTTATCATGGTATCTAAAAATAACCCATCGCCACCTTTGACATTAAAAATGGTGATCATCCACAATTACATCCAAAATACAAATGTATCGGTATCCAAAAGTATGGGTTGGAATTTATTTACCGATACCAGTCGATACTTTTCCGGTTTATTGGTCTTTCATGCAGGGTTGTTAAAAGGTCCAATTGCGTATTGTTTCATTGAAAAATTCTAATGGGTTCTATTGGGTTCCGTTGCAGAACCGAACCTTTTTTCTCGCAAAATTTAAATTCGGTCCAATTGCGTATTGTTTCATTGAAAAAATGTTTCTGGACCGTATTTAACCCTTTCACCCCCAGGCACATCACGTATGATGTGTTGACAGAATGGTCGTGCAGACCAAGCACATCACGTATGATGTGTTCGTAGTGTATTGTTTTCTTTGTAAACGTGGGTATCTGGTTTGAAGCAGGGAAAAGGGAAATTCTTTCTGAGACGCTCTACCGTGAAGGTTCTATTGTTGCCTTCCGTAATAACCAGCAGGGTGTGAAACAGTGGCGCACCTTATGACCATATATGGAAAGAAGCAACGAGCGTTTCTTGTGCCTATTTGTTGAGAGTTGACGAAGAAGGACGGTTGATTTCTTTCATTCCGAAAATGAATACTTTTAGTGATTCTAGTGATTCAGACTATATTCCGGAGAATTCTGGAGCCTCTACAAAATCTGACGTATCTTCGGAATCCATTTCGGAAGATGAAGAAGACACACCATTATCATATGATAGGTGGAAAGTTTTGCCAGATGAACCTGGTTCATGCTCTCCGGAACACTTTGCTAAGTACCATAAGGACAAGAAGAAGTAGAAAGTTTCCATTTGGATCTGCTGTACTATTATGTACTTGTTTTATGTATTATATTTATTATGTTATCCAAATCACAATATAAAATTTACAAAATTTGTAGCTACAAGTGAGTAAAGACACAATATGTAATACAATGTATTTCTTTTATGTGTTATATATATATATATATATATATATTTATTACATATTATTATTACATTATGTACTATTATATAACGCAGTATATAAATATAAAAATAAATACTAAAAATCAGATTATCGTGATCACTGAACATTTCACAAAGTTCAAAAAACAACAAAGAAATAGAGAATGGACAAGAATAAGTAGGAAGTTTTCATCTGGACTTGCTGTACTACTCTGTACTTCGTTTATGTATACTAATATGTATTTGTTTATGTATTATATGTATTATATTATGCATATCCATATAACAATGTAATATTTACAAAATATGTAGCTACGAGTGAATAACGACGCAATATATAATACAATATATATTATATATAATGTTTATTATGTATTGTTATTTCTTTATGTACTATTACATAACACAGTATATAAAAACAAAAATATATTATGGTTATCACTGAACTTCCTACAAAGTTCAAAGAAATACAATATTAATTGGAATGAAGATTCGGGCAATATTTGTCATGGAATATTAAATGGTTTTATTATTGAAGATTTTACATTAGAACCTGGGATGTAGAGGGTTTTCACGTTTCTCTGTCTGGGGGTGAAAGGGATTGATTGGGTAAAAAGGTTCCTGGACCGAATTGAAATACTTTACAGATAAAAAGGTTCTTTACGGTCCAGAACCCATTTACGCTTGCTGATTTTCTCTCCTGGACCGGAATCGAATTTTTTTAAATTCCTGGACCATTAATAAACCTGGTTCCATGGAGTCAGCAAAAAGGTCGTGCGACACTACCCCAGAGAAATTAGCAAATCCGTAGTAGTTTTGTGTGAAAAAAAGAACTGAATTTTGTGAAAATACAGGGTGGCCCAAAAAAGGTAACCGATTCTAAATTTCGGTTACCTTTTTGGGCCACCCTGTATAACATGTAATTTAGTAATATTCTGGTGTAATTCTCAAATATTTTAAAGCCAAAATCTTGATAAATGGATGCAAGTAATTAGGGTTTAATACTTATACACTTACAATATAACCCAACTACCAGTTTCCTCCCTACCGGAGATCTTCAACCGGTAATGGGGTGACGTGGGGTCAGCACGTCGAACTTCCACCGTTGTAGGAGATTTTCGAGACCGGATTACGCTACTCACTCGTGCCCACCCGATTGCCCATCTGAACAAAGTCAAGACATTAGTGTTGAGGAAAATATGAAAGCTTCAAAAAGAAAAAGTATATTATTGTCTTGACTCCGTGTACATTTTTCTTATGAATATTGTCGATACTAGAAACTAGGAAGCGTTACAAGTTATCCTACAAGAAGTCTTGCTGTTTTTCGATGTACATTAGTTTACTTATAATTAGAAAATATGTTGAAACGTGATCTAGTTCATGCTTATGTGGCTAGAAGTAGTGCAATAGATGGCTATAGCCAAAGTGCACATTTTCGGAGGTGGGGAGTTCAAAATTATACAGAATGGAACAAATATCTTAGAACAACCACACACGTAAATAAGAACATGTTACTTCCATATGGTACGAAACAGAACTTCGATAAATAACAAGACTTCTTTATCATAGCGTTTTGGGTAACTAATTTTTATTTCAATAGTATGATAATAATCAGAGAATGCCAACATTTGGGGTGGCAAGGTTGAAAAAAGAGGGGGAGAGAGAGAATGCACATTTGTGAAGCCCACGTGTTCAGGGCGGCCAACATATAAGTAACGGTTCTACATTGCGGTTACCTTTTTGGCCTGTATGTACTTTACACCTGCCCACTCTAATTTATCAATATATAGATCCTGCAACACTGGTCAAAATTTTCTGGCGCCGCCCCTGCTCGTAGCTCCCCAATTTCCTCACGATGGTGGGTTGCCACGGGTCCTATACACAGGCCGAGAAACCAGAGACTGAACCCAGGCGGACTCGAACACATGCCCGCAGTCGGAGCCCAAAGCACAGCGCCTTAGACCGCACAGCCACGGATGAGGGCACACACACACACTAATAATATTATTTTATATATTGAACAACTTTTAATTAGTATAACTTTCATGCATCGGTATTGGTGAGAATATCGCCTCAAAGTGGTATCTGCTTGGCTATAATAAATATGTCATATATGTACGTATATATAGGTGTAATATGTACTATGTAATATAATCTATGAGTACAGGAAATTCTCGGACGCCCTGTACATAACTTCTACATAGACACAAAGTGTTCCAGTACGAACCAGATTAGTCTTAAGCCTGAATCACACGAAACTGGATTTCCAGTAGGAATGCCCTAGTTGGAGCTAGACTGTTTACCGTACTTGTCGATAGATTTTGTTCCCATAAGACATTGAGCAGAGCAGACAATCTGTAAAGCTGGACGAGAAATTTGAAGAATGTTGTAGAAGAATTACTGCTTTGTGCTTTTATTAAAAAATAGAAAAGGAAAGTATGGACTAGAGATAGGCCCGAAAAAATATGGTAGTCAATGCGTACCGAAAAAACTTTCTAATTAACTCGGGTATGCATATTCATACATGAGATTCGCAGGATTCATTCACAATTTTTTTTAAAAATCAAACATTTAATTTAATACATTTGTAATAATAAAGATTTTCATTTTCGGCTAATCATATTTGTCACGTACACATCTCATCTCTTTGCATAAATACCTAAATATTAATGAACTGAAAACGAATGCACTGCGCGCCATCTATTTCCAACTAACAAAAACAGCCAACACTCGGAAATCACAGACAAAAATCTCCCCTCTGCAAACTCACAGATTATCTTCACATGGCCAAGCTTTTCTCTGATTGGCTGTTCCACAGAATCCAGTCGAGGAAAGCCAGTAGCAATTAGAACATGTCGTATTCCTCCAAACCAGTCGAGCAGCCAGCCAGGCAACCATTATATCCGGGCAGGTAGCCAGTTCAGCGCCAAGTAACTTATTTTTCCAGTTCTGTGTGTTTCGGTCTTTAGACCCTTCCGCACACCAAAAAGACTGCAGGCGCCGACTTAAGCCTGTCCATATGTGGTACGCTATTTGTTAAGGCAAAAAGATAAAAAAAGGAACCGTACTCACATGTTGTATAATGCCCTTGCGATGCTATCGTCTTCCTGAGTTGTCTCGCTCTTCTAAATCAGATGCGTCAAAAAGGGGGCGTTCCCTGAATGAATACAAAAGCAGCTATTATGTTCGGTTCATGTTATGGATAGATTGTTGATGAGACTGCATTTTTTAAAGAAAAAAAATAAGTTTATGAATAAGTAAGAATGAGTCACATGGCGATGAAGAAACTAAAGTGTAGTGCTGAAAGATGGAAATTCTTATTGACATTTTTATGACATAATGGCTTATATATCATATACACTCAAAATCTTCATTAATGTATAAGATTTGACATCAAACATGTAAGATTATTCAACATCATTCATGCTCTAAATTTTCATAAATGTATGAGATTTTTCAATATCACTAATGAATTCATGCTCTAAATCTTCATAAACATATGAGATTTTTAACATCGTTGTGACTTCATGCTCCAGGTCTTCATAAATATATACGATTTTTAACTTCATTGGGACTTCATGCCCTAAGTTTCTTCAAAAATATATAAGATTTTGAACATGATCGTGACTTCCTGCTGTAAATCTCCAAAAAGCATGTAAGATTTTTCAACATCATTGGAAGGCTTTAAATCTTCATAAATATATGAGATTTTTCAATATCACTAATGACTTCATGCTCATAAATATATGATATATTTAACATCGTTGTGACTTCATGCTCTAAATCTTCATAAATATATAAGATTTTTCAACATCATTATGACTTGAGGAACTACACCTAAAGTTTTGATATTTTTTGTTTTAAATCCACTTTATGCACAGATAAGCTATTCGGGACTGGACTTACAGTTAGCAGTGGGACCCGAACCACTATGTGCTTTCACCACTAGGGGCATCGAACCCAATGTTCTTAGATTACAAGGCGAGGATGTTACTAATACGCTATCGGGGAGGTTCAACTACACCTAGACTAGGAAAGGCTAAAAATTATCGAAAATGAGGATGAATGATGTCAAGATGAAATTGATGAAGGGACAATCACAATAAATAGTCAGGCCACAACACAAGCCTCACAGAAGATTATACTAGCTATGAGTCTAGACACCAGAGTCTCGTTAGTCTGCAATACAGTACAGCGTACATTAAGGGGAAGTAAGCGGGTTGGAAATAAATAAACTTCGGTGTCCCGACAAAACGTACCACTTGGGTTTTCGCGACGACACGTACCATTCAGATGAACAGCTACCTGTGAAGGATCACTAATAACTTCAAAATATTTACTCCGCGACAAAACGTACCACTTCAAGAAAAACGTTTGAACGTGCCCTTGACATGTCAGACATTCCAAAACGGCTAGGTTAGGTTAGGTTCCTGTTAGCTGACGATGGAGAAAAAACAGAATTATCATTTTCTGCGGTGAGAAGGGCAATGAGAGTTTGGACAATATTCTTGCTGCTGACATAACTAAAATGAAAATCGAAAAAATAAAACAAAAGATAAAACAAAAGAAAAAATGTGGACAACAGCTTAACCACAGCTGATTTTAAACACTCCAAAATAGCTATATATACATTATGTAGTAATTTTGCCAGTCCAAAGCCTGGATAAAGTGTGATGGAAATCAGCAAAACTAGAGAAAATCGTAATTTCGTCATTTCGGGAAATGATTTTTGATGCCGTCCCATCAAGTGGTACGTTTTGTCGCATCGCAAATATTTTAAGACTCATTAGAAGACCCTTGGCAGTTAGGTACGTTATGTCGCTGGTACGTTTTGTCGCGTATTCATAAACTTCATGTTACAGAACAGAAAAAAAACCTAGCATTTTGCTCATTTGATCTTAGAACTTGACAACTGATTCGTGGGGGTCCGAACCCCTTGAACTCCTCTCTAAATACGACTTTCTTAACAAGATGCTGCACGTGAATAGTGATAAATTTAGCGAAAAAGCAAGCAAATCGGATAAATTATCAACGACCACATGATATGACAGTGTCATGGAAAGAATGGCAATTCTATTTTATGCGACTCGAACCCTGTCCATGTAAAATCATGACGTTAAACTCTAACCACTAGCTCACCGTCGTCGGTTAAGTCAGTGTCATTACGCATGCGCAAACTAAGATAATTACGAGTTAAGCCCGGCACTTTCCTAGACGCACAGCGTGTATTAATTGCCCAATTTGCCCGAATTTAATGTATTACCTCGTTACAGCCAATTGGCTGAAATAACGAGATCCCCCTTGAATTAACCAAGACTAGATATAAACGTTGCAAGTTGGTAACATTGCTAATAGTTCATACCAGCTGTAGGAGCGCAGGTGTTTCTGTACGTGCGCAGGGATTATCATCAATCTCATCATGTGTAACAGCACCTGGATTTATGAACAAGCTTTTCAATCTCATGTTAACAGATGGTTAAAATCTAACCATGCTCTGATATAGGAAGGTTAATTATCTTAATCTAGGGTTAAAGTTTAATGGCTTAAAGTCTTTGGTGAATATTCTAACTAGTTGCTGAGTTTTCCACGTCAATGTTATCCACAATCAGTGATGTGCAGTAGACTATAAGTTTACGTCTACATGCGTTGTCTACACGTAATCTACGCGCAGATTACATTGGGTTGTAGTTTACATAGACTACGTAGACAACCTAAAGTGCATTAAAATTAATTTTCTAGGGTTTCATGAAATGAAAGTGACATTTTCAACTATATTGGTTCCTAACGAAATGAAAAGAATCCTATTTACAACAAAATTTCTGTTCTCTTCTATTATCAACTATGGATGAAGATAAGTAGTATGCAAAAAGCAACAACAGATGGCAGTTGTGATGCAAGAGTGGTCTTTTCCACATAAAGCACTAGAATATTTAGGTTTCTTCCTAGGTGAGAAATTGTTCGATTTTGAAAGAAAGAGTATGAAAAGTTCTTCACACACATCAGCAACTGATACGAACTACGAAGTATAATTTTCTTTTAATTCCACGCTCTCTTTCCTAAGTTATCACCTTTCGCCATGTTGTTTACATAGATTACGTAATCTACGTGTATAACATAGTCTACGTGTATAATGTAGACTATCGTTGTTTACGCGTAGACGCACATGGCTGTCCACAATGCTCTAAAAGATGTTCTAAACAAGAGATGTGGCCAACAGGGGCTTAGTGTGGGTTGTTGCCCACCGTGAAATTGTTGTAATGATATATCATTGCTTTATCCTTTCTGTGCATACATGCTTACTAATATCTTTTAATTGGACTGGCTGGCTTCAAGGTTCATAAACTTTGTCTTTTTGGTAATATGTTAATCCTAGCCTACCATGACGTACAAGACACTTACTTACCTGACTGGGGAGGGGGGACTTAGAGGCCCACACTTTTTTTAACAGTAAAATTCAAGAAACGATTTGGTCACTGAATCACTGATTCCTTTGTTGTTTATATGTACACTTATGTAATAATTACTACAATAATTACAAAAACTACACTCATCAACAAAAATAAGAATGAGTGTCACACTTCTTTTATAATTAACTAAAACTGAAAAAAAAACATACATTTTGCATCAATCCTTTCTTTATATAGTTTCAGTTACATAGTAATTACAAAAATTACCAAAAGAACATTGTCACTTCTATGAATGTCATGTAGGAACACACATCTCAGAAGGGGTGTGTTTGGGAGGGGGAGGGGCGGGCTCACCGCGTGAATGTTGTCTCCTATGCTTGCTTGCCTGCAAGGCGGTATGTGTGTTGCCTAATTGTACGGCAATAAGTGGGTTTTAATTTTCCAATGGCAACATCTACCACCGCCAGAGGCGTCTCGTGAACGCATGCGGTGCATGCTGCGCATGCGTCAATTGTGGGGAAAAGGACAACTTGCTCTGCGACGACATTCATGAGCATTTCTACATTCTAATTTCTTCATATAGGAGAAGTATTTATTTTACACGAGAGCGCTCAACTAAGCTTATATTACATTTCTTATCTGAAGTGAGAGAAAGTAATCATTATTTTCCCACAATTGACGCATGCGTTACTTCAGATCCAAGAAATGTAATATAAGCTTAGTTGAGCGCTCTCGTGTAAAATAAATACTTCTTCTATATGAAGAAATTAGAATGTAGAAATGCTCATGAATGTCGTCGCAGAGCAAGCTGTCCTTTTCCCACAGTTGACGAATGGGCAGCATGCACCGCATGCGTTCACGAGACGCCTCTGAGACCGCCGTTGTTTGACTACATGTAGTATTTATGTAGTATATTTATACTGAATGTAGTATATTTATAGTAAATAGAGCAAACCTTTGTCCGGTAGGGTGCAAAGAAAGGTGGAGAAAAAATACAAAGTAGGTGAATTTTTTGGTGCAAAGAATCAGAAAAACCATAAGTTTTGCACATTCATGTGTATCATATAATTTTTCATTTTAGACATTACAAAAAAAAGCATTGAGACAGGAAGATATACTTTGATTACATACAGGGCCTCCCGGATGGCGCAGTGGTAACGTCGTCGCCTTGTAATCAAGGGGTCCCGGGTTCGATACCCAATGTAGACACATGGCACAGTGGTACGGATCCCACTTTAAACTGTAGGTGCAGTCCCGATTAGCCTTCCTGTGCATAAAGTGAACTTAAAATAACAAATCAATCAATCAATCTTTGATTACATACACGCTCACCAGTAGGGAATCCTTCAGTCTTTGCCTACACTCATCCCTGGCACGGGTTTCCGAGTACAAAAGGAATGAGTTGTACTGAATTATGTTGTACCTTTCTATGTTGGGTGAACTCAAAGCTAATCGTTTATCGACCATGAAGAATTTCCCTTTTCGTAGAATTTCCCTCCAACAAGGCAAACATTTTTCTTCTAAAAATTCCCTGGATTTTCAGAATGTTAGATATAACCGTAAATTTTTACTTTAATTCGCTCACTGCAACCATGTTTTAAGGCAGAATAGGTGCAAAATTCATGTTTAGGTGCAGAGTGGTGTTTTAGATGCAAATTCGGGGGAACAATGAACCACGGAATGGGTCTACGTGTAGGTGCAGCACCTAATGGTTCGGACTCTTAATTTAGCAACCCGTTATGCAAATATACCCGCACCGGCATAAGCGTGCGCACGGGGGGCAAGGGGGCAAATGTCCCCCCTAATCATGGACGTCCGAAGTTTTTTTTCCACGGATGGAAAATGTTTTAAATGTTTTAGTACGAAAGAACCAAATATTTATATTACGTATATATATAATATTGATTAATAATAATTACTATAATGGCAGAAAAGTGCATTGAATTTAGGATTCAAAAATGAAGATAATTACATGGGGTAAAATTTTTACCGATAATAGTGTTGCCTCCTCAAAAAACACCTCTTGAATTTGAAATTATCGCATTGCTGCATCCCCATTATAATAATTAATGTAAATTATTATGACTGAAATCAAATTATACGTGTGAAAATGTACATTTAGGTTGACATTCGTTTTCTAGGGGGGGGAGACGTGGCCATCCTTGCCCCCTTTCAGACGTCCATGTTCCTATATTATCATACTTTTACCTAGAAATTTAGAATAGAGGAATCTTATCGCCGTTATTAAACGATATTATACTCTTAAAGAAAATGAAGTATTTTCAAGCCGATGAAAGTTCAAAGCAACTACGGGGGAGGGAGTGCAGTGCCGCAGCCTCAGGGGGGCAGGGGACATTTCCCTCAACCTTGGACGAAATCAATTTTAGGGGGGTAAACATGGAAGTAAAAGAAAGGAAGACTCGCAGAATCTAAGAGTAGCAGGACAAAAGGATACTCAAAATGGAATTAGTTTTCACGTCTTTCTTGCATTATTTGTTCCAGACAGCCGAGAGCACCTTGCTCGCTTCGCTCGCAATATCTGATTTTCTTGGAGTCTTGTCAGGTTCAGAGCTGTAGCCAGGAGTTAGCGGGACTTGGCCCTGGACGCCGTAATTCTAAATGTAAAAAAAATGTAAAACAGAATGCGATGGCGCTCCATGAAAATTTTTGCGCCATATTAAATCTATATGCAAAAATTTGAATCTGAAAATTATCTCGCTCGCTTCGCTCGGAATTTGTTGTCTGTAATGCATTGTAAATTACCAGTGAGAGAAGTAACTGCTGCTAAACGGTTTTCTCTTAAATGCATGAAATATCGTTTGGAGGAAAAGGAGCGCGTACATTTCAGAGACAATTTATATGATTTTTGCTGTTGGTTTGTTATGGGGAGGATGAATTGATTATCTATGTATTATACAGCGTGTCCCGCTTATATGTATAATAAAAGAAAAAAACACAACTTTTTTTATTTACCAATATTTTTTGTCCAAACTTGTTTACAAATCAAGAAAACTAGCGCACTTCCACATATGAACCGTTAGTGGCACGGCAAATGTCAGACCGGTTGTCAGCCTCAAGCCACAGGTTTTGAAGCATGTGCGGGGTAATGTTGCTTACTGCAACCACAATACTTTCACGCAAGTCTTGCAAATCTCTCACCGGTGTACAGTAAACTTTGTCCTTAACACACACCCTCAACAAAAATCACACACAGTGAGGTCTGGTGACAGTGGGGGCCATTCAAAAAAATTCGAACCTCTTCCTATCCATTTTCCATTGAAATGCTCGTCCAGGAAGTCTCTAACGAGATTTGAGAAATGAACCGGTTTCGCGTAACTGTTTTTCCCATTTCTTTATTGAAATGTGCGATGGAACTACTTCTTTAGCACCCAAACCATAACGTGTACGAAATCGTCTCTGCAGAAGTGTCACAGACTTCACTTCAGACAACGTTAAAACACAAAAAAACTTTTCTTGCGGCGACCACATGACGAATGGCTACTGAGAAACTGATAATATCAGTTTTCAAGACATTCTGGATACTGCGCATGCGCAACTACCAATGAATGTGTTGCTAAAAAAAAATTCTGAGTCATTCTTTAAAATGAAACAACAATCACATCATTCTGACAGTTTCTTTAGAAGTTATGAATTTTTCTTTTACTATACGTATAAGCGGGACACGCTGTGTGTGTGTGTGTGTATATATATATACGGGGTGGTCCAAAAGTCCCGGTACGGTCACATACCGCGAAAATACACATCGAATCGGAAGACGAAAAAATACGTGCTTAATAAGTGAAAGAAAGCCATTCAATGATATCACACTTGATTCCCCATTCCCCAACCCGCTTCCTGGGTGTGGGGCGGGGGCAAATGTGAAATTTTAAATAGAAAGTCCCACTTTGTATTGTCTAAAGGTCTTGACGTGCAGATTCCGAATCTGCAATCGCATTCACTCTAGCTCAAATAGGGGCAGAAATACGTCTCGTTTTTTTTTCCTCTCTCTCTGTCTCTCCCTCTCTCCCTCTCTCTCTGCGAAAATTTAAAATCGCCATACCTCCGTTGCTAATTGAGCTAGGAGCATGGTTGATAGCTCGTTGGACTCGGAATGAAGTCCTCTTTCCGATTCTACAATACAAAATGGGGTTTCCATTTAAAATTTCACAGTTGCCCCCCGCCCACCCCCAGGGGGCGGGGGTGGGGAATCAAGTGTGATATAATTGAATAGCTTTCTTTCACTTATTAAACACGTATTTTTCATTTTTCGTTTTCCGATTCGACGTGTATTTCCCACGATATGTGACCGTTCCGGGACTTTTGGACCACCCGGTATATGGGGGTGTATATATAAACACACCCATCTATGCAATCAAACTTAAACAGTGAGATAAAATTAGGTTTTTCTTTCCAGACTGAACTTTCATCAATGCTTTTGCCGCCCCTAATCAAAGTGTCTGCGCACGCCTATGCACACCGGAGACAGTGTTTTGTTTCACACGGGCTAATTTTAGCCAAAATTAGCAGCAGTCTTTTGTTCTCCTGTGTTTGTTCATGCAATTAAACCACGATTAATGACAATAACACCCTCGGGAGGCATCGTTGCCTCCAGTAACAACCCAACACACAGGTTATTCAGATATTCACAGCATTCTTGTTTACATGCTGCAAGTTGAATCACATTCACACGAGATGGCCCATGCTTGAGAAACGTATGATGGGGATGTACAGTGACGTAAACTTATATGAGCCTGTGGGGCTCGAACCCACCGAATAATTTGACTGCTGTTATTGCCTTTTTTTATAAAGAAATGTCCCGGCGGTTAAAAGAAACAAAAACGTTTCATCATTATACCCCTAAAGAATTCTCATGACTTAATTACTGACTAAGTGTTATCAAAAATATTTCATAAAGAATTGTTAGTCTCAAATATGATACTTTTCAGTGTACTACATTATTTGCACTACACGTGGTTATAACATTATTAGGAAAATAAGGGAAGGATAAGGGCTCATAGCTGACAGGCACTAGAAGCTCTTAATAATTATTAATATGAACTGGATCTACAGTTTAGAGTTGAAAACGAACCACAGGTACTCCAAACTGCAATTTGAACTGGAACCCCTTCATAACAAGGCGGTAGCCGTGACAACTACATTACTGTCTGGCTGCCTAAGCAGAGCCCATGGACGGAAGTGCGCATGCGCTAACTGAACGTGTTCATTGGCAAAATAGGGGCGACGTCACTTTGCTCAGAAAGCGGATTCCTTGAAAATTGTCTGTTGTGGAAACAACAATGAAGTTTCAAACGAGTAACATCGCCGCCAAAATAAGTTGAGACGTTTACGAATTATGTAAGAGGGTACATAATGAAATAAAATTTCCATCCATATACTATATAAGCAAACAGATCATATCAGGAAAGTCTTATTTACGTCACATTAGTAGATAATCTTGTTTGTAAACCAGTCATATTATTTTGGATCATTCAATTAAATTCATCTCCTTAGTAAATATTGTACACAGCATTAATCAGGATAGTATTCACTAATAATAGTATTATTATACATAATATTATAAATATAATAAAGAAAATGTAGGAATTGAATGGTTTGTGGCATTGTGTATTATATCGAGGGCATTTGTAGAAGTGCAACAGGGATCAAAGCGTCACAGTTTTCTTTGTTCCAATTCGAAACTGTTTGTTGCGAATTGTAAGAGACATCACAAACACGACACAGCAAGCAGTCATAAACACAACAAACGAACCCATGCAAGCAAAAGCCACAGGTTTGGTGAGTGTTCTACTTGCTTCTCCTCTCGCGTTCGGAATTGTACTTTCCAGCTAGTTTCGTTTCCCTTGGCCGGACTGTACCGAAGAGCAGTGATGTGCAGTAGACTATAAGTTTACGTCTACATGCGTTGTCTACACGTAATCTACGCGTAGATTACATTGGGTTGTAGTTTACATAGACTACGTAGACAATCTAAAGTGCATTAAAATTAATTTTCAAGGCTTTCATGAAATGAAAGTGACATTATCAACTATATTGGTTATTAACGAAATGAAAAGAACCCTATTTACAACAAAATTTCTTTCCTCTTCTATTATCAACTATGGAAGAAGATAAATAGTATGCATGAAACAACAACAGATGGCAGTCGTGAGGCAAGAGTGGTCTTTTCCCCATAAAACACTAGAATATTTCCTGTATTAGGTTTCTTCGTAGGTGAGAAATTGTATGACTTAGGAAGGAAGAGTATGAAACGCAGTATAATTTTGTTTTACTTCCACAGCACCCTTTGCTAAGTTATCACCAGTGATGTGCATCTACGCGTAAACAACGATAGTCTACATTCTACACGTAGACTATTTTATACACCTAGTTTACGTAATCTATGTAAACAACATGGCGAAAGGTAATAACTTAGCAAAGGGCGCCGTGGAATTAAATGAAAATTATACTGCGTATCAGTTGCTGATGTGTGAGGAGAACTTTTTATACTCTTTCTTCTAAATTCGAACAATTTCTCACCTAGCAAGAAACCTAATATAGGAAACATTCTAGTGTTTTATGGGGAATATACCACTCTTGCCTCACGACTGCCATCTGTTGTTGTTTTTGAATACTATATATCTTCATCCATAGTTGATAATAGAAGAGACGAGAAATTTTGTTTAAATAGGGTTCTTTTGATTTCGTTAGGAACCAATATAGTTGAAAATGTCACTTTCCTTTTATGAAAGCCTTGAAAATTAATTTTAATGCACTTTAGATTGTCTACGTAGTCTATGTAAACTATAACCCAATGTAATATACGCGTAGATTACGTGTAGACAACGCATGTAGACGTAAACTTATAGTCTACGGCACATCACTGGTTATCACCTTTCGCCATGTTGTTTACATAGATTACGTCATCTACGTGTATAAAATAGTCTACGTGTAGAATGTAGACTATCGTTGTTTACGCGTAGACTCACATCACTGCCGAAGAGGTAGTATTACTATATATTTTCTGATTACTTTGGCGCCAAAATACGGGACTGCTTTCTCTTACTTGTTACTATTTTGACAGCCTAAGTGTCACTGTGAACTTCTAAATATACAACAAATTCAATGATTTTGTGACTGTCTTCTACATTCACAAATAACCAATATTTACTTTATTTCTATTGCGTATAAGTTTATAAAATTAACAGGGAACTATTGAGATTAAGAACGCTGTATCAATGTCGATATTTGTTTTAAGCTGTTGATTTCGATTCGTTTTTGTTATATGTACGAAGACTGACTTAAAATGTCTTGTGTCAGAAATCGAAAATGAGTTTATATCAAATGTTGTGAAGTGAAATCATATTTTGTTGTTTAATTCTTGCAATGTAAGTATAATAACATTATGAAAACCAGTTGAGCACTGAGGATTTGCAATTTAAATTTAAAATTGTGTTAAAGTCTGCTCATCCTTCGCGTCAGTGTTGTCAACTCTAGCGAAAAGTCGCTAAATCTGGCGGATTTGTAATGCTAGCCTGCGACAAAAGATGTGAAAAAGTGACGAGCGACTTTTCTGGCTACTTCGTGTGCTCTTTAGCGACTAATCTGGAGAATACAGAAAATATCTGCGTAGGTACGTTGCTTAAAAACGTCCGTTTCATAGTTATTAAATAAGAAAAACCCTCGGAATTCGCTTCTTATGCACAAAGAGAAACCGGAGCAAAGCGAAAGGTTTGTGTTGTTTGTAAACATCACTGCTCACAGCTCATTGTTATCCGACACTCCTCCTTGCGCCGTTGCGGCTCCCAGGCAGGCGGGAAAGGATCCGATAATTCACGTGACGTTATTATGCGTGGCTTCAGATTGCAGGTTTTTGTGTAGTGTGTGGTGACAAATGAAGTGCTAGTGTAAATTACACAGTTCGTGTGTGTTTGTGCGCAGGGCAGGGCAGTGTTCAGTTTGGGAAAACCGCAATACAAGCAACATTATCGGAAGAAGTTGGAAACACTGTACAAATGGTTGGCCCCTGTCGATAGTGTCACGGCGAAAGCGTATTGTAAGTACTGCAAAGTAGAACCAATCTGTGGTAGAACTGTATGCCAAAACTACTGATCTGAAAAAAAAAAAAAAAAAAACATTCGGAAACACAAACATAAAGTCAGATCTGGTAACTTCTGTTCTGCAAAACAGCAGAAACTACAGTTCAAACTGGAAAATTCAAATAGTTATAGTGCTGAAGCTGGTGTAGCTTTATTCATTGCCGAACACTGTTCTTTGCTAACCGTGAATTACTTGTCCGAATTATGTATGCAAAGGTTTGGTGACAGCTGCAGTGCAGCAGGCATTCGTCTGCATAGAACCAAGTGCACAGAAATAATAAACAACGTTCTTGCAGTGCATTTTCTCGATGATTTAGTATCTGACATCGGTAATCAGTGTGAAGTGCAGTGTTCAGAGGAAGAGGAAAGTAACGAGGAAATGTTGTACTCGAATTTTTCACCTTTTTGCTATTTTTAGAAATACATTTGATTTAGCGACTTTTTTTAGAGCATTTACAATTTTACATTTCATTTAGCGACTTTCTAGCGGATTTTCTAAGGAGTTTTAGCGACTTTTACGTTCACACATGGTTTCGGTACAATATATATTGTGAAGTATCGTAGCAATTTATAAACTACTATTGTCAAAAGTTATAATTTAAACGTGTTAAATTCATGTATTTACTTATACTACCAACATTATTTGCTGCCTGACATTCATTCCTATATTGTAAACAAACTAAGAGAAAAAACACCTGCTTAATTCTGCTCCAAATACATTTTTCAAGTTTGTTCAATGTTTTTTATGTATCAATTATTCACTATGGAACAGTTCCTGCCATCTATGTGTGACATTGTTAACAATTTTAGAGTGTGTTATTTTCTTACTAGTAGTTTCTGTTTTGAAATATACTTTATACACAGTTGGGCTAATCGGGATGAACCTACAGTTTAAAGTGGGGCACGAACTACTATGTGAGGTGTAAGGGGTGTGACCTGGTAAAGTCAACCTCATTTCCTCGACCAATGGCCAGTGTAATCCCCTGAGAGGTTTGTATTGTGTCGCCCCTTAATCCATCTTATCATTACTCATCTTCGCGATTAGCCAAAGTGGCGGAAAAGCGACGTAAAATAAGCTAAATCAAACGAATTGCTATATGCCTTCACCGGGTATCTAACCCAGAAGCGTATTTACAAACCCGATAGTGCTGCAGAACCAGAGGTATATGACACTTTCTTATTGGCTGTGTGAACCGGAACTGTTTATGTTCCGTGTCCATTGTTCCTTGTTTCTTCATTTACAGCAAAAGTATGGAAAAAATAGACTTGTTATTATATAGTACTGAAGTTTATAAACAGTTTGTCGAAATTATGTTAAGAAATATACGTTTATATTATAAAATATAATGTTTAAAATGCTATACGTTGGATATACATAATTTTCTCAATAGTCATTGGTAGTTACAATGTTTGCACTGATGTGACTTTAAATAGGAAAATCATTCACTTCAAGAAGAGTTCTGATTTCTGTCTTCTAAAACATTAATTTAAATAATTTTGCTAAAAAACGAACCTTATTGTAAATGGGTTTCTTATCTTGTTGGGATGGATATCTGAAATCTACACTGTTCATTTGAACCCTGCCATCTAGCGTTAACTTTAAGGAACGATGCATCAACTTCCGGAATGGTAGCCAATCAGTAACCAAATATCGCTGCAGGTTCTGCACTACTATAGGGTTTGTAAATACGCAACCCGGAACCACTTGATTACAAGGGGACGACTTTACCACGACGCCATCGATAGGCCGTTGACATTTAAATCAAATCGACAGCGCGCTACGAGTCCAGGAACCCCGAAAAGCTATCTTTCCAGGTGGTTACCAGCTCGGGCTGCAAGTCGCCTGATCCTTCCGGCCCTAACGCGATAATGACTCCACAGTTGTAAATCAAATCTGAAGGCTGTATGGGTGACAGACAGTGATGTGCAGTAGACTATAAGTTTACGTCTACATGCGTTGTCTACACGTAGATTACATTGGGTTGTAGTTTACATAGACTACGTAGACAATCTAAAGTGCATTAAAATTAATTTTCAAGGGTTTCTAGAAGGGAAAGTGACATATTCAACTATATTTGTTCCAAACGAATTGAAAAGAACCCTATTTACAACAAAATTTCTCTTCTCTTCTATTATCAACTATGGAAGAAGATAAATAGTATGCAAGGAAAACAACAGATGGCAGTCGTGAGGCAAGAGTGGTCTTCTTCCCATAAAACACTAGAGTATTTCCTATATTAGGTTTCGTTCTAGGTGAGAAATTGTTCGAATTTGGAAGAAAGAGTATGAAAAGTTCTCTTCACACATCAGCAACTGATACGCAGTATAATTTTCTTTTACTTTCACGGCGCCCTTTGCTAAGTTATAACCTTTCGCCATGTTGTTTATATACATTACGTAAAATACGTGTTGTAATGATGCGATCATTACTGGATCCTTTTTATGTTATAAATTGTGTATGTCTATGTCTATGTCCTGTACGTTTGAGTTCTTGGCCGTTGGGGAGCGGTAAGTTTCCAGTAACGGTTTAGGTCATTAGCGGGGCCTATAAAAGGAAGGGAAGGCAGCAGTCGGTCTCAGATGTTTCGGTGCAATTCGGCGAGGTAAAGAGGTGTTGTTTCTCTATGGGGCGAAACGAAGAATCTTTCTTGATAATATGAATAGGCGGATACTTTAACTTTCTTTCTTTCTTTTAATACACACACTTGCTCTTTTCACACTATCCCAATAGTTTATTTCATGTGGGAAACCGGGTACACAACACACATACCTTCAGCCACCTTTTTTGGTACTGAGGGTTATATTTTTTTTTACTCGTGGAGCCAGTGGCTACGCGAGTCTACACACTCTCTTCGGGAAGGGGGGACAGGGTACACCGGAATGTAATTTTGCGAATAACGGCCAAGAATTAACTTGTGTAAATATATTATGAATAAACCTATATATATCTAAAAGGAAATGGGCGTTAAGTTGTAATTTGAAGAGGTACGTGTCTATTGCCTAAACTAGCATCCACAGAACTTCAGGTACTGCAAGTTTTGAACCTCGGGACAAGGATTCAAAAATGTATGGTTGTGTATATTGTGTATGTTGCTGAGAATCAGCTTAAAAGCACAAAAAATACCGTTACATACTGGGGGCTCATAGTCGGGATATTTTTTGTAAGAAGTACTGAAGGCATATGTTATTGCGAAGTGGAAAGAAAGTAACAGAAGACAAAATGGCAATTCAAATAGACAGGGAGCTCATTGGCAAGTTGCTAGGCAATGCGAACTTGGAGGGAAGGCCTGAGGAAGATATTGTTGGGGAACTTGAGAGACTTTCTCTAAACCTTACGCAAGGAACTTCGGCAAGGACGGGCGAGGAGAAAATGAACAAAATCTTGGAAAAAAGCAACATAAACATTCCGATCTTTAAGGGAAACGTCGGCGATGTAAGTCCACACGATTATTTGTATGAATTACGCAATTATCAGGAAATCATGGAAATTGGGGATACTTTTCTCTTAGATAGAATCTTGCCGCTTTCGTTGAAGGAAATCGCTGCAGATTGGTTCAGATTTTCGAGACCATTCGGCACTTTTAGGGAATTTGAGAAGGCGTTCTTGGAAGAATTCTTTAGTGTCGATTACGACTCGGAAATAGCAAGGATCATTCAGAACAATTACCAGTCACCAGACCAGTCTCTTCTTGCATTTATTCGACACACCAGGAAGCTTTTCGCAATGAGGGAGAAACGGGGGACAGAAGACGAGGTCATCCAGCACGTTTTGAAATTTTCCCATCCTAAATTCAGAACACACTTGTACAACAGAACATTCGCAACAATCAAAGATTTGGAAACCCATTCCATGGACATTCAAAAGAGATTGTATTCAGAAGCCCTGTACTATTGCCCAGAACTGAGGGACAACAGTTCACCGCAGGTGTTCGCCCAGCCTTTTCCTGTGAGTGGAACCAAGCAATTAGCAGCCGCGGGGGCAACGAACCTCTTCGGCAACGTGAGGACAGAAGTATCGATGAGCGCCATAAATCCTGGACTGGTCAACCGGCTAAGCTTTTCCGGGAATGTTGGGACCCCGTCGAGAGCAGAAGAACCGACGAAGAGAAGGGGGATCCGTTGTTTTCGGTGTGACGGTCTTGACCACAAAGCCGCCATGTGTACTGCTCCAAAAAACTCGTTAGGCCCGAACAGAGCGACACCGCCATCGTAGCAGGCGCTGCGTGGAAGAAAAACAAAGGGGGGAGTAGGAAGATACGCAACTGCAGGAATTTCACTTCTGGCGACAAAGAGCCGTTAGTCCCCTGTAAAATCAATGGAAAGGACTTCTCCTTATTCGTAGACACAGGGGCCTCTGTGAGCACTGTAAATTTAGAGATCGCAAAACAACTGGAAAAACAAGGAAATAAGATTAACAATAAACGTATCAATATTTCTTTGGCAGTAGGCTCTGTACAATCATGTGGGGAAATGTATCTTACTGTACATTTGAATGGGGCGAAACTTAGGCATAAATTCGTCGTTTTGCGCGATTGTTTCAAGGGATTCATCGCAGGTCGTGGGTTCATAAGGCAAGCCGGATTATCTCTGCACTTGAAAGAGGGAGGCTACAGCTTTGCAGACAGTGACGTCATCTATTTGTTTTCTGCGGAGAAGAGGGAAGCGGGGATGAGTCTTCCGATTCTGCAGGGGATAACGTCGACTGTGGAGGCTGAAGCTGGGGCAACCGCGACGGTAACCGCGACGATGGGAAAAAGTGAAACATCTGATGCAACAACCGCGACGATGGGATATTGCCAAAGACGTCCCGAAATAGCAGAATTGATTGAGCGTGCAGAATGTTCACCAGAAGTAAAGAAGAAATTAGCAGATATTTTAAACATCTACAGTAACGTCTTTTCTGAAAAACCTGGCGTTACACACATCTTACAGCACAAAATAGAACTAACCGATAGGACACCATTCTATTCTAAGCTTCGTATTTTGACTCCAGAAAAGCAAGAAATAATGGATAACTGTATCGATGAGCTGTTAGCTGGGGGTTTCATTGAGCCCTGCAAATCTAATTACATTAATTCACCGTTGTTAATCAGGAAAGGGGATAAATACAAGGTGATCCTGGATCCTCGAAAGACAAACGCAGTAACAAAGAAATCTAGGAATGAAGTCCCGGATATGTTTGAATCTTTGAGTAAATTAGGCAAGGCTAGATATTTCTGTAAATTAGATTTGGTAAACGCTTTTGGCCAGCTTTTATTGGAAGAAAACTCACGCCAATACACGGCTTTCAACACTTCACGAGGAATCTTTCGCTATTTGAGATGTCCCTATGGATTGAGCATGATTCCTAACACACTGGCGAAACTGATGAATATTGTCCTTGGAGAGCTGCAGGGTGTCTCATGCATTGCTTTTTACGATGACATTTTGGTTTATGGAGAAACGGAGGGAGAATTGTTGCTCGCGCTGAAAGAAGTTTTGGAGAGAATGCACAAGGCGAACTTAACACTTTCACCATCGAAGTCCCAACTTTTTACTTCGGAAGTGGATTACCTGGGTTTCAGAATTTCTCACAAGCAAGTGATGTGCCACCCATCCAAGATTGAGTATTTGGACCAGATAAGGGCTCCGAAGAATGTGAAGCAACTCCAGAGCATTTTAGGATTCTTCGGATTTCTGAAAGGTCATATTAGCCACATGTCAGAGTTGACGAGTCCTCTCACTGACATGTTACGTAAGGGAGTTCGTTTTCGGTGGACGGATGTTCACGAAGAGTGCCTGACCAAACTGAAAGAAGCAGTAAAGAATAACGTTTCTCTGTACATTCCTGTACTGAATGAGCCGTTCGTCATCTACAGCGACGCGAGCGATAACTGCGCCGGTTTCTTACTAGGACAGAGGGACCAAGGGGGGAAACTGCATGTTGTATCCTTTGGAAGTAAAAAGTTCTCACAAGCCCAGAAGAACTACAGCACAACGCACAAAGAATTCCTCGCTCTGCTCCTTGCAGTCGAGACTTTCGACAAGTACATCTGCCACGCTCCGGCAGTGGAAGTTTTCACTGACCACAGTGCTCTGACCACGATATTCAGTACTGAAAACAAGAGCGCAAAGATGTCAAGGTGGACCGCTCGTCTCTCGCGCTACCCTCTGCTCATCAAATACGTGAAAGGAGAGCTAAATCTGGTAGACTTTCTATCGAGAAATGAAGTATGCAACACCCATCCGTCTGAGTACGACGGGTTACCCGCAGCGCAGGAAACATTCCCCCTGGAAGATGAAAATGATGAAGGTTACGTAAAATTCGAGATGGAAGACGGAGTTGTGATCGATTCGTCAAATATTCCACAGAAACCAGTTGCTGACCTCAGTGCTTTGTGCACTATACAAAGCGCGAAGCAAATAAAGAAGAAACGACGAGAAAATTTGCTTCGAGGGATCAAACTACCCAAGGTTCGTCTCTCTAAAAGTGAAAAGATGCAGGGCTTTTCATTGTTACCTTTTTCCGTGGCCGAGGGGAATGAAGAACACGAACCGCTGGATCCGAGCAGGCTTCTGGACACCACTTCAATCATTTCAGAGCAAATGAAAGATAATTTTCTTGCAGACTTAGGGAAGACTGTTAGGAACGAGGAGGTGGAAGGGACGAAGATGTACAAGGAAAAGTTGAAGACACTGGCCAAATCTTCGTATTTCGACGATGATGGAATCCTTAGGAGAAATTTGCCTGCAGAAAAGTACAAAGAGAAAGGAACTGGCAAAATATGGGCACCTCTTTCTCTACGTGCACAAATTCTTATGTCCTTGCATGATAGTGCATTCGCTTCTCACCCTGGAAGATTGAAAACTTTAGCAAAGGTCAGAGAACAATACACGTGGCTAGGCCTAACAAAAGACGTTATTCAATACTGTAAGTCGTGCCAACCATGCTGTGTATTTAAAGGGGACACGACTAAGAAGCAAGGCTTCATGGCAAGTAATAAGGAAACAGAAGTTGGCAAGAACTTATACTGTGACATTCTGGGACCAGTCGTTCGTTCGAAAAAGGGAAATTTCCAATACGTTCTAGTATGCGTCGATAGTTTTAGCAGATTTACTATCTTGCGCCCTCTTCGCGTGGTGACTGCGAAATCTGTGTTAGAACAATTACTGGATATATTCTCGATCCATGGATTCTACCCAAGAATCTCCACTGATAATCAAAGCATTTTCAATTCCAGAATGTGGAAACAGATGATGAAGATGTTTGATTCCAAGCAGATCAGAATTTCTCCATATCGCCCGCAGGGCAATCTCGCAGAATGCTACGTAAAGGCAACTAAACGTGCTCTTTCCACACTAATTTCGTCGCACAACGAGTGGGCGTCATCGCTACCGTACGTGCAGTTTGCATTGAATTCACAAGTTTGCAACACGACCACATTCAGTCCAGCATATTTGCATTTTGGACGTTCTGTGAGGGGTCCTTTCGAGAAGGCCAGGGACGCTTTGCCTCAAGGACCTGAAATCAGACAGGAGGACATCTTGGAATTCGTGGAGGAAACGAAATTCAGGATAGAAGAGGCCAAGAAGATAGCTTGCAACAATCAAGAGCGCATGCATAATGCACAGAAGAAAGTATATGATAAGAAACGCCGCAAGTGCACGTTTAAGGTGGGGGAAAAAGCTTGGCTTAAGGAACATCCTCTCTCTGATAAGGCCCGTGGAGTAACCAGTAAACTCTCGGGGAAGTTCTCTGGACCACACGCAATTGTGGAGCAAACTTCGGCAAATACTTTCAAACTAAAACACAGCGAGGACGGAAGAATATTGAGAGCCAACAGCGATCAGTTAAAACCTTATTCTTCGCCGCCTGAGTTCGCGAAGAAAGTAGCCGGGCAAAATTCAGCGAAGGGAGCGCACGTATCATCTCCAGAAGATGAGAATGAAGATGTACCCCAGATGCGTTACAAGCTGAGAAACAGATTCTGATCTAATTTCAAAAGGGGATTTTTGTAAATATTGTATATAGGGATTTATCTATCTTTTCTTTATTTTTTATCTTTCATTTATTTTCTCTCTCTGATACCTCGCACCTACTCGTGCAAACGTTTCGTTCCGCAGTCAACAAAAGTAACGCAAAGTTAGTGCGTATTCTTTTACCGCGTATTTTCGTCGAGAAGCCGCAGTTCGGTGGTGAGAAAATCCAGTGAATAGCAGTGACATCTCTGGATGTAGAGCCATTTAGACCCATTCATGTGGAACCCGGTCGAAGCGGTGTCTTCCGATCTCGGCAGGAGCGCAGAGCAGTGGCGTTGCCGGGAGTCGAACCAGCAGCCTTGGTGACTTGGATGGATTTCCAGGAGACTGTCTCTAATTGGTCCAGGAGGAAGGATGGAATAGATGCTGAGTGGGTAAGAATCGACGTGGGTTAACCAGCTCCAGTGCTGAGGGAAGAACGCAGATCTCGAAGTACACTTGTGGACAAAATTAGAGTGAACATTGACTGTCAGTGTCGTGTGACCTAATGAAAGTGTGTTTGTAGTGAACAGAAACTGCGGACAAGTGTTTTGTGTATATTATTATTATTTTTCTAGGTTACAGAACTTTGATTTTTCTCTCTTCAGGAAGGGGGGACTATGTAATGATGCGATCATTACTGGATCCTTTTTATGTTATAAATTGTGTATGTCTATGTCTATGTCCTGTACGTTTGAGTTCTTGGCCGTTGGGGAGCGGTAAGTTTCCAGTAACGGTTTAGGTCATTGGCGGGGCCTATAAAAGGAAGGGAAGGCAGCAGTCGGTCTCAGATGTTTCGGTGCAATTCGGCGAGGTAAAGAGGTGTTGTTTCTCTATGGGGCGAAACGAAGAATCTTTCTTGATAATATGAATAGGCGGATACTTTAACTTTCTTTCTTTCTTTTAATACACACACTTGCTCTTTTCACACTATCCCAATAGTTTATTTCATGTGGGAAACCGGGTACACAACACACATACCTTCAGCCACCTTTTTTGGTACTGAGGGTTATATTTTTTTTTACTCGTGGAGCCAGTGGCTACGCGAGTCTACACACTCTCTTCGGGAAGGGGGGACAGGGTACACCGGAATGTAATTTTGCGAATAACGGCCAAGAATTAACTTGTGTAAATATATTATGAATAAACCTATATATATCTAAAAGGAAATGGGCGTTAAGTTGTAATTTGAAGAGGTACGTGTCTATTGCCTAAACTAGCATCCACAGAACTTCAGGTACTGCAAGTTTTGAACCTCGGGACAAGGATTCAAAAATGTATGGTTGTGTATATTGTGTATGTTGCTGAGAATCAGCTTAAAAGCACAAAAAATACCGTTACAGTGTATAAAATAGTCTACGTGTAGAATGTAGACTATCGTTGTTCACGCGTAGATGCACATCACTGGTGACAGACCCTTCTCCGCGGGTTTAATTTCTCACCAGCAGTGGCGAGAAAGGATTTCCTCTTTATTGCTGGTGAACCCCACGAAACACAATCTTTTAAGGTGGTTGCCAGTTCGGGCTGCAAATTTTAGGAGAATCTCTCGCTGCCCGACGGTTGAGTAACACTGGCTTACACTATAGTCTTGTATCGATCCACCGGGGTTCAAATCCAAGTTTAAACTGTAGGCTGTGCCGGATCTACAACCCACAAAACCCCGCAGTGCGGGGGGTCCGGGAGACAAGTGAGCCTTAAGGGGTCCCTCAGCTGTTGACATAGCAGAGGGTTCGTATAGGCGTATGTAAAATATAAACGTAGTTACTCAGGTGTACAGAAACGAATACAATATATACAGGTTAAGGTAAAATTAAAATTCCCTGTGCATGGCACCTTGCCATGGAGGCACATTTAGGGTAGGACCCCACATATTTTCTATGTCGACCATCTTGGAGGTGATGTGATCAGCACCACGCTGCGGCCTTCTTTATCCCCCCCTGGATACCATTTGATTTGAGGATGGGTGGGCCCCAGAGCCGCTTTATGCGAGGAAAAGCTGGAAAAATTCCGACCATTGATCACCCACCACGGATTTCCCGCGTGGTAGTCAGACGAGAATCAAGTCAGGCTAGAATTTTACGAGAAATGCATGAAAAAGTCTGTAACAAATGTATCATTTTCCAGGTGTGAGATAACAGTGTCATATATACATCACATCATACATTTTCCTTTAAAAAAAATGAGTTGATTATGGCGGACTTCTGCATGGAACACACCAATGTGGTTCCCCCTTAAGCCTAACCTGTTTCTATCATGACCAATTGTATCTAGACTAAGTCCTTTACTTTTTATAGGGTATGTAAAGGGACTTTTGAATCATCCTCTAGGCCCTCATAAGCAACTTTGTCAACATGAGGTCAATAATTACACACCCATAGACATACATTATGCGTGTGTGTGTGTGTAGAGGTAGGTAGAGGGGGGCCATGGTAATATTTTGCGGGGGGGGGGAGATTTGTAGATCCGGCACTGCTGTAGGCCCAGTATCGATTACCATAACTGACAATAAGGTGGGCAGCGACTGAACAGTAGCATATCCATCAACAATATGACTTTTTTGTGTGGTTTTTGCGCACACAGCTGCAAAATGGAAAGTATATGTGTAAAAGTTTGGATATTTGTAAATGCTCTGGCCTAGGTTGCCTATTGCCAGAAGCGTCTTGTGAATGCATGCGGTGCATTCTGCGCATGCGTCAACTGTGGGAAAAAGGACAGCTTGGTCTGCGACAACATTAATCAGCATTTCTACATTCTAATTTCTTCATATAGGAGAAGTATTTATTTTACACGAGAGCCAGTGATGTTGCGTAGACTATAAGTTTACGTCTACATGCGTTGTTTACACGTAATCTAGGCGTAGATTACATTGGGTTGGAGTTTACATAGACTACGTAGACAATCTAAAGTGCATTAACATTAATTTTCAAGGCTTTCATGAAAGAAAAGTGACATTTTCAACTATGTAGGTTCCTAACAAACTGAAAAGAATCCTATTTACAATAAAATTTCTCTTTTCTTCTCTCATCAACTATGGAAGAAGATAGATAGTATGCAAAAAACAACAACAGATGGCAGTCGTGAGGCAAGAGTGGTCCTTTACCCATACAACACTAGAATATTTGATACGTTAGGTTTTTTCCTATGTAGGAAATTGTTCGAATTTGGAAGAAAGAGTATGAAAAGTTCTCCTCACACATCAGCAACTGATACGCAGTATAATATTCTTTTTATTCCACGGCGCGCTTTGCTAAGTAATCACCTTTCGCCATGTTGTTTACATATATTACGTCATCTACGTGTATAAAATAGTCTACGTGTAGAATGTAGACTATCGTTGTTTACGCGTAGACGCACATCATTGACGAGAGCGCTCAACTAAGCTTATAGTATTACATTTCTCGGATCTGAAGTGAAAGAAAGTAATAATTCTTTTCCACAATTGACGCATGCGTCACTTCAGATCCAAAAAATTTAATATAAGCTTAGTTGAGAGCTCTCGTGTAAAATAAAAACTTCTCCTATATGAAGAAATTAGAATGTAGAAACGCTCATGAATGTCGTCGCAGAGCAAGCTGTTCTTTTTTCCCACAATTGACGCATGCACAGCATGCACCGCATGCATTCACGAGACGCTTCTGCCTTTTGCCCAGTAGCCGGGGAAGCTAACGGTTGATTTCTCTCAACGGCTTCCCTGTTTGAAAGGTAACAATAGGACCTTGCCGCGGTGGTTGGGGGCGGTTCGTTTGTCGGAGGTATAAATACCGGTTCCGACTTGTTACGGGCTCTCTTATGCTCTCAGATCGCAGAAAGTGGCTGTCCCTCAATGGATTAAGACAGTTTTTTGGATGCATCGAGACACACAGAGAGTAAGCTCCGCATGTGTAGGGACCTCTGCGTGATAAACTGCGGGTACAGCGCCTTGAATAACGTAGTGTGGAAAACGACCCAAGAAACTGGTTCCCCAGACGGATGAGAAACATAGATGGCAGTGCGATCAATGTCGGTGCTAATTTTCTTATGAAAGTAATGCGGCTTTTTTAGTTTTTGGAATATATTATGTAGATTTGTTTGTCTTGAAAGGCGGTACGTGAATTGATGGAAACAGTTATATTTGTGGAGTGATTTGCAGTCACGAAATGACATTAATTTGGAAAGAAAAGTAAAATAAAATTAATAAATAAATAGCATGCGTAACACAAGAAGAAACATCGCAAAGTGATTCCGGACGTCAGGTGTTGGATTGTGTACTAGAGTTTTATTTATCTATGTTATTAGAATATAAATAGTATCCTGAGAGATATTTCATACCGAGGCGACAAACCACAAGTGTCGCTTGGAAGCGAGCAGTCCGTAATCAATGCAGCCTTTCGAACCGCAGGGACACAAGCTCTGACTGCACCGTTTCCTCAAGGAGATTTTACACCAAAGCGACACGCGACAAACGATACGACGATTTCACACCAAAGCGACACGGGTCCTTCGGTCCAAGGCAACTTTCACACCGAAGCGACACATGTTGCTTGGAAACGAGCCAATCAAGAGCAACATTTCACATCGTAGCGGCATGACGGGAAGCACAGGCCAGCGTTCGGTTGGTGAAATCCTCAAGCGATAAGTGTCGCGTGCCCCTTGTCGCTTTGGTGCGCAATCTCCCTAAAGCAAGGAACTCATTGCATCGCGCATGCGCGAACAACAAACCACGGCAACATGTTGCAAGCTATTGAGGAAATGGCCCAGTTTGAGCGACGCACAAGTAGTGTTGCTCACGGGACGGGACATGTCCCGTCTCGTCTCGTGTCTCGTCTCGAAAACGAGACGAGACACGAGACGGGACAAGCCTTTTGAAATTCGAGACGGGACGAGACGGAATGCCTTTCTCGTCTCGTTTTCGAGACGAGACACGAGACGGGACGGGACGGCTTTTGAAAAGTCTCGTCTCGTCTCGAATGTCTCGAAAAAATAAAAGCAAAATTTTTAATCAGTTGCAAATACTTGTTTGCTTGGAATAAAGTATTTCAATTAGAAACGTTGATAAGCGTGTATTAAGTCAAAATAAGAAGACTATTCTAGAGAGAGGCATGAATGAATACCTAAACTTATTTCCTATACTCTTTCGAAACACAGCGTTACTCCCCATTTTTTTAAAAAAAATATTCCAGGTTAATAACTTTATGTTACGATAGTACTCCAGATACTAATACAATTCTGAATAACATCACGTAAAAGGGCAGGTAGAGAAGGTGGAAGGAGGGGCCAACAGATCGTGAAATGTCTGCGTCCGAGGTTTATCTTGTAAAAATAGTCTCAGCTCTATAGGTTGGAAAGATAAACGGACCGACGGATATGGTTTATTTTTATTATTTAATTTTTACATCAAAGGGTGTACAGAAGTGATTGTTATTAGGAAGTAGGAAAAGCATTGTAGGAAACATGACAGTACAAATTGATAAGGAGTTGTTGGGAAATTTATTAAGGAGTCCAAGTTATAAGCAAGACTAAGAGAAGGAGATAATTAGGGACAAATAATCTTGCATTATCCCACTCCGAACAGCTGAGAGCTAAAGAGGAGGGGAAAATACGGGAAATATGGAAAGAAGTAATTTGGTGATTTTAGTGTTTACAGGGAACCACGACAAGATTTTACCACATGATTATTTGCACGGGTTGCGAAATTATTAGAATGTTATGGAAATTTCGGATATGTCTTTGTTGAGAAAATTCTTGTTGTTTCCCTCAGGCATTCTGCAGGTGGTTGGATTCGATTTTTTTACGTCCGTTTGAAGATTATTTCCAATGTTTTTTTTTATTTCTTTATTTCTTATTTAAGGAGAATACTATTCCTTGGATTGTAATAACGAAATGCTGAGACTGATATAGAATAGATTTCAAATGAAGGGAGGGCACTAAGTTCTGTATAATCGTCGTAGAAGGAAACTTTGTTCTATGAGGGGACTCCCCGATGGTACAGTGGTAGCGTCGTCGCCTTGTAATCAAGGGGTCCCGGGTTCGATACCCGGTGAAGGCACATTGTGATTAGAACCCCACTTTAAACTGTGGGTCCAGTCCCGATTAGCCTTTCTGTAAATCAGATGAAGGAATGTTGTAGCTGTTCTTTTTATTCTGTAAATTTAGCCTTCACGTTTATGAGCAAAATACATGTAGTATCTACTGTCTACATTTTCACTCGTTATTAAACACATTTCACAAAGTAGTTTTATCGAACTTCAGAGGGAAGCTGACAGCAATGTCAGGGTGGCGGGAGCTTGTTTACGACCAGGGTGTATTCCGAGACTATTTTTCGCCGTTCCCCACTGACAAAGGTTTCGCTTTGAACAATGGACACCGTTGCTTCAGGGGGCAAACACCAAACATAGGGCGAGGTTGACCTGCAGTAGCGGTTACGTGCCATAAATCCAGGCCTAAAGTAGGAATGAAAGTTGATGCAAGGGAGGGGCAATAAAAATTCTGTAATTTGCTTTGCTTGCTGACAGGACGTTTTGCAGGAAAAGCTGAAAAGGAAAACGGCAGACTTTGAATGAAAGAGGGACAGTGAACACAGGTTCTTTGTATTATTCGCCGACACACAAGCTTCCATTTCGAAGGTGAGGTTATCAGCAGCGAAGTTATTAGAGGGTTGGAAGCAGTGACGACGCCAGAGAGGGCAGGGGGACGCCCCATGTCAGACACTTCGCCCCTCCCACCCGGCCCCCCAACTGAAGTTAATTAAATATCGAATAATAAGAGAGTTCATTTATAAGAGTATGACGATTTTCACCTTTTCAAAGTGGTGTATTCTGCATGATATCACTTTCCTGCTTATAATACCAACTTGATTAACAAATATTAATTTGTTTCGTCCAAGATTCGAGCGCCGACCTGGGCATAGGTGATTTCTCACTCATTTATGTCCTGTAATAGCCGAGATTAACCTCTGTTTTAACCAGTCTTAAGAACTGGGAAAAAGTGTTGAATGTGGATGATTTTAAAACATCACGAATATTTTCAGGACCACAAGACATCATCTGTAGTACGGACAAATTAATCTAATCGTGGTCGTTAGTGACAACGCTAATTATTAAAAGACATTCAAAGTTGATTCAAGATTTGGTTGGTTGGTTGATTTGATGTTTTAAGTCCATGTTATGCACAGTAAGGCTAATCGGGACTGGACTTATAGTTTAAAGTGCCTCCACTGGGTATCGAACCCAGGACCAAAGGTGATCGAAGAAAACCCGACACTACATGTCAGTTGTTGTGGATTCATCGCGGTTTCTTACTATTCAGGGACTTGAATTTCGAGATGATGAGTCTGAGGAAACCTTAACAAAGGGAATTTCTTCGATACTCTTGAAGTTAATGAGGGGATATTATTTGGAAATGTATTGAACGTGACCCTTAAAATGCAAATTACACTTAAAATTTGATTCAAAACATATCGCGGGCAGGTAAAACAACGCTTATTAGGAGTTGCCACTCTTCAATCATTAGATTCAGGTTTGCTCTTTCTCGTACATATCAAAATCGAAGAACTTCTTCCCACGAACACCATAGGTTTCTGTAGTTGTGTAGCACTGACTGGAGTGGTAGAGTAAGAGTAAGTAATGCCAGGGTCAGAATATTTCTTCAATTATGAGATAACTGTAACCTTGGTCTGATTTTTTTTATTCTGTGATAACATTTCCCTGAAAGGTAAAACACAAATTTTTGCCCAAAACTCTTCAGCATTACGAAGATGGTTGTCCTTAAAATCTTTGAAAAGGCTTGCTCGAAACAGGATGCTGGATGCAAACTGCCTCATTTGGCTGTTCTTGCCATTGAGAAGAAATGTCAAGTCCTGGACGTACCAAAGGTGCGCAATGTGTTCTCCAAAGCACATAGAGCAGAATTCTCCTACAGGAGAATTGCACTTCACTAAGTGCCTCACATTGTTTCTAATACTTAAGAAGATTCATTTCTTCCAACGTCACGTTTAGTTTGCAAGAAAATTAAACTCTTAGAAGCGTTATTTTCATCATTTATATTATTATCTTATAACTTAAATATTTATATCAGTAGTTTCATCTCAAGAAAGACGATGAATTATAAAATTATGAATGTCTTTCAATACTGAAATAGGCCACTAGAGACAACGCAACTTACCAATAAAAAAGAATTAATGTCTTTATTAAAACGAATCATGTGGAGATAAACTCGTAATCAAGAAGTAAATTTAGGCAGTAAACGTGCACTTTAAATAAAAGACACACACAAAACATCATACATGAATATAATAATAATTATTATTATAATTATTATTATATAAGTATATATATGTATAGTGTTTTCGGGCGTTTTAATGTGACTGCCCCCTTACAATATTTTGTTGCCAGCCTTCCCCCCCCAGTCAAATTTCCCTGGCGCCGTCACTGGTTGGAAGTAAATTTATTAGGACGAGGAAAGTAACATTAGCTGTTGACAGTGTTGCACCAAAGGACGTGATATGTGCTACTGTTTGTATAAATGATAGGAAATTTAAGCAAAAATGTATAATTGTTGAGACATGAGAGTTGTTTCCTTCATTTGATCTTAGGAAAAGGTTTTCTGAGACAGAGTGGGATTATTTTACACATACATGGGAAAGGGTGGTTGTTTAAAGATAGAGACGTATTTTGCACATTTTTTAAAAGTTCAGATAAAACGAGAATTTAGCCCTACTGTTATGAAAAGAAATAACGCAGTACAGGGAAAGAATAACTTCACATTTTTCTCACCTGGTGGGATGCAACACAAGATTATTGCAGGAAGTCTATGAACGAGGATGAAGAAGGATATGTGAAATTTGACTTACCTGCGGGTGAATTAGTTTATTCTAATATTCTTAAGGTTGATATTGTTTTGTTTTTTTTGTCTTTTTTTAAGTCCACTTGATTCGCAAATAGGCTAAATCGCGAACCGACCTACAGTTTAAAGTGCGATCCGATCCACTTTGTGCCTCCATTGAGTATCGACGCGAGGACCCTTCATTACAAGACATCGACGTTATTATAACACCATTAAGCCTTGTTTCCATGATTATGAAAAACTAAATAATGCTGACCAAGGCAGTAATTTATTTTATAAAAAACAAACTAAATCGTAACGTTTCAACCTTCTAGCAAGGTCTTCATCAGACTCTGTATCAAGTACAAAAGTCTTTTGTACTTGATACAGAGTCTGATGAAGACCTTGCTAGAAGGTTGAAACGTTACGATTTAGTTTGTTTTTTATAAAATAAATTACTGCCTTGGTCAGCATATTTAGTTTTTCACGACGTTATTACTACGCCATCGGGGAGGCACCCAATTTACACAAATATGTTGATTCCAATAACACGTTATATGCATAATCTGATAATGATGCACTTTGGGTGCATCTAAACATATTTTTTTCAACTATAGCATGTCTAAAAGAATCATTGAAGTTTGGATTTTTATAACTTCAAGAGGCACGGCTCTGTAAACGTGCGATATAAAATTAATGCAGGTTTGCCTTCCATACGTGGTGGTTTTGTCACGTTTCTTCGCTTCGTAAAACATACACTTTTGCAGGAACGGCTTCTTGCATCCTCCTGGGGCCTTGCTCTAGCAAAACAAAAAATATATTTGTTTAGCATAATCGAGGATTACTTTTTCCTGCCGAACAAGGATTTTATTGCGATCATACGGCTTTGAATGACAGTATCAATGAAGATTTATGTACACTACTACTTATAATAATGAGCATAAAATATTAATCAGGAACTTTATTTTTCGTCAACTGGATGTAACATCTTTTTTTGTTATTCAGCAAATATTCAATTCATCACCTTTTTTGACATTAAACTTCTTGCCAGGACAGCTGTTTTTATGCAGATTTTGACGATCTTAACTACACGTAAGCTAGATATTAGCTAATATTTGTGCTGTTATATTACTATTCTTCTACCATCTTTGTAACATGTCATGCAATAACAATAATAGAATTGATTAATTTACATATTCAAGTGAATAGACCTATGAAGTATATTAATGCATTAATTTAAACATTTGCTTAATTGTTGTCGTTAATGTTATTATTATCATTTTTTCTGAAACACTTGGCTCAGACACCCTCCCCCGACATATATTTCTAGATGCGTGCTTGCCGAAGGATAAATTAGATGAAGCGGTGGTGGTACCGGACTTAGTGGCTAAAGGGAAAACAAAGAAGTATGTGCGTCATAAGCTGAGCATAAGAAACAGCACAATATCACAAATAAACACTTTTTGAAACTTATATCATAGAAGATGTTTAACAATATTAAGAACAATAAATGCTTTCTATTTGTAATATACTAAATATTGAAATTTTAAATAGTCTTTTGTGTTCGTACTACACATTTAAAAACTTTTTTGTTGCTCCCCAGCGCCAAGCTTAGAATTTAAAGAAAAAATTTACATTTTCGTAGTGCACGGAAGTTCGACATTCAGAAAGAAAGAAGGTCTATTGAAAAACATTTCAAGACTTCCAAAAGGTATAGCAGTAATGAAAAAGAGCACTCACTTATACCGTGTTTGTTACAACCTTTCCGGCTTCCCGCGGTAGCTGATCGCTGGCTTTTCTAGCATAAACCAAGCGGTGTTGCTGCTGAAGACCGCCTGAACTCCGTGCTGGTGAAAGCCAAAGCCAGGCAGCAAATTAAAATACGCAACGTAGCAACAACGTCTACGTAAGCTCCTCTCTTCTGGGTTCCATTCGCTCCTCGCTGCCCAGCAGACGACTTTTTCTCTCATTTCTCATTGGCACCAAAACTGTCGAGCGATCGCTAGCGCGGGAAACGGGACAGGTTCTAACAAACTTGGTATAAATGGACGATGGATAGACAGTTGTATGAAGCGAGAAAAACCACAAGGTAGATTTCATAAGATACCTAGCAATCAGTAACCAACAAACTGCATTTTTAATATTAATGTCCTCATGATTAACGAACCTTATTTATTCTCACTACGCAATGGGTAAAATATTTGGAGCTTTATCCCACTTTCCGGAAAAAAATATTTCGTGTTTCTGCTACTTTTGACTTTTGTTGGCATGATATCCCGGATCACTTTTACGAGACGAGACGGGACAAAACGAGACGGGACGAGACGAGACGAGACAGAACCCTTCGAGACGGGACACGAGACGGGACAAACGAATATTTTCGAGACGAGACACGACAGCATTTTCACGAGACGGGACGGGACAGACCAAAGTCTCGTCTCGTCTCGTCTCGTGGGCAACACTACGCACAAGCGACAAAGCGACACGTGTGACTTATCGTGGCGCCTAGATCTGTTGTTGTAATGTGCGGTTTTTCGTGTCGCCTATCTGTTGTTCTCACAATTAGCAGCGAACGCTTGCCAATAGACTGAAGGCACCATGTCGCTTGTCACTTAGTTGGGAACTCCCCCTGTAGCGCGTGGCTTCGGTCTGAGCACCCTTCCTTTAAGGAGCTTTCCGACCGAAGTAACAAGTAGCACGCGAATACGCCATATGAACGTGTCGTTTGCTGTTTGGACCCTCATGTGCAATGAATGCTATTTTACAGTCTGGAAGTGTGTGTCACTAGTGTGACAGTGTGAACATCCCGTGTCGCTTGTCCCATTGGTTTGAAAGTTTCCTTACACTCATGTCGATGGCACTAAGAAAGTTTTGTGGGGTTCCCCTTGTCGTTTCATGGAATCATCATTATCATCATCGCCGCGATTAGTTTAAAGCGGAAGAAAAGAGACAGTAAATAACAAAAATACAAATGCTTCAGTGTGTATATCTTTAAAAGAAATGATGATGATGTTAATAATAATGAACCTAATTCATACACAAAAATTTAGTTGCCAAGAGCATTCCACGTGTATTTTTTCTCTCGTATTATTAACGAAAGTATGACGATAACAGGACGTGGTCGACTGTCTAGAATGTTCGTTAATATCTTCGCGACCACTGTACCAAATATCATAGCAATTATCACATTCATAGAAATGCTTCATGTAAAAGAATCAGACGTTGCAGCGAAAACTCCATTTACTTCCATTATAAGCAGACGAATACCAAGCACCGGGTTCAACACCAGCGCCTCTAGCGGATCATTTTCGAGTGGAACCAGCCAGAGCGCGCAGAATTGTGCCGTTTTCCACACTACGTTATTCAAGGCGCTGTACTGCGGGTGTGGGTTAGCGCTATGCTAAATAGTACGCCTATAGAGTGAAGTCTTGATAAGTGCATTTCTCTGTGTGATGCGGCAAAAGGGAACTTAGAGCATGTGTTATTGGATCTGTAAAGGAAAGATGTACATAGGGGAGGTATGTGTAAATAAACTGTACATACAAGAGAACTGCGTGAGACGTTATTCTTGATAACGAAAGTCCAGTGTGAACACTTGCGCGCCTGCTGGAGTCCAGGGATACATAATTTATAACAAGGATTCCTATCTTTATAACGTCAGAGAAATAAGACAAGTTATATACTTGTTATGTAATCCTTGTCCAATATATATATAGCCCCAATCCCACCATTCACGGACTCTCTAACATAAATGTTCTCCATGAAGGAAGCCCCGGAGGCGAGAAATACCCGATTACGACCCCCCCTCATGAAATCGTCCCAAAAGACCGAGAACATTACAAAATCACCCTATTAGCCCTTTTTTAAGGGTGAAAATGGCCTTTTTCCCACGTCCCAACAATCATTTCCAGGGGCATTTTTTTTTGCAGCACACATTGTTTCCTTCAATTCTTAATTGTCGAGATACATTATATTTCTCACAGATCAGTAAGAGATGAATCAATTCCTGGTTAGAAAAGGTTTTTTTGTAAGGTAATTTTTGAAATTAATTATAATAGTACTATATTTTTAATTGAGTAATTTATTTTTATTCTAAATAACATATATGTTATGTTATAATATATGTATATCGTATAATTTACACATATGTTTAGTTTGTGGGGGAGGATGCTCCCCCACCAGTTTTCAGTGATTTCGCAGCCTGGTTTAGTTTAATGTACAATTCGCACCAGTTCCTACTGCTACGCGCGAACGCATTATTATGCGTAAACGGACGACTGTTCGAACTAGTTCCTTCGACACGCAGCGTCTACGCAATCGTCCATTCAACACGGACAGTGGATTTGGAAAACCCGTTGATGCCACGTGTCGAAACCATGTGACGGATAGTATTCATCTCGCGAGAAGATAAAAACACGCGTGACGTCACGGTTGGCGCAATACCTGGTCCACAGAGGAACTGGATGTGAGTCGACTGATATTGCTATGGAACATGCGTTACGCAAAATTGGTTGCTCGTTTCGATTCGTGAATAAAGATGCTTGTCTCTATCAGGGGGGGGCGGAGCAGCAGTACTCAAAGTGGGGGAAGGTTGATACGCACCCACATATTGTATCAGTTTGAGTGTTTAATATGTTTAATATGTTAATTGTCTATGATGACGTAATTTTTTTTGTTCAATTGGGTAGTCTGTTATGGTTATGGACTAACCTTAAAACATTTTATTGTGGGGTTTTGAGGTGCGAGATATTATGAATGTTGCTGGATAATGGAAGTGATTTTGGAAATGTGGATGTGTTAATTTGTGTAGTCAAGAACTATTATGTATGATCTTTATACAATTTTGTTTGTAATAAGGAGTTTAATTGCGAGTTAAAGTGTAATATATTAACATTAACTGACATCTAAATATATTTTTGGTGTGCGAGAGTTAGCAAGGTTTACATTAATATATCCTTATCTGATTTCCCACTACCTGAGGGCTTTAAAGTAGGCTGATAAGTCTCATGCTCGCCGTCGAGGAATAAAAAGTAAGTTGATCCATTCAGAATAAACCGGGGAACGTAACAAGGTGGAGGATGCTGTCTCCCCATTTAGGAAAAATTCCCATATGCTTCCCCTCAATCTACTGCATTTTAACCATTAAGATGCATCTCTCCACATTTTCCCAAATAGCAATTCACCCCCAGCTAGAAATTTCCACTTCAAGCACTGAAAGGAAGGGGGTGTAGAGTAAGATTTCATATCTTGCCCTTCAGGTGTTGGTGTGTTAAGTCCACTTTATGCACAGAAAGGCTAATCGGGACTGGACCTTTAATTTAAAGTGGGATCCGAACCACTATGTGCCTCCACCGGGTATCGAACCCAGGACCCCTTGATTACAAGGCAAGGACGGTACCACTGCGCCATCGGGGAGGCCCATTTGGCCTTCAGTCACAAGAACTCATGTTTTGCTTATTATTATTATTGGCAAGGCAAGGTAAAGTTCCCCATGCATATAGCACCGTGCCATGAAGGAACATTTAGGGGACGTGAGGGTAGGACCTCATACATTCTCGACCTCATCCATTTGGGAGGTGATCATCACGCTCCGGCCGCTTTTACCCCCAGGGTTAGCCCATGTACCCATTTATTTGAGGCTGGGTGAGCCGCAGAGTCGCTTTATGCGAGAACAAGGCCGAAAAAATTCCGACAGATCGCCCACAGCGGGAGTCGAACCATGGTCTCCCACGTGGCAGTCAGCCTCCCTATTGACTAGACCGACGCGGTTCATTATTTTTATTATTATTAAACATTTTCGAAAGGGGAATCAACTGATATTGCTGTGGAACAATTATTATTATTATTATTATTATTATTATTATTATTATTATTATTACAAATCATAAAATTGAGACTGAGTTGAAAATACCTTGCTTCCTTTCCATAAAGATCTATCACTTTGTTGATGAACAGTTCTTTGCGTTTTTATACCTTTTCATAATTCACAGATATCAGAAACCACTTAATGTTTATGGCACCCCTCATCCATGTTTGCACAGCACATTTCCACCATTAGAATTATATGAATTTTCCCCCGATGTCTCGGGGGAAGTGTCCCCCTTGCCCCCTCTGCGAGCGCCTTTGGTTTTGTTCTCGTAGCTCTCCGTTTCTATCTATCGAACCCGGAAGCAGTGCTGCAACGTTAAGAGAAATTTCCCGCGGTGCGTGAAACCGAACGGGAAAATTTAGGGAAAAGGGAAATTTTATGAACGATATCCAATTGGAGAAGTTGTAGATCTAACCATGTTTAAGCGCATTGGCGTAGGAGGTGCTGGATTTGTAAAAGTGATCTTTTTTCTATGAGGAGGTCCTTTTTAAGGGGTGTTTGCATTTACCACTCTGGTTTTTCCCGCGTTATTTGAAAATGTTGATTTTCTGAAAATTTCGGAGGGGGCTGTAGCCCAATCAGCCCCCTCTGCATACACCAATGATTGAAGGCATCTACAGCCTTAACTTTGCCATGGAAAATAAGGCGAATTAAATAAATACTTAGAATGGTAAACAAAGAACATGGGCTGAAATCTTGAATACGATTTCTGCGATTTGAACGAAATGACGTATGGTGTGACGTCACTGCAATAAGTTATCGAGCACCCTAGATCGAGCCCTCTTGGACCGTGCACAGACAATACTAAAAAAGCATAAGAGATAATTTGAAGTCCGTGAACACAACAGCCACGGTGTAAAGTTGAGTCGTATTTGTTTGCGAGTAAAACGCGAATTGATCGCTGGCGTCGTCGAAATGAAATCCAACACGCAATGACAACGCTCTGTCGGGGCAGCTGAGTGTAATCAATTTGAACATCACCCCATGACAAAGCAACCGGCTTAGAAACGAGCCTTTAAACGGAGGATCATACGAGGCGTTTGCCATGAATAGCTTGTCCGATGCCCAGCTCTCGAGACGGGAACAATAAAAAAGGTCAGTGTGGCCAACCCGTGAGAATTTTCACTAAAACATGAAAAGAAACTAAGTTTAGTCAAGTTGGAAGATAGTTTCTTCTATTTCGGTAATTTTATGCCGCTTTTTTACATCTTGGATTCATCACTTCGGCGAGGATGAAGTAAACAAGTATTACCACGTTTACCGCCAGTAAACCATTTTTTTCATGTACTTGTATACATTTAGATTTAATATACGGATAATTGCTCATTATACAGGGTAATTCAAAATGAATGGTGCAACTTTACACAGTTATTATGACGTTACTATGATAGAAAATCAGACAAGGCTTCAATATAAAGAAGAACTCTGGAAGTTTTATTCCCACCTAGCGGGCTTATTCTGCTTAGCCGATGCTCCACCAGGATCGCCAGTGTCGCAAAATGGCTAATGACCAGTAGAAGGCGTATTGTGTGTGGGAGCTATCGAGAACTGATTCAATCACGATGGTGCAAATATATTTCCGCATGCTTTTCGGTAGTAATGCATAAGTTTCACCCTTCCGAAAGATTTGCCAAAGTTACAACTGCGAATTGTTAGTGCCTTCGAAACCATGGACAATGACTTCCTGTCTCACGCATAGCATGTACTTGATCGTTTGGACGTTTACCACATTACACGTGGTTCCCATGTTGAATCTTTGTGTGTGAGTCATGTGTAGGGTGACCATAATATTTTGACCCAAAAATGGGACATCCCAAGGAAATCAGTTTACCCACCCACACACACCCTTCGGTCCTCCTGAAAATCGGTTAGGCCTAATTATTGTTATTATTTATTATTTATGAAAGGATAGATCACATAAATAACTGAAATATGATCTCCCGTTGTCAAAAGGTATTACTTATTCTATCTAATCTGGTATGACTTACATAGTTCCTCCTTTCTCGCCTTTTCTGATCAACCTTTGATGTTAGCGCTACGCTCAAGTTGAGGAATGCTAGAAGTACGTATTTAGCAGAAGAACCAATTTTCCTGAGAGCATCTTTATTATTCAACAGTCGTTTATAAATCTCCCCGAAAACCTTATCTACGGTGTCGTGTTGTTTGCGCCGAGTCATTTGACATAGGGTAACTTCGGTGAATAACGCCACCAATTGGTCATTTTGTTCTATAACTCATACATTTTTATTGTTAGGAACATGAAACTTACATGTTTAGGAGAATGAACTTTCCTCTATTGTGTAATAATAAAATATTGATTGCACTGTTATAATGAAAGCAATAAAATACGAAATTCTCTGTTAATGCAAAATGGCGTTATTTCCAGACCTGTCGGGTAATAACGCCATGTTCTTAATTACAAGTAAAACATTCACATTATCTTAATTACAAATAAAACATTCACATTTTCTTTACTAAACTGTACTAGGAAAAATAATTACTGTAGTAAGTTATTAGAAAAAGCATGTCTTTTTTTGTCTTTTCGCGATATCCAGTCCCTCAAAGTTCTGCGAGGAATTTGGAACAAACGTGCAGCACATGCTATCTTCATTCCTTGTTTGACGGCTGCCATAGCTTGCCTAAAGTCATCTACTGACCATTTGGCCTGTATATTTCTACATTTTCTCGCCATCTGAAAGAGGAAATTAACCGAGAATAAATATCTGTACGCCTCAAAGGTAACTGAGCAAGAATAAACCTATTTTCGAAATCAACATTTCCTTAAATTTGAGTTTAAATTGAGTGGCGTTATTCCCCGACACGATGATGGCGTTATTTCCCGAAACAACAGATTGCAGTTTAACCAACTGTTCTAAACTTACGACACCGACCATGAAAACCGCACACACATCATTCTCTTACGTAATAAACGTATTGTGTACGTACAATATTGTTAACATTTAAAATCTAATCCTTCAATAGAAAAACACTCATCTTTGTCGGCGCGATGAAAATGTGGACCCTTTTTTCTCGAAACGCAACTCAAACATCTACACTGTTCAAAGTGTTTCTCTTAAATGAAGGCTCGACAATGGCAACCGTTCTTATCAGCAATGCTACCAGGCACCATTGTTTATCGCAAAACGGTGAGTCGCCCCTTAACTTTACATGCGTCCATGCTTTCAGAGTTGAAACTTTGAAATGGCGTTGTTTCCCGTCTGGCGTTATTCACAGAAGTTACCCTATGTCAAGACCTTCCTCTGCTGGTTTTCCCACAATCCAGAGTGTCATCACCGCCGCGCGCACGTGTGTTTATGGCCACATGGTGCATACTGCATAAAGTGGACATAAAACATAAAATCAAACGTGTGTTTATGACGATGCACAGCAACATAAATGTGCCAGTCTATTACACTTAATTATTATATTTATATAACAATCGTCAAAAATATTATAAATACAGTGTAATTTTTTTGCAAACATTATATACGTAATAGCTACGTATATATAAATACAATATTTCGATACACTGCCACAACAACAATACAAACGTTATTTGAATTCTTGTAGGTATGCAAATGCTCGAAGGCATTCCACGCGTTGTTTCTATCATTTCCATATTCTCAGCCATCTTGTCGTATCTCTCAAGTCTCAGTTTTACATAAATACTAATTTCCCAAAGTAGATCCCGCATATATACTTTCATCTTACATTAATTTACCAATCACCTTTCTTTTCAATCGAAGATAAACACAGCTGCAGCTGTGCAACGTCATAAACACGGGTGTGCGCGGCGGTAATGACACTCCAGATTGTGGGAAAACCCACCAAGGAAGGTCTTGACATATGTCGCACCAGAAATGAACCGATAAGAAGCCTCGGCGCAAATGACTCGGCGCAAGCGACACGGACTCCTTTACCTACATATCAGACACACAACTCTAGATTTTGTCTTTGAGTTTGTGTTAAGACGCAGTAACTTTAAATTCTTGTTGCAATTCCGTAGAGAAATTGCATGCTTATTCTACAAATAACGGAACACACACAATACGATACATCTTCTTTTTATCATGAAATGCATGGTTTTCAAGATATCTCCTAGACTTTTGTAAAACGGGACAAATAGTGGCTTTTCAATATTACGGACTGGACGACAGGGACACATCTCTGAAACGGGACTGTCCCGGTCAAAACGAGACGTCTGTTCACCGTAGTCATGTGAGTAAAACTTCCAGAGTTCCTATTTATATTGAGGGCTTGTCTGATTTTCCATCATAATAGCTGTGTAAGGTTGCACCATTCCTTTTGAATTGCCCTGTATATTGTGAAAACTATTAAAACAAGCTTCTAAACAATAATTAAAATAAATTATTTATATCGTACCCTTCTGACGACTGGGTTTCTCCGCTGGCCACAAAATTCGGCTAAAAAATATCCGGGTTGAATTATCCGATATTCGTTTCGGCTGTAACGGGTGATCGGGATATCCGAGTAGAACAGATTTGCTGAAGGATTTGTAGAAAATCCGTACAGTGAAATAGGAACATGACGAATAAAAGAATATGTGGATAGCCCGTTAAACGGATAAACGAGAAAACTGCCAGGATAAAGCACACATTCAGATATAGAGACATTGCCGATAATCCGAATATCGGATTCCGTATAGTTAGGTCAATTAGGATATCCGATAATCCGTATATCCGAATGTTTGAAATCCCGATAGAAAATTAGGCAAAAAGGTTGACTAACATTAGTGTTTATTTCTAATACTTCCAATCTACGATGGTTTCTCCGAAAGTAATGCATCCATTTTTTTCTCATTGCATGTGAGGGTGGTTGGTGGTGACACAGTAGTGGAGGCTGAATCATCCTGGAAATATACCTGGTAGTTCGTTTCTGTGCGACAGATGGCGCCAGAGACGCAGTCCGCACATGTGAGGTCTGACTGGGATGTCAGTTTGAAGCAACGATGTGTGATTGAATTCCTTCACGCGGAGAAGTTACACCAATTGAAATCCATCGACGCTTTCTGCAGTTTTATGGAGACCAGACAGTGAATGTTAGCACAGTGAGGCGGTGGGTGGCACGTTTCAACAGTGGGGAAAGTGAAGTGAAAGACAGACCACGTTCTGGACGGCCATGCACAGCTGTCACACCAGAAAATGAGATGCGTTTTGATGAGTTTATGCTTTCGAATCGGCGAATAACGACCGGGGAACTGTGCATAGAACTGAATATTGGCCTCAATGCATTGGAAACCACGTTAAGGAAACTGGAATATCACAAAGTTTGTGCGCGGTGGGAAACCTTTTTCTTGCAGCACGACAATGCCAAGCCACACACGAGTTTGAAGACCAAGGAACACATTGCGAAATTTGGCTGGGCTGTCCTTCCACATCCACCATACAGTCCTGATTTGGATCCGTCAGATTTCCATCCTTTGGGGCCAACGAAAGATGCATTGCGGGGGCACATGATGGCGTTATCAGAGCTGTGAAACAGTGGACTAAATAGGTTGGTGGTGATTTTTCCGAGCGTAGCATACAGGCCCTTGTTCATCGCTGACAAAAATGTGTAGAGAAAGGTGGTGATTACGTACAGAAATAGTGTCTTGCAGCTGAAACTGTGCTTTAGTCAATGATGTATTGTGACATTTTGTATCTGCTGTGGTTTGTCGGAAAAAAAATTGAGGCATTACCTTCGGAGCAACCCCCGTAGATGGAGTGTATAATAAATATATGCAATAAATAAGAATTGTTGTAAAGGAGGTCAAATTTTCAGAATACGCCATTGAGAAATATATACGTACATTCATGCTATCTCTGGATCCGACGTGTGTTACGGGCCTTCCCAATGATTGCCTTGATTCGATATCCAGTGGAGGCACATTGCACAGTGGTTCGGATCCTACTTTAAACTGTAGGTCCAGTCCCGATTAGCCTGTCTGTGCATAAAGTGAACTTAAAAACAAGAACTCAAACTCAAAACTCGACGTGCGTTACGTTGATGAATCCACAACGGAAACTGAGGATTTAAAAAAACAAAAACAACAATCATGGTACCCAACTCAGAGCCCTCTGTAGCCTGTTTGAGGCATCGTAGAACTCTGAAATTTGGTGAATCCACTATGCAGACCATGGGGAAGAGATTGGCGATGAAAAAAAAAAAATAGTTCAATTTTCCGCCACCAGGTTGAAATGTGGCGCTGTACTTCCATGATGGGTTGTAATAATGACGTAAACTGCTCCAATTGGTTATGGATTTGCCTTTACCTTGCAATCTTGCAATAAACGAGAGATTATTTTCTCGCAACTTCCAGCCACTAACAAATGTATTTCTAATTAATAACTCAGCTAAATCACTTAACGTGAGTGCTGAACAAAAGTTCGGAAGTGATCACCATGCCATTAAATAAGAAAGAACGTGCATTGCTGGTGAAGTTGTTTTATCAGAACGGTAGTAATAGTGCAGATGCACTGCGAGGTTATTGTCATTCGAAAGGACTTGGAAAGGGGACCGTGACGACGCATGGGTCAAGAAAGATGATGAAGAAATTTGAAGAGACATGCTTCGTGCAACGGTTGATCATGCTGTGCTACGCTTCCAACAGGTCATTCACACTTTTGGCACGGATATTGAACACTGCTGTACTGGCAGAAACAAACAATACAGATTAGTACACCTGACTTATGTTTTCAATATTCATTATTGCAGCGCCACATTTCAACCTGGCGGAAAATTGAACTACTTTCTTATCGCCATCCTTTTCTCCATAGTGGATTCACCAAATTTCAGTTCTACGATGCCTCAAACAGGATACAGAGGGCTCTGAGTTGGGTAACTTTAATTCTGGCCACCCGGTATATTAAATGCGACTGTCGCTCGAGAAAATATATTGTTTTCGGAATATAACTGCACAAAAGTTAATAAATTTGGACACAAATACGCAAGATATCGACGGCCACAAACATAACTATTGAAAAGGAATAAATTTGATCAGAATTAAATGCAAATAAAGGGAGAAATAAAGCTTCTCCCATAATTCCTTTCGCTGTTACAGCCACCCTGCGGAGGGGAATATACGCTTACTGCTCGTTATTCATTGCTGCAAACCCACGCCCTGCACCGCTTTCTACTCTGATAAATTATGGTTTGGCGGGTTAACGCGACTGGGGCAGGCAAGCGAATAGGGTACCTGTAAAGGTCTCTTCATAACACGGCACCCTAATCACCCTGTTTTGTTTACGGAAAAGATTCCGACGCGATAAATCACATGCTCTGGGAGCGAACAACACTCTCTCGCGTTCTGCTCTTTAACCCTTTTCGAGTGCATGGTTGGTGTCTGTAAAACTTCCACTGTTTCCCTTTCTTCTTTGTTTTATTTCTCCAAAACTTCTATTAAAATTTCTGCTATATTCTGAAGTTATAGGCCATTTCCTTTACGACTTCCTAATTTTTTTTCGTGTTAGTTTGGTCTTAATTTATGTCTTCATGATTTGATTTCTATTCTCTTTGCATTTTGTTTTAATTTTAAAATTATGCTTCTTGTTTTGAAAATTAGAACAAGCGAGCGAGAGAGAGAGAGAGAGAGAGAGAGAGAGAGAGAGAGAGAGAGACAGACAGACAGACAGAAAATAAAAAGTGGAGACATACAGAGGGAGAAATGTACACATCCAAAGGGAAAGAAGGAGAGACAGACAGAAAAAGAACTAGAGACAGACAGAGGAAGAACGAGAGACAGACAGAGAAAGAACGAGAGACAGGCAAAAAGAACTAGAGACAGACAGAAAGAACCAGAGACAGACAGGAAAAGAACGAGAGATAGAGAAATAAAGAACGAGAGACAGACAGAAAGAAAGAAAACATACAGAGACAAACAGATAATGAACGAGAGACAGACAGAGAAAGAACGAAAGACAAAAACAACGCGGGACAGACAGAGGAAGAACGAGAGACAGACGGAAAGAACGAGAAACAGACAGAGGAAGAACGAGAGACAGACAGAAAGAACGAGAGATAGACAGATAAAGAACGAGAGACAGACAGAAAGAACGAGGGACAGGTAGAGAAACAATGACATGTAAAGAAAAAGATGTGAAATTGAAAGACTAGGAAAGAGAAAAAGAGAGATAGAGAGAGAGAAAAGCGAAGATTCAAAGACAAAAAGATGTTCAGAGAAAGAACGAGAGATAGACAGAAAGAAAGAGAAACAGACAGATAAAGAACAAGAGACAGACAGAGAAAAAACGAGAGACAGACAGAAAGAACGAGAAACAGACAGAGAAAGAACGGGAGACAGACAGAGAGACAACGACATATAGAGAGAGAAAGAACGAAAGACAGACAGAAAGAACGAGAGACAGACAGAGAAAGAACTAGAGACAGACAGAAAGAACGAGAGACAGACAGAGAAAGAACGAGAGACAGACAGAGAAAGAACGAGAGACAGACAGAGAAAGAACGATGGACAGGTAGAGAAAGAATGATATGTAAAGAGAAAGATGTGAGAGAGAAAGACAAGGAAAGAAGAGAAAGAGAGAGAGAGAAAAGTGAAGATTCAAAGACAAAATGATGCTCATACTAGGAGAGAAAAAGAGAAAGACGAAAAGTAAGAGAAACAGTAAGAGATAAAGATACATAATCAGAACAAAACGAAGAGTGAGAGATAGATAGTGATGGAAGAGAGGAAGGGAGAGGAACAGGAGGAAGAGATATCGATGGGTTTAGAGAAAGAGAAACAAAGAAAAAGAGAAACAGGGGCAACGATAAAGAAAGGGAAAGAGAAATAGAGGGAAGGAGAGAAGCAGGAACAAAGAAAGACGAGGGGAGGCAGAGAGCAGAAAGATAAGAGTTAAAGGCAGAGAGCAACAGGGAAAGCAACAGACAGAGAGAGAGAGAGAGAGCGCAGAGAAAGAAACCCAAAGAAAGACATGGGCGCCCACCAGGGGGTGATAGGGGTGGCACTTGTCCCCCTGAGATTTCTGGAAAAGTTAATGTAGTTCGAATGGTGAAATTGTAGAGGTATTTTATGACAAAAAATATTGTTTTCTGTGATTTAAAGGCCGTACGTTACAGTAACTATTATTATTATTTGATAGAGGGGGTAAATTTCTTATCTCCGGAAAACTGATTTCTTCAAATTTACAGGAGAAATTACTTACCGAATGCAGTTTCTTTATAGTTGTAGAAACGAAGAAAACTTACTCGATATGTTGCAAATAGAGCTTATTTCCGTGAAATGAGCGAAATGCCACCTTCAACAATGTTTCTCAATGCAGAATACGTAAGTACGAATAAATAAAATGAAATTAAATGAACTAGCAAATTTCAGCCGTTTTCTGGAGATAAGAAAATTACCGAAATGGGGTTACATTTAAGCTTCATCTATTTTACTCTGATTATCTAACTTTAAAAACAGCTATTTGTCCTACATGAATTAATGTTAAGTATATCGTTATGCAAATTGTATATAGATATTTTATACAGAATATGGAAAATACAAATGTATGTAATTTTTTTAAAAAAACAGTTGTGGTAGTAATGGAATAATAATAATAATAAAAATAAGAGCAATAATACTAGGCCTAATAACAATAATAATAAAACGTTTCTGTGACTCTGCCCCCCGGAGAAAAAAAATTCTGTGGGATACAGGGAAAACGAGATAAAGGAACAAAGAGATATAAAGAAAGAATTAGGAGAAAGACAGAGAGCTAGATGCGATGAGAGAAAGAGATAGAGAGAGAGAGAGAGAAAGGAATATATAGAGGAAGAGGAAAGAGAGAGAACAAACAGAAACATAGAAAGCGACACGGATATAAAGAAACTACACACTCGGAGAAAGAAACAGAATGAGGCAGATTCACGTGAGGTGAACAAAACAGAAAGACAAGAATGAATGTTTGCAAACACGACTTTATGAATTCAAATATTCCAGGAAACTGTTCAATAATTTCGCGTGACTTGTAGTCACCATATGTCGTGACAAGCTACGCAAGAAGCTTCCGTGCAGTTTTAATCGAGATTAGAAGCTCAATTTTCCTTAGCTTCAAGATTATTTCGCAACTACCTCCTTCTTGTTCGCAGAGATAAGAATTGCCGGAAGATGTCTCTAGCGTCGCAATGCTTATGTTGTCTCCATTCATTCCACTCTGTATTAAGGCTGGGTGTCGCTGTGAATATGAATGCCTAATTTTTAGTTATACGACAAATGCCTCCGCTGTAAAAGCTCGACTCCAAGTGTTTCCAACCTGAAGACGTGTAAAGTTACCGGCACCGCATTAGTTTTTCTTACTTTACTTCATATTCCTGTCACTGCTGATAATTGTGATTGGGATTTCCCCCCAATAGCTTGATACTAGCTCTAGCTCTCTCTCTCTCTCTCTCTCTCTACTCTTTCTTACGGGTCTCCCAGTTGATCGCTATCTTCTTGTAATGAAGAGGTTTCGAGTTCAATTCGCGGAGTAGGTACAAATAACATTGGTTACGATTAGATTTCAAGCTGTTGGTCAAGTTCCAATTAGCCTATCCGAGAATAGAATCGATTAAAAATAAATTTTGTTGTGGCTAATCGCGGCTATGAAGATGAAATGATTACATTCTACGCTTAGAAAGGAACACCCTAGGACAGGACTCGAATCCGGAACATTCGTAAGTCGACCGAAGAACCGGCTATGATAGCATCACAGAAAATATTCCATATAGTTTATACAGGGTGATGCGGGAACCGTGTCATATATACAGGGTTTGCAAAAAATAATGTACAATCTTAGGTCAATCATCCTGAATCAGTGGTTTTTCTCAGTGACCACAGCAATTTCTGAGATGGTGCCTTCAGCGAAGATCACTGACGCTTCACTTACCTGCCAAATCCAATCTATTGTTCTCTCACTTACCGGTCGCTTTTAAACGGTAGGGATTTTATTGAGCAGATAACAAACTACACGTGATAACATGAGGGTAGTAAGTTCATATGTACGAAACTACTGACGTGAGTGAACATGGGAAAAGGTCATGAATGAAGCGATGTATGGTTACAAAAATACTCATGAAATCACACGGAAGGAAACCATTAGAATGATAACAGCAAAGGAAAGAGAGATTTCTCTTGAGCAAGTTATCTCCACGGAAACTATTCTAATTGTTGTCAACAATGGTTTCTTCCTGTTTGTTACATCGGAAAACGCCATAGATTATACAATTGATTGATTGATTTGGTGTTTTAAGTCCACTTTATGCACAGTAAGGCTAATCGGGACTGGGCCTACAGTTTAAAGTGGGATCCGAACCACTATGTGCCTCCACCGGGTCATAGATTATACAGGATGGCGCAAAAGTCATCACCTGATTTTCTTAGCCTGTAGCTTGGGTTTTAAATTAAACAACGTAGTTTTTTTCGTGTTAAACTTTTATTGATACTTGTAAGTTTTATGTCCTCAATTTTTAAAGATAACATCCAATAAATGACCACCATTCGAATTGATGCAAATTTGGGCTGTTTTTATTGCGTTTTGATGGTGTTGGAAAGAATCTGCGGAGAAATGTTTTCAATTTCGTGCTGAATATTGCCCTCTAGTTGCTGCAACCTCTCTGGCTTATTCACATAAACCAATGACTTCAAATATCCCCAAAGGAAAAGAATCTGGAGCGGACAAATCGGGGGACAATGGAAAAATGTCTAAATTCTCGTTGTGTCAAGATTACAGATAGATTAATCCTTAAAAATATTGTCACAATTTTTCCACGTTCTTGTGGGGTATACTTTTTCATTTCACACAAAATAAATTTCGTGAGTATCTTCTATTTAACTGACAAAACACTACCGATAGAAACAAAAAGATATCAAAATAAAGGTCAGAGGATGATGTCTTTTGCGCCACCTGTTACTTTATCCACTATTGTCATTGAAGCAATCTACAGGCTGGCTGTGACCAATGACAGCATTGTTTTCCGACATGGATCCCGGATTCGAATCCCGGCCTGGTAATGGGTGTTATTTGTTAGTGTCCGTTCATCAATTTCATCATGTCATCACTCATCCTCATCGTCGCGATTAGCCAAAATGGGCAAAAAATAACCTAATTCAACCACTTATCCTTGTCTTCACGGCTGGAATATCGTTGCCAAAGATCAAGAGGCATCAATCATACCTCATTCACTGTCGCTGTGGTTAAAGGTTAAGAAACGCTTCTTCCAAGATGGCGGAAATGACAAAGCCTGTTTACTGCGGAAGGAAGTGAATCCTTGCTGATAAATGGGGTTATTATTCTCCTTTCCTCCACGAGAACGGTGCAGAACGTCTTCTGATTGGTCAGAACTCTTGGAATAAGGAAATTTAGTTTGATATCTAATCTTTGGAGGCTCGCTGGGTTATCTCACAACAATGTATGAATGGAATTTCATGGAAATAGATGAGGGACATTTTTCCTGAACGGAGGAATAATTTCCTGCGACGATGGAAACTTTCATTCACAGTATGAAACATTCATTCATAGTAGGACATTTTCCAGTTTAGAGGGATATTTTCCAGCACTGAGATAAATTATTGCTATAAAAAGGGAAATTTACATTCTAGGAGGGATATTTCCCTTAGTCGAGGGATATTTCGCTCAATCGAGGGATATTTTCCTGCAGTGAGGGAAATGTTCATGCAGTGAGGGAAATGTTCATGCAGTGAGGGAAATTTTCATGCAGTGAGGGAAATTTTTGCTGTATCAACGATGATAACTTGCGAGAAATTTTTATCCATCGAGAGAAATTTCCTTGCTCTGAGAGATATTCTCCTGCGTCAAGGGAAGCTCTCATACAGCTATGGACATTTTTCTTCTCTGAATGTATTGGGTTAGTAATTACGAGGATGAAAGTCACAGGTTCATTTTTACTACACTAGAGAGATATTTAATTCACAGAATGAAGGTATTCACTTATATAAGGGGAAAATTTTCAGTCACAAAGGAAAATGCTTCAATCACAAAGGGAAATTGTTCAGTCACAAAGGAAAATTTTTCACACAAAGGGACATTGTTTAAGAGTAAAGGGAATATTGAAATATTTCCACAAGAAGGGAATTTTTCTTACCTTCTCGAGGGAATATCTGACCGTGTGGGAAATTTTCAGACAAATTTCAAGTGATACAATCCAGCATCGACGCAAATGCTCCTAAGCTGAGGGATTTTCAATTCTGTGGATAATAGATATATTCAAATCTTCGTACGGTTAAAATGCGTCGCATTTGGACGTTATTTTCCAACCCCCAAAGCTTATTTTCCTTGTCTATTTGCCGCAACACTGCATTTCAAGCTTTCGAGCTTAAATCCCACAGGACCCTGGTCCAGGATCTTTCGTAGCATGCAATTTCCACGCACTTGTCTCTGAAGAAATTATGCTTAAGGGCGGACGGTCAACATAATCTTCATAAAAGCTGGTAGTGTTCATTACAACGCTCCCGCCGGGAATACGATCTCGGTATGATACTTTTAATTCCCCTTGAGCTGGGGAAACGTCACAGACACTGGGAAATAGTGCTTGCAGACGAATATTCTCTGCAATTGCATACGTTAAGCTTCCTTTGTTCAGCGTAGGGCAGGGAAAAGCAAGCTTTTTCATGGGAGCATATTCCGTTCCATTATGAAGTAGCTCGTTGCGGTTTTCTTCCGGTAGATGGCTGTACTGTGGAGCATTAGCAAAATAAAGGAAATTAGGGGATTAAAAAAGCTGCGCGGAAATCAAATACACAGAAATAATACTTTCCTTGTTCTCTTTTGTAGGAAATTGAATTATTAAGCAATAATCTTTCAATCAAATCTAAGATCTAAACAGTTTCGTCCAATCTCGTATACTTTCTTGTGAAAGTTTTTGTTCCACCTACGTACAAATAGTATTGATGCTTGTTTAAGATATAACCTGAGTTAGAGGTCGGTTAATTCATTGAACTTTCCAGCCTAACTAATGCTTATTTTTGTGGGAGCAGGAAAAGGTTTATGAAGATCTTGCCTTGACTCATTCTCACACAACAGGTCGGTAGGATCCGGGGCTTGCTCAGAGTTGATGCCTTCCTGGAGATGAGGCCTGCTCGAAAAGGTTTATGAAGATATTGATACTTGTAATTCGATAGGCTATTAATCTGTGCGCTAATTTTCGGAAGACTTCATCCCTGATTATCATAATATAATTAATGTTACCTCTGATGCCCTCATGCGTCATTACATTATGATGTCATTTTACATTACTAAGTCGGTTACACTTATGTCATAAAGTTAAAATGGCTGCGAAACGTTCTCTTAGTAGACCCAAAGATCAGAGAATGAGGGTCTATGACGTCAGAGTTTAGAAATAACTTTTCTTCACGTAAATTTCGGATATTTGCCATCATTGAAAGGAGACCATTACTCTATTTTCAGTGGTAAGACTATAAACCTTGCTTCCTTGTTTAATAAAACACTAAAATGCTGATCAAGGCAAAATTTATTGTTAATAACACACTGTAAACGTGACGTTTCAAATTCATAGAAAGGTCTTCCTCAGGCTCTGAACCATATTATAATGTAATATAGTACAAACAGGAAGAGATTGTATGTGTGTGTGTGTGTGTGTGTGTGTGTGTGTGTGTGTGTGTAGATTATATATATATACACACACACACGCTCACACACACACAGTTCGTCACAAGAAAATAGCACCGCTGCCTTTGTGCTGTGCTATGAATTATGTGATCTTCCGGCAACTGGACGATATAGAAAACAATTCCTCTTCTTCTGAGGCTGTGGGTGTCGTGTCGTTTGCGCCGAAGCTTCTCATCGGTTAATTTCCCCCGTGACATATGTCAAGACCTTCAATCGCTGGTTTTCTCACAATCCAGAGTGTCATCACCGCCACGCGCAGGTGTGTTTATGACCACATGGTGCATAGTGCATAAAGTGGACTTAAAACATAAAATCAAACGTGTGTTTATGACGTTGCACAGCTGTGTTTGCACTGAAATGTTAAACCTATCCACAGAGTCAAATATGACTTTTTTTTTTAGTTATTTCAAAAGATTTTACACCGGATTACTTGCATCAATTTTATTCCACAACACAAAATACTGTACATAAATCAGCATCAGCCTATTAACTATTAATCATTTATCGTTAATCGTCAAAGAAACATTGCAAATACAGTGTTATTTTTTGCAAACATTATATAGTAATACTTCGAAAGAACACACTCAACACATTTGTCCATTTCGATGCATTGATATTTTCATATTCTCAGCCATGTTGTCGTTTCTTACAAGTCTCAGTTTTACATAAATACTAATTTCCCAATGTAGATCCCTCATATATACTTTCATCATACAATCACCTTCCTTTTCAATCGAAGATAAACACAGCTGCAGCTGTGCAACGTCATAAACATAGATGCGCGTGGCGGTAATGACACTCCAGATTGTGGGAAACCCACCAAGGAAGGTCTTGACATATGTCGCGGCGGAAATTAATCGATAAGAACCCTCGGCGCAAGCGACACGGCTCAGGCTGTGAACCGGACCAGAGAAAGGGTGAGAAAATTATGATGATTATTAAATCACCCTCCTCCGTGGCGGTCTAAGGCGCTGTGCTTTGGACTCCGACTGCGGGACGGCATGGGTTTGAGTCTGCTTGGTTTAAGTCTCTAGGTTTTCGTCCTATGTGTTGGACCGGTGGCAAACCACCATCGTGAGGAATTTGGAAAACTGCGAGAGAGTAGCGTAACCTGGTCTCGATATATCCTATAACGGCTGAGGGGTTCGACGTGCTGACCGCACGGCACCCCATTACCTGTTGAAGATCCGTATTTTATTTGTTCCTGAAAAAAGGTTCCTGGACCGAATTGAAATTCATTCTGAAAAAAAAAGACGTCATTGTCATGTCCCGGGTTCGAACCCGGTGGAGGCACATAGTGGTTCGGATCCCACTTTAAACTGTAGGTCCAGTCCAGATTAGCCTTACTGTGCATAAAGTGGACTTAAAACACCAAATCAATCAATCAATCAATCAACGAGATGTTGATTTTGCTTCTTCTAACGTGTGGAAGTATATATAAAAAAATATTAAAATGCTATGGTGAAGAACAAGTGTTTTAAACGCGCGAGAAACAAGCTGTTCTTAGCTTTGTCTACCCATCGTACATGGCGCTGCAGTCGGAGAGCAATTCGACAGATTTCTGCTTCCAGTCCAAGACTTCGGGACTGAACTGCGAGACCGAGACATACTTTCATCTTTCGGATACGGCCAATGTTTCGAATCCTATTTAAGAATGTAGATTGAGTTTCGATTACCCTACAGGAGCATAAAGTGGATTTTAAACAAACCTTACTTTGCCATACTTGACAGGAATTACCTGCCATTATGTCTTTGGTTTACTTTTCCACCTCTACGAACGCAAGCAAACGTAACGAAAGTAATGAACCTCTATCCTTAAGCAAAGCTACAACTCAATTCAGTTTCTCAGCTCCGGAAAGAAGATATAGGCCCAAAGATTCATTTATTAACCTTGACAACAATGGCCACTTGAATAACAGTGTGCACCTGCTATGACTATTCAATGTAATTTCAAGCTGATAATGCAGCTGGTTATCTATTAAGTCACATACCAACTGGTTATTAAATGGACCTTGCATTCACCTTGTCGCACTGCATCATACGATGCGTCATTTGAACTCACTACAAGGAAAAAGCCTTGGTAGAATCTTAGGAGCGTCACTGACTGGAGGCAAAGAATAAAATGCCCTCAGCTCCCGTAAAGTAAGGGACTCTTGTTTGGGATATAGGAGGTTCAATTTTCCTCGTTTTCGTGTGAGATGGCAGAACTTAGCATTGAAAATTTGCTATTGAAATCCACTTAGCGCTGTAGGGTTATGCAACACACATAACACCTTGCAGAGAAGCGAGAATCTCAGGATGCAGGAGTCCCAATTTTTTTGGTCGGTGACTGTACGGTTAGAGGGGATCGAGGTGCGATCCCCCAGTACGAGACATCCAAAAGTACCATTAGCGTATGAATGGTAGTCGTCTCATCCCTTTGTTGTCTAAATTTAACCGATCACCCTCCCCGGTATAATTAACAACATATATTCAAAGAAATACAGCAATCAGGAGATATTAATTATGATTAGTAATTATTAAAGGAGGCCTCTTTGTCATAATCAGCGGAGCTCCGTGGTGGAGTGATAAGCAGAGCGTTCTACGAGGTATGGGGTCCCGGGTTCGAAACCTGGCCTGGCATGGGTGTTCCTTGTGACTGTCCCTTCACCAATTTTAAGCCCGTAGCAAGGGGTAGGGTATGGGGGGGGCTACACTCAGAGAACTAAATGCATCATATCGATTGATGCACCAGAATGCATGGATTGATGCACTAAAGTGTGTTCTATGCCTTCTTCAAATAATCAGATTCACATTTGATGCATTTGGGTGCATTTTTGTATGTCGTGAAAGAAACACCGAAGTGCATAATTTGATTGGAGTGAGGAGTTCTTTCAGTCGAGATGCACTTCAACGCATCAGTTGATGTTCCTTGATGCACCTTGATGCATATTTTTGGATGATGCACTTAAACGTTTAGTCTGAGATACAGAGTTTATATAGCTCAGACGAAACGTTTAAGTGCATCATCAAAAAAGATGCATTCTGATGCATCAAAACGCATCAGATGATGCATTAAAGTGCATCTCGACTGAAAGAAATCCTCACTCGAATCAAATGGTGCACTTCGGTGTTTCTATCACGACATACAAAAATGCACCAAAATGCATCAAATGTGAATCTGATTCTTTGAAGTAGCCATAAAACACACTTTAGTGCATCAATCGATATGATGCATTTATTTCTATGAGTGTAAAGCCTAGGCCGCCATGCACAGAGAAAGCCACTCAGAGCATTTTTAAAAATTCAACAATTTTTTTTTTGCAGATTTTACGTAAAATAATGTGTTACGATAACAAAGCTACTAAGAAGACACTGAACACTATATTATATAATTTGATTATTATTCTTAACCTCTTCTTTGTGTAGACTTACATTCTGGTAACACACTGCTCGAACTTTCTTTTTCCCATAGTAGTAGTTCGTTCTAAATGTTCTCTTAAGACACCAAGATATAACCAAAGCAATCTTGTGTTATATTCAAATGCAGGCCGACTTCTCAAAGGGTGAGAAGAGGATGTCATCTTACTCCTAGTCCATCACCAAGGCAGGTGCCGTAAACGTAGCTCTAACCTATCCAAGGAACAGTCTGATATTCCCACATTTTGACTTACCCTGGTCTGGTCACTTTAATCCCGCGATTGCATTATAAATGGGTAAGACGGGGACTGGATAAAATCGAAGCATGCCGATCACGTGACACCCTTCGTCTATATTTATCCACCGAACTCTGGTCCACAAGCCTGCGACCTCATTTACAAGTACTGCACAGGGAAATCCCACACCGTGTGGTTCTATCATGTTACGAACTTCATAGGATATGGTGGGGGGAGTAGATTACGCCAGGTTTCCTGGTGTATGCAGAATATGAAACTGTCATGTCTGTTTTCTACTCCGGACGGATGCCAAGATAATTATCGACTTAACGTTGTGTGGCGGGAAAATACATTTAGATTTAGTTTCCTTCAGCATCTCGTATTAGCATAGATCAGGATCTTTTTCTTTTCACGGCGCCCAAGTCAGAACGTAGGCTTATCTAACACATGCAACACGCTCAGTTATACAAAGTAAGTATATAATATAGTTGGGATATACAAATTCATCTATCCAGGCTCCCAAATGAATCGCGAACAGAGTCTGAAGTGGTCTCACTGCACGAGTCAACGTCCCAAGCATGTATACAGACGATAATACGGAACATTCCATTAGAAGCTCCCATCGATATCCAAAGTATCCCCAAAAGGTTTTTGTTTTATAAGGACATCGCTTTACAGGTATGCTACCAGTTATTACGACATGAGACAATTACACCATCTGTTAAGAAGTTATATAGTGAAATCAATAGTTCAAAGAACACAGTACCACGAATAGTCAGGGATTTCAATACACATAATTGGCCACAAATATGGGAAAATGTCTCCGCCAAACACCTTTCAAAAGCTGGCCAATCAATATGGTACAAAGTGGTTCATCGTGTTATAGTGACAAGAGGTAGGACATACCAATATGGAATCAGTGACTCTCCTAACTGTATATCCTGCAACGTGCCAGACTCTTTAGCCCACAGGATAACGAAGTGTCGAAACTCCTCCACGGCATGGAACAAATTGCGAACAATGCTCAGTCGTATATGCCGCACCTCATTAACAAAGTTTACGGATACAGATATAGTTTTTCCTGATTTCAATTTTTTTCCACCAACAAAACAACGAGCAGTACAATGGTTGATAACTCAATACTTATTATATATATATATTTCACAATGACGAGAGCAGTTTTAAGAAACAATTCAGTATCTTCTTGCAACAACAATACGAAAAAATTCCTCTCCAAGCAAGGAAGAAATGGTATGCAAATTTCTTATTAGTGCTTTATACTTAATTTAGGTCAAACAAAAATGTAAAGGTTAACCAGATAGAAATATAAATTGTAATAGCAGTAATACACTTATGTCAACAACAATGTAATTCCATAACTTGTATATCAGAATGATACAATAAATAAAAAGTGAAATAACAATCGTGTATGTCTGCTACATGTGCGCAGTGTGTGTACTTTTTATCTATTTCCTAGCGTCTTGGTTAATGCTTCTTTCCTGGACATGGTAACTCACATTTATCGATTAATTTTAACTTATACAGGGTAGTACATTTTCTCTCTCGTTTGTATTTACATTTTGGTATGTAGCATCGCTTTTCTGCAACTTTTGGATTATGGAACATGAAGTTGTAATGTCTCGGCCCCAATGATTTATACACCAACTCTGCCGTAACACCCCACACATTTTTTTAAGAAGGAAAAATTTGTGGTCATTTCGCCTCTAAGTATACCTTTTCACCCTCATACTCCCCTTACATAAAAAAAATTCTGAATAAACCTGTGCTCCACCCCCGAGCCGGCTTTGCCGCTTTTCATGACGTTAATTCTATTGATAGATGACAGTTAACCTTCAGCGACACAATTTACTAGATATAGTCTGCTCTATACATATACACACACACACGCCAGAACATTCATTCGATTTTTAAAACAAATTTATTTTCAAAAACACGGAAGAAGTGTGAATTCCTAAACCGTTGCTGGTGCTCGTCTTTGAGATGTCACGTGGCTGACGTCATCCGCGGAGATTCACGAATGGTTCCGAACTTTTCCGAACGCCGGCTGCACCTCCCTGTAGTTGGGATAATAAACCTTTTCGAGCAAGGCCTCATCTCCAGGAAGCTATCAACTCGCGGCAAGCCACGGCACCTAGCGACCTGTTGGGCGTGATGAGTCAAGGCAAAATGGATAATAAACCTTTTCCTGCTCCCACAAAAATAGGCAATAATTAGGTCTGCGGCGTATTCCCCGTTCCCCACTTCCCTTGCCAGCATATAGGGCGCCTGCCGTAAGAGTAGAAAATACCTATAGTGTGGTTATGTTGCTTGCCTTATGTTAAAAAATGAACATATATTTTAAATTCAGAAACAATTTACGTGTAAAAAGTACTAAATAAGCACATATTTGGAACAACCGTATATTCAGTGAAAATAGTGGGACATTTCGAGGCGCACACGTTGAGAACCACTGGCATAGGTAGCAGCACAAGGAGGGGTGCGATGGGGTGTTGACCCACCCCTGCTGCATCGCCAATTTTCATTCCAGTAAAAACGCTAAGCATTAACATTAACAATATATCAGGTTCATTATACTACTATAGCCCATACTGCAACACTGTGCGAATCAAGCTTTTTGCTTTCGGGGGGGGGGGGAGGGTGCCCAATCAGTGGCGTATTTGTGATTTCATTTCGGGTGTAGTTTATTTTATTTCATTGATTTATTGATTTTGTTTATATTTACTTTTTTGTCACGTTTGGCTAATCGCGAAGATTAGGATCAGTCATGAAATTGATGAAGAGACACTCACAATGAATAGCCATGCCCTGGACCCCTGACGTACTAGCAGGTTTTTTAAGGGGGCGAAAGGGGCGGTATGCAAATTTGTATGTTACCAGCCAGTATAGTAAACTATTGTCTGGCAGTCATAAGTACATTAGGGTATTGGTTCTAATCCAGGCCATTAAATGTCACGATAACATTTAGACGTAATTTTGAAACACTTTTTTACATTATATGTACATTCTAAAAAAACATCAACATGGCTTTATTACGACAAGGAGTGGAGGCGAATAGAGGGGACGATGGGGGCAGTTGCCCCCACCACTTTTTGTCACTTTGCACCTTGCCCTCCTTGTATTGGGATCCAATCGCCGCCACTGACGATAGGAAATACAAATGTTCCATAAAACCTTTTGAACAAGATGAGCAGTAGATATTTTTAATTACATTAAAAGTCTGTACAAAAGTTAATTACCAGCAATTTAGTTGCTGCATCAAGTCTAGAGAAATTTAGTCACGTTAACCTTTCACATACATGATAAGCTGCAGTCAACTGACGCCTGCTTCGCGTAATTTCCAACAGATGTCACTAGCAGGAAAATCACTGGAGCTCTCGTCACAAGGCGTATCTCCTGTGACATTTCATTCCATGTTGTGAAGAAAAGATAACGAGGAAATTATCTCTGTATAGTGACCTACGTACAATATCACTAAAAATCAGTAGTCCAATACATGACGTAAATAAACGAGCTATCACGTATAAATGATTGCTATTCCTGCACTTAAATTATCTTAAAGGAGAAAATGGGATATTCGGTACAATTTTCATAAAATTGATTAGTTATGCTGTGTAACAAATTCCTTGTAATGTGAGCCCACACACTATATTTCACCCGTTATAAATTTCAAACTAAACGAATTTCCAAGTTTGCCCGCTGTGTTTAGTTTCAAGTATCAAATTACATGATTGCGCAATATATAGATGATATTTAACACTAGCTAACTTGCAAATTGTCCTTCAGAACTGCACAAAAAATATTATTGAAAAAAATCCGCTGATTGGTTATTTAAAGAACAAATGCGAATCAGTACAAGAATCTCAAGCATAAGATGTTTTTGCTGAAAACGTGTCAGCTTACACAGACATTTTATCAAGGTAAGTGGAATCCTTAATGATTACAATGTAAATAAGACAATAATGCTATTTGTCTAACAACAGTAGCAACAAATCTTCAGGAAAACTGAAGCACTTTTTTCTATATATTTCTCCATCCAATTTCACCCTTATTAACTAATCTCGCAGGCAAGAACAATCAAATAAGAATAGTTGGAACAATATACCTCTAAGTAAACATGTAAATTAGCAGAAGAGATGCAGTACGTCGAAGATGAAGAGCTGTGAAAATATAACTTGCAGAAACTTCATTTGAAATTACGTGTATATTCTGGCTGGCAGATCACCTTTAGTGGCGCCTAACCGTCAGCTCTCGTGCGAGTCTATCGTGTGACGTTACACAGCAAACTCTTCCCACTTATGCTGAAGCGAATGAGAACATGCGCACAAGGTTACAGCGCATGCGCAATATATTTCGGTGCATGCGCACAACATTACAGCGCATGCGCAGTACTTTACAGCGAATTAAGTATTGGTCTCCCCAATAGAGTTCAAGTCTAGGATTGCTGACTACAGCTGTAGCACACTTGGCAGTACTCGACCAGTGCGCAATCAAGTTCCCGGGTTCGATATCCGGTGGAGGCACACAGCGGTTCGGATCCCACTTTAAACTGTAGGCCCAGTCCCAATTAGTCTGTCTATGCATAAAGCGTACTTAAAACAAAAATCCAAACAAACTAACTGTGTAAAAATTAAACACCGTTCTCAGTGGCGGTATGGTTATCAAACGGCGCTACGACGCTAGAGGGCCCGGGTTCGAATCACGGCCAAGGTATGGGTGTTCTTTGTGCGTGTCCCTTCATCAATTTCATCCTATCATCATTCATCATCATCTTTGCGATTAGTCACAAGTGGCAGGAAAGCGACGTAAAATAATCTAATTCAAAATCAATCAATTTTGTAGACAAGGCTTAGCAGACACCAAATCAATAAAAAGAAAACATGTAAAAAAGCTTTACCGAAAGCTTTATATAATTGAGTAAGAAATGTTTCACCTAAACATAATTGCAAACCAAGTATTCTTATGTGTTAGATCTCTGCTTAGGCAAAGGTTTCATGCTGGTGTTGTGGAAATTTCCAGGTGCGCAAACTCTTCCACCTGATGAGGTTTTGATTCGTGAAACTTACTCACAAAATAAACATAACTTCGAGGTATAATGATGCTTTCTCTCAATTATAACCCTCAATTGTAACGGCCCTGTAACGACAACGAAAGTTTCAAACACAAAGCAGCTGGCAAGGGTGAGATTTGTTTGAGAAAAACATTCAACTTATCTCACGAAGCAGCAGTTGTAGACAGACTACCCGTAAGTTTCCAGACTGAATGGGAATTCGGCGGCTGTCTCAGATGCGGAAATGTCGAAGGGCTGAATTATGCTTCCGAGCAACAGAAGCCCTCTTGCCCTTTTGCTCCCGCAACCCAATCGACACAACTAGAGCTGAAATTTACTACATATAGAGAGTGTCAAGCGACCGTTAACTAGTTCCTGGTACACGGGGCGCGAGGTGGCGCTGGAAGAGGCAAGATAACATCTGGTGCTCTGTTTTCAGGCCAGTTACTAAACCTAAACACATTGACGTAACTTAGCGGGAACAACGGGGACACATTGCCTACAAAATTTTCAGGTTTTGTAAAAACCTTCATCGGCTTGAAAATGCTTTATCTTTTTTAAGAGTATAATATTGCTTATTAACGGTGATGAATCCCTCTACGTTAAGTTCTTAACTGAATATGTTTAGGGTGCAACTGACCCCCCTTTGCCCTGCCTATGCTTCGTTTAATTGCAAAAAGGACGGGTATTCTTACGTATTCTGCATTGAGAAATATTGCTGAAGGTGGCATTTCGCTTATTTCACGGAAATAAGCTCTATTTGCGACATATCGAGTAAGTTTTCTTCGTTTCTTTCGCCTTCGGTAACACGCAAAATGGCGGTCACAGTTTCACTATCGTACTCGGCATGCAGTGTTTCCACCCCACTGCACCCAAAAATACCTAAGTAGCCCCACAAACCATTGACGCATAGCTCCACGAACCATTCATACATAGCCCCACGAACCATTTCCGGTAATGTTAGGTTAGGTAGGGTCACGTATAGGTTACAATAGTTAAAAATTGGTTTAGGAAAAAATATGAGTAGCCCCACACAATATTCTCGCATAGCACCACGAACCATTGACACATAGCCCCACAAACCATTTGCGGAAACGTACCTTCTTCAGTTACAAAAACACATGTTTGGAAACACTGACCGGGATTACGTCATCACACACAGGCTACATCCACCTGGAAGTAAATGGATGCAAGAGCTTTCGTGCATCGGTCACACATTTATATCGAAAAATAGATGATTTACCGGCAAAATTCAATGAACGATGCGAGAAAACACTTCCCCGAACTTCCAGAAGTATAAAGAAACTGCATTCGGTAAGTCATTTCTCCTATAAATTTGATGAAATCCGTCTGTCCCTTACGAGAAATTTACGATATCTTATGAAGCGAGATGATAAATTCACCCAGATTTATTTTCTGGAAGGCCAGGCTTGACATGTTGTGCGAAGTGAAAAAATGACATCTTACTTTTTAAGAATAATTCATCAAAAATGAAATCAATTAGGCATTTCCAACTTTTAAATTGTACATTTTCAATGCACAATTTATAAGCTGTCAAGATATTGATATTACTAGCCAAATTGGACGTATTTCGACAGAAATTCGATATATATTTAAAATTGTCTACGATAGGAAACTATCATTTACTAGGTTTGTGACTACATTAGCTACTCCCTCTGTCCCATAATTATAGTCCGGTATGCCAAAATGGTAACTTTTTATTTATGTTCTTTTGGATACTTGATCGGCAAATTTGTACTGATCCTTGAGTAATAACGTTGTATTACTTATTCCCATGTTTCATTTTCTTCTTCTGTATACACCAATGTCACAGTTTGAATATCGGACAAGTATTATGGGACAACAAACAAAAGTGTACCGGACAATAATTATGGGACAGAGGGAGTATTTTCTTACCGAAAACAGTTGATTATTACAATTATGAAGATTACTTCTTCTAATTCATTCCTCTCAGACATATCCTGGTTTATGTACTGTCGACATTCACTATATTTCCCAGGCGGTACAAAATATGTGACCTGTCGTGCTGACTTCTCCGAGTGGTTTAGTTTCGCTTCCGTACGGTGGCGGCGCTAGTGAGCGGCCTATTTGATTGTAATGTCCAATGCTACTTTGCAGTTTACAATAGGATATACAGGGTGTCATTTTAATGGCGCCCACGGACCACAGATTCGTATAGAGGACATCAAAACAAACAACTTTTGCCAGTAACATTTACACTTACATTTACAACTGTTCACAGTTGCAAACTATTACATGTGTATCCGGTGCATAGATAAACACATAGTCGTCTTAGAGCTAGCTTGTATTACTACTACTTATATCCCTGTATTTTCAATAATTTTTGCCACTTGCCTCATAATGCTCTGAATATACATTATATTATCTGTTGCTTGCCTTTGGAATTTTGAGTTCTTTCATTTCTATTTTGTCATGTGTTCAGTGTGTCACAGACAACTAGTATCAGAAGGACGAACTGGATAGACTAAATTGTATATGCCAACTTGGTAACTAGATTTGCAAATATTTGACATGTAAGCTGAGACAAAATTCGATATGACCACTTCCACTTGAATTCTATTTTCTTTCTACTATTTTTCGTATCGTTTGTTTACTTCCTGTTAGGTTACAGAACGTGTTTTCTCGTTTTGTGTTAGGCTACATAATGTGGCTGATTGTAGCTATGTCATTTTTCACAGAGTAGGTGTGTTCCTGGCAACCCTGGAACGCATCGCTTCACGACGGGATATGGCGTCACAAATGCAATCAAATGTTGTGTGTGGTTGCCAGCATTCAGGCGGCAAAACGGGCTTTTTTGAACGACTGTAGCGCCAAAACGACGCACCAACGAGAAAAATGTTACTGAGAAAAGTTGTTTGTTTTGATGTCCTCTATACGTTTCCGTGGTCCGTGGGCGCCATTAAAATGACACCCTGTATATTCGTCAACGTGACCAAGATGGGATATTAGAGGTCCTTAAAATTTGCCCATGTCATATATTTAAGCCATAATCATCCTGTTACCTCATACGTCACAGTTTTCCCCTCAGCAGATAGTCAATCACGAACAAATACAGCAGATGATGAAAATCGCTGACAGTTCCAGACAGGTTTCGCTCTGTTCCCATTGATTAGAATGATGTGTAATTACTGATGATGTATCGACAAGGGCTTTCAATCTATCCTTTGCTTCTAATTCCCTCAGATTGGAACGTGTAATAATTAGTGAATTTTCATTGGCCCAGGACTCATTCGAATACTAATGGATGATTTATAGGAAGACTGGAAAACAAAACACTAGTTTTTATTTCATAAAGAGTCATATTTCGAAAGGCCAATACGGCTTTTATTGCCTGTGTCAGGGACATCGAAAATCTAATTAGAAGAAAGCATGTTAAAGGGAGTGGACTGTAGGTATCCAATAAAGGTATTTTTACGGTCCTCTTTCTCCTTTCAAGAAACCTACCTCAAATGTAACAGCCAACCTTGTAGTTATGAACAAACGATTTAATCAACTTGACTCTTTTTATCATACTTACTCATTGTGGATTGTATAACCCTTTTCGCATTGTATCAGTCACCGTTAATTTGTTTGTCTGTACCTCTCATAAGATCAGCAGTTTATTTGTTGCTATTTAACTATTTGGGTTAGTCGCAACGGTGAAGATGAAACATTGCAGAATTTAATAATAATACTTATAATAATAATAAGTAAGAAGAGGTAGTGTTCCCCTGTTCTTTGCACCACGCCATGAAAGTGTATAAGGGGTGTGGAGTTAGAACCCTCCTACACTTTCTTGATCACACCGAGTGGTTAGCACAGCGCGCTGCGACGCCAAGGGTTCCGGGTTCGAATCCCGCTCGGGCATGGTTGTTTGTGAATGTCCATTCATCAATTTCATCATTTCATAACTCATCCCCATCTTCGCAAATTAGACAAGAGGCACAAAACGCGAAGTAAAATAAACTAAATCAATCAATCAATCAAAAACTTTCTTGATCACGGCCCAAGGCGAGAGTGATGTGATCAGCACCACGCACCTGGCCGCCTTTACCCCACCAGAGCTTCCTCAAAGTGCCCACTTTATACGACGCTGGGTGGGCGCCAGAGCCGCATGAACAGGTGGAAAAAAATCCCGGTTAACCCCCGCCGGGGATCGATCTCGGGTCTCTCGCATGTTAGTATTAATAATAATAATCATAATAAATATATTCCAGAAATACCAAAAAAACAATAAAATAACAATCTTTGGAAAGGAACTTTTCCAAAGGAGCTCAGTTACAATTGCTCATTTCTTACATATAATTCGGTTACAATTACTTTAATAAATAACTACATGCTATTGTAGTTACTTCCTTCTAGATTACTTACGTATAACACGTAAAACGTGATGACCTGTAAGCGGGTTTGTCCATTTCGTTACTTATTTCAACCTTAAATTAACAAAATATGAATATACAGAAATATGAACATTGAAAAGTAGCTACGTTAAGACCATTAACAAACGCCGTTTTCTGACGTCATAATCACTTGATGACGTACTTACGCTCACTTCAAGAATGGCTATCTACTAACCTTCTAGCTGCCAGGGTCTGAGAGAAAAATACTTTCGAAACATAGTATTATAGTAAAAGTACAGTGCGATGCACAAATATTAGTCGCCGACCTCTATGGCCGAGAGCATAGCATGGCGCGCTACGACGCCAGGGGTCCCAGGTTTGAATTCCGGCCTGGGTGTTCTTTGTAGCTGTCCCTTCATCACTTTAATCATATCATCACTCATTCTTATCTTCGCGATTAGCCGTAAGTGGCAGAAAGGCGAAGTAAAATAAACCAAATCAATCACTGTATTACTAGGAAAATTGTTCATGACTATTTTCATTGATCTTTCTCTTGCAATACTTATGCACCTCACTGTACAAGAACTATACAATGGGTAATTGTCCAATTATCACTGCGTGCAAGTAAAAACTTATTCGCAATAACTCAGGGAAGTACAACCCAGAATCAGTTCAAGAGCAACAGCATGTTTACTTCAAGTAAAAGTTACTTTGATAGAGCGCATTTGTTACTTTGAAACAATCGTCTCTTGAAGCAAAAACAAAACGATTAAAGGCCATACCACACTGTGTATACTTCGGAAGCTTTCTTGATATTAAAGTTACAAGTAAAATTTCAACCATAGCCGGGATGGTCTAGGATCCGGCGCGGAGACAGCCTTTATGGCAGTGACCCTCTGTTGCCGCGTTTACCTCGCGGTCAACCAGCCCACCGCTTGGGTAAGAAGCGACAAAATTAAAATTCCCTCCTCCCCAAAGCAGCCATTAGGGAAACAAGATTTTATCAAAATGACCGTTCTACGCTGTGATTGCACACCGTTTAGTACACAGCTCCATTCTAAGTAACTAAACATAATTTCAATCATCCAAGAATCTGTTTTTCTTCTTTCGTCCTGACTTGTTTCACAAAAAACAATGTGAAACGCCCTGTATATTACATAACAGAACACAAGGCGTCATTCAGATTATAAAAGTGGATGGTTCGCCCCACAAAACCATATCTATTAAGAGATCCTGACGTATACGGCTCATAGACGTAAAGCCACAAAAGCTCTTTTGATTGGACACCCGCGAAGAGGCTGTCACCAATGGACATCAATTGGTTATTATGCCTTGATGGGTGAAGTGGACAATTACAAGGTTGCCAGCTCACAATATGAGGATCTGGCGTTGCTCCAAGCTGCTGCGCTGAAAATATCGCCGTGGGATTTTTCATCGAGTGGAACTTATGCTTATGTTACAGCTGGGTGCAGTAACTTGGGCGCTATCTCGAAGGGTCTTTTAAAGGTGGCAGTAGGTGAGGGGCCCTTAAATAATGCCAATCACACTTTCACGTGCAACTGCATTCTTGCAGGCTAACGAAGCCAGGATCCTTGGTCAGTAAAAATTTATGTGGGGTGTGTGCCTGTCTCCAGTCTATATGGAAAATGGAGCAGAGAGAGAGAGAGAGAGAGAGAGAGAGAGAGAGAGAGAGAGAGAGAGAGACAGAGATGAAGCAGGAAAGAATAAACCACGAGAGATAAAGATAACTAAAGCAAACGAGGAAGAAATAAGAGACAAGACGGAGAAGAGAGAGAGGGAGGAACAGAAAGAAACCATGCGTGAAAGAGAATAAAGCAAAAGAGAAAGAAACCAAAAATTCAAGAGAGACAGAGATAGAGAAGAAACGAAGCACGAAAGGGACTAAAAGAGAAATAAGGAAGGAGAGAAACAGAAACAAAGGAAAGAGAGAGAGAGAGAGAGTAAAAGAGAAGACAAGAAAAAAGAGAACAAAAGATAAAAGATAGTAAAAGAAATAAAGAACACGAGAGAAGAAAGCAAAAAAGAAAAAATCGAAGATTAAGGAAAGAAGGCGAAAAATCCATCAAGAGAATTCAAGGGGTTAGAAACAAAGTTTGAGAAAGGCCACATATTTATAAGAGAAGAATAAGTAAAGATTTTTTCCTTATTTCAGGAGGGTCGTTACCCTCCTTGACCTCCCACTTATTCCCCGTTGATCACCCATGCTCGTCTTCATCATTTGGTTGGCTAACACCGCGTAATTTTGCAGTTTCTAGCCAAAGTTGCTGCGTTCGGGTACTATTATCACAAGCAATTATAGCCTACTCTGTATATGTTCCAAAATGAAGATTACTATCGTCCACTTTCTTCGAAACACTATTGACTTCTTACTAAGTGCTTTTGTCCATTCTGGTCTCATAGTATGACGTCTAAATAATTGTGAGGATCATGAGTGTTTAGAATTAGATTGTAATCCGATGTTTTAGAGCGAAACTCTAAAGTATCCAAATGGCTGTAGCATTAGTACGAGGCTCAGAGATTATTGTAGATTTTGATATCGGAAATGGAACCAGAACGCGTAATATTTTTTTAAATAAAATGTCTCGATATTGTTGTCTTAAAACCTTTAAACAGCCAATGGGTCATATATGACTCATAGAAAGTATAGGCGAAAACAGCCAATGGGTCATATATGACCCATGGTGCCGATTACAACATTCCCGTGCTTTTAGGACCTTCATACTTGTATGTGTCACGTGCCAGTTTCACACGACACAATGAATGTTGCAAGGAGGAATGGTTTCTCGGAATCGACAAGAGATGGCAGCACGCTATGTAAAGAGGAGTGAAGGAAATTATAAAAAACTTAGAGCGGAGAAGAGGGATTATATATATTATAGTAAATTGAGAAATATATAAAAGAAGAGTTCAAATACTATAATAGAAGTAAATAGAATGATGTATATAGTAATTTGAAAGAATTAAGAATATAGCCGCATATGAAACGTTTAGGAAAGTTATTAAACGAGCAAATGAATTCAGAAATGTATCTCAATTTCTTTTTGATTCTCTGACGAGGAGAACATCGTCAGCTTTTGCATTTGTCCGTTCCCCGGTGGCGCTGTGTCAAATTAGACGCCCCGAAGCACTTTTCGGTTGCGCTTTTTATTAGTCGCACTGGGCCATTGGCAGCGCTTGTTATTAGCGATCCTGGTTATTCCCCTTTGGTCGTTACATAGGAGGTGGCGCTAGTATCAGTTTAGTCGACCCTACTCCTTTATATAAGTATAGCTTGTATCGTTTGCCAAAGAAACCGGGAAAGGGAAAGAAAACATATAAAGGGCATAAAGAAAAGGAAGCGAGACGACGCAACTAGATTTCTTATATATAGAAGAAATAATAAAAAAGGTCTTTTTCATAATCAAAAGAAGAAGAAGCCTATTCGATAATCAAAAGGAAAAGAAGAAAAAGCTTTTTCCATAATCAAAGAAGAAGAAGCCTATTCTATAATCAAGAGAGAGAAGAAGAAGAAGAAGCCTTTTCCATAATCAAAGAAGAAGAAACCTTTTCCATAATTAAAGAAGAAGCAGCTTATTTCCATAATCAAAAGAAGAAGAAGCCTTTTCCATAATCAAAGAAGAAGAAGCCTTTCCATAATTACGAAGAGAAAGAAGAAGATTTCCTTTCAAGAAGAATGTAACCGATGTAAATTTTCGATATATTTCAATGTCGCTATATATTTTTCTCTGTATTTTGTATAGTTCTCAGAATATAGATCCGCATTTAACTATATCCTCTTGGCTATAAAACGCTTTCTTATTTGAAATTCTCACACAAAGAACCTATCCCCCTGAGATTAAGATATCTGTAGCCGTGGTAAATAACATGTAAGTACGTACCCACAAGGGGCGTAGCAATGTGAGGTTGCAAACGCTGACAGATGTTGAGATAAGACTTTGAAATGTCATGTGTAAGAAAACCCACCCCCTCCCCCATTTCTCTAATATGCAAATTAGCTATTTTTAGCCAAAATGCAGGATTATACATATTGCGTCATATTTCAGCCTGTATGAGGTCTAGGGACTTGAAACAAGTTTCACTTTATTGCAAAAGGTCTACTCTTTGAAGACAATGCAAAGGTGTGCGCCCTTTTTCCAAAATAACGTTAGAAGAGGGGGCATTTTCCCATTGAAATTTGGGGACTTGGCCCCTCCCAACCCCGTTTTTCTCACTTGGACTTTCTGAATTGTACACGCTTCGCGTGCTCCGATGTTTTTGCTTACAAACAAAAGTTATCCGAAGTAGATTGCTCAAATAGTCTCAGAGATATAACGTTTTTCTGAAACAAGTGTAAAACATTAAAAATCGCGCGCAAAGGCCAGGGCGAGAGAGGGGTTACTTTCGAAAACCGGCTCGGCTGTTTAAGGTGAAAAAAATAAATGATTGAGCGATTGTATAGCTTCTCCGCACTGACAGAAAGTTGAGGACACAATTTTTAAACGTGCTACATGCTGATTAAGTAAAACTTAACCTGTACGAATTCTTAGTATAAAAGCTACAACTGCCCGAGGTTGCATGTTTTGATACTAAGGTCTTTGATTACTGACTTGAGCCACTTATAGGATGTAGAATTTTGTATTTCTTCTTTGCACCAGCCATTCCCTTGCTTTTGCTAGAGGAAACGGTCTAAATATGGGCGAAGGTTTAAATATGGGTTTTGGAGTTATCAGCGCTCCCGGGTGCTGCAGCCTGGCAGAGGCTATGGGAACTGTTTATCTGTCAAGGACAAAGGTTGCAGCGCCAATTCGCAAGAGAAAGTGCTGGTTACTTTCGGCCTTGGAATTGCGACCTCCGAAAACTCAGCGTTTTCTGAATTCTCATCTGCTTTGTATAGGTTATGATATTAGCGTTACATAAAACAAATGTGGGCTTTTATAATGCCATGATTTGTTTGTGAAATATGTACCACAGAGAGCGAAAATAAATTGAAGAACAAAAATAGCGTGATGGTCTAAATATGGGCTATGACATGAGGTCTAATGTTGAGATCACTTTTTCAACAAACATTTGAATGTTTTTCTCGATTTTTCCCATTCCGCGTGATTTTCAAAACAACAGATTATTCATAAATATGAATTTTATAATGTTTTAGCGATCTATTTAAATTTTAATTGCTTTTTGTGATATTACCACTAATAGCCCATATTTAGACCACAATTTTGAAATACATCATTTTACCATTTTTTGGAAATTGCTTTTTGTTTAAAATAATGGAGACCTTCTATACTTTAGCATGCTTTTACAGTTAAGTATATATTTCATAAATATGCATTTTCAAGGCAGGTGCTTGATATATTAATTTTTTCCTCTGAAAATGACAAAATAAAAATGGGGGCCCCATATGTAGACCTTTTCCTCTAGTAGTCCTATATATATGAATAATCATCATTTAAAAGAAACAGGTTCAATTACGTCACTGCCTATTTTTAGACGTTAAAATAAACGAAAACGATAAGGACCGGAATTAGAAGTATGCCATTTAGGCAGATCAAGAACAAGATAAGGTGTACGCAGGATGTTGATGTGTCGAATGGGAACTCAGAATCGCATTGAAAGTGGCGAGAAAAGATTGCTATACCCTTTCCCAGCCATGGAGGAAGGTAGCGCATAGCGGCAGAGAAGGGGGCAAATCGAGCGGGCAGTAAACGCTTCCCCCTCCACGCAATCCCATTCCCTGTCGTGTGCTCATTGGTGGAGCCGTCTCGCGCCACTACTTGCGCAGAGACTTGTTTACGCTTGATTGCTCCAGACATAACTGCGACAGAGTGTAGCTGTCATCTTCAACTGACCCATCAGATTGAAACGAGACGTTTTACTATACCCTGTCACAGCTAACTGTGGAGCAAGGACGCGCATAGCATCAGAGAAGCGAAGGAAATCGAGTGGCCAGAGCGAAGCAGTACACGCTTTCCCCCACTCCATGCAATTCCGTTCCTCTTACGTGTTCATTGGTGGAGCCGTCTCGCGTCACTACTTGCGCAGAAACTTGTTTTCGTTCGCCTGCTCCACAGTTAGCTGGGACAGAGTATAGGTTTATATCGGTCTCGTCTAGACGAGACGGGATTGAAACCGAGACGAGAACGGACCCATCCAGACGAGGTACGACGAGAGGATAACAGAGACTTTGTTGTAAACTCAAAGTGACCTCCCGCGGCTAAGCATAGACGAAATACAGGGTGAGTCTAAAAGAAACGGACAGTTTCAAAGTTTCACAGAAAGAAGAGTTTTAATAGCATGGCTAAAATACTTACATGGATGGGAAAGAATGTCCTGAAGTTTACATGGCTAAGTTACAACAGATATCAATGCGATCCCAAACACGTCTCAGCATGTACAGAGTGGTCCGAAAGTCTTGTCACCCCCTATCGAAAAGTAATAAGAACAATAGAGGAACAATATAATAATATCAAAGAAAAAGCCACATGTAGCTACTGTAAATATTGTTTTAATTTTCTGTTTCAGATGGCTGACACGAGCTCCTACAGTTTGGAAGTGAAGTCATGTCTCACAACATCCATGCTCTTGCAAGAATGCACACGATCAAACTGTAGGAGCTTGTGTCAAATTAAAACAATATTTACAGTACATGTGTTTGATATTATTATATTGTTCCTCTATTGTTCTTATTACTTTTCTGTAGGGGGTGACAAGATTCTCGGACCACCCTGTACATGTCAAAAGCCACAGCAGCTGTTTAAGATCGTCCACACTTGTAGGAAGGGGAGGAAGAAAAACTCGGTTCTTGATGTATCGCCACAAGAAGTAGTCAAACGGTATTAAATCACAAGCACACAGGAAGCCCTTTCTACCTGGCTGGTGGCCATATTGCTCGATTGATGCTGGCGTCAGGAAAAACAGGCGAATGCCGTAAACTTGACTTTCTCTACAAAGCAGTACTAAATGCTTCCTGATAAAACAAATTTATTAAGTGTTAAATCCATTTCTTTGAGGCTCACCCTGTATATTCAGGCGCTAAGAGTCTGTCTCTTTCTTCCTTTGCTTCCCTGTCTCTTCTATCTATTTTTATCTTAGGTTTCCTCTTTATTTTCCTGTTTTTTTCTTACTTCATTTATCACTTTGTCTCTCTTCCTCTCTCTCACTCCCTCTTCTGTTTTCCCACCTCTTTTTTCTCTTATCTTTATCTTGTTTTCTCTTTCTTGTCCTTTCATCTGCTCATTCTATTTCCCTGCCTCCTTTTATCTTTTCTTCCTCTATTTTCCATCTCATTCTTAAGCTTAACGTCCACTGGAACGTGGGGAAACGCTGAGAAACATGCCGAAAGAACTTCTGTTGTCTTCTCCTATTGAAATCAAACGGTGCAACGCCCATTACAGGGAAACACGCGAAACCGAAGAGGGAATTTCTGAGACGCAGAAAACGGGTCTGTTGCGTTCAATTGCCACGTTTTTCTGCGTCTCGCTGGGCGTCAAGCGTTATCCTTGTTTTCCGTGCAATGGTACTGCCATGAGAAATACAGGGTAATTCAAAAGGAATGGTCCAAATTTACACAGTTATTGTGAAGTTACTATTTATGATAGAAAATCAGACAAGTCATCAATATAAAGAAGCACTCTGGAAGGTTTACTCACTCACATGACTCACATTATAAAGATTCAACATGGGAACTAGGTATAACGCGGAAAAGGTCAAGTACTTGCTATGCACGAGACAGCAAGTTGTTGTCAACGGTTTCGAAGGCACTAACAATTCGCAGTTGTAACTTTGGCAAATCTTTGCGAAGGGTGAAATATATGCATTACTAACGAATAGTGTTGCCCACGGGACGAGACGGGACAGGCTTTTAAAAATTCGAGACGAGACGAGATTGATCATTTCTCCCTTTGACAAACGAATATTTTCGAGACGAGACAGCATTTCACAGCACAGTAGTGTTGCCCACGAGACGAGACTTTGGCCTGTCTCGTCTCGTGGGCAACACTACTAACGAAACGCAACGGAAATGTATTTGCACCATTGTGATTGAATCAGTTCTCGATAGCTCCAACACACAATACGCCTTCAATTGGTCATTAGCCATTTTGCGACACTGGCGATCCTGGTGGAGCATCGGCTAAGCAGAATAAGCCCGCTAAGTGGAAATACAACTACCAGAGTTTTCCTTGCCTTGTCTGATATTCTATCATAAACAATACACTCTGTAAAGAAAAAAAAATAGCGAGACTTGCTCGGATATGGTTTTCACAAGATTACGAAGTGAATTAAGACAATAAGAAAAGCAGGATTTGTCCAGCAACCGTATTTGTGCAGGAATGAAGCGTTGCAAGGGAGCGGATATGAGGAAGTGAGAGATGCAGGAGGCATCGTCGGTCGTGTTCTTTCGATGGAAAACCTCTCGTCATGTGATGCCTCTCTGACTCCCTCCTATCATCGCAAAAGAAACGGGAGGTGGTATTGCGAAAACAATGACATTTATCCAACACCCAGTTCTTTTCTATTTTCATTTATTGTTTTATGTTTCAATGCAAGAGGCTCCCTCTGGTGCTACTCTGTTGCTTTTGAGGTGCATCATGCAGGCGGGAAGTTCGCATCGCACGAAGCATTCATCGGCCTCCATGCAACAGAGTATAGCTCGACCACAAGGGAAAAAACCTTCCGTCAAATGCGTTCGCGCATCTTCCCTGCCGTTGTCGTTGCTCGGGGCAGTGTTGCCAGGTCAGACTTGAAAAAAATCTGGACATTGTTTTATAGGAAACCAGAAGATCTGCTACAAAATCGGATGATCTAATAGTAGTGAATGAACGGCGTTCTCGGGGGAGGGGGTGCGGCATAGGCGTGCGCACTGGGGTGCTAGGCGACGTCCGTCGTTTTTTTTCAGCGAGGGAGAAACAATGTGTTCTTAACAGGCGCGTAAACGAGGCATATTACCCCGTAATAATGTTGCCCTCTCAGAAAACACCACTTGAGTTTGAAATTATCACGTTCCTAAATCCCTATTATAATAATGGATGTAAATTACTGTGACTCAAATCAACTCATACGTCTGAAATAATAGGTACTTTTATGTCAACATTCATTTTCCAGAAGGGGACGTCCATGCCGCTATATAATTTTGTAGAAAATTAAGTATTTAAGTATAGAATAGTATATTAAGGATAGAAAACTAAGTATTTTCAAGCCCATGAAAGTTCCAAGCAACTACGGGGGAGGGGATGCATTATTTCCTTTGTAATTGAACTATGCCGCTTCGTTCTCTAGCAGATTTCTTGTTATTAACACTCACATGCTATATTCGTCAGTTATGCTGCCTCTATGTTGCTGCATTTAATATATACATTATATAATACACACACACACACACACACACACACCCATGTATAAAATAATTTGCCCAAGCTACGAAGTCAGTGTTTCTACCTAGTAAGGTAAGGCAAGGACGTTTCACTGTGTCTGTGTCACTTCAACCATTTCATCAATTTTTCATTCATCCATATTGTCGTACTTACCCATAGAGGCACAAAAGCGACGTAAAATAACTAAAATAGAAATAAATTTTTGGGTGGGATAAAATACAACCATCTAAAAATAGTAATGTAGTAATAGTAATAAAATATCCTAGCACAATTGAGTATCGTTTGGCATAATTTCACAGTTCAAAAAGCACTTTTCATTGCTTGGTGGAGTTCCACTCTACCTCTCCCCTCCATGTTCAAGTAAGATGAGCAGGAATCGTGTTTTTGTGCTGGCCGTTGGAGGTTCCATAGCAATAGTTTATTAAGGAATTCTCCCGAGAAATCAATAGGTCTGGTAACACTGACGTGAGCCCCGTTGAAGGCTCCTTCCCCCTGTCCTTTCCCCCACCCGCCAGCGCCATGAGGTTCTGCGGAGGATTCTTTCCTTGTGGTTCCACTATAGCACCAGAGGGGAGCCTCTTGCATTGAAACATAAAAAAATAAATGAAAATTGAAAAGAACTGGGGTGTTGGTTAACGAATCATGTGAAAACCATATCCGAGCAAGTGTCGCTATTTTTTTCTTTACAGAGTGTAACGTTATAATAACTGTGTAAAATTGCACCAATCATTTTGAATTACCCTGTACTAAAAGTACTTTGGAAACATTTAGGAAAATTGATGCAGGAAATGTTTTCGTCTAAAGCTGGACTTGAGAGAATTGGACAACTCATTCAGTAACTGTCCGCCTTGCTGTGACACACACACGCGGGATATTCCTCCCCCACCCACTCCATTGACACGTGCGTCGCTAATTATAGAGCGTCCTAATCGCTCACACAAAGTTAAGATGCCGCCCACGCAGCTGTATCGAATGTCGTCTTTTTGGCATCACATCAGCGTGTCCCTGCACGAACTCCAAAGAGCGACTTTATGGCATCGACTGGAACAACAAAGGGGAAGAAGTTGTCAAGGCATTGTAAGCCAGAAGATTCACCGTTGCAAGCGGAAATGACGTCATTTTAAGTATAGGCACGTATTATATTAGCGCTCGCGCCACAGATGAATCTGTCAGCTTAAATTTAGACTTGTTTTGCTTCGCTATAGCCTGTTACCTTAACATTGGCAGTTCAAGGTCAACTCTGAACTGTGCTGCTGCAGTGTTGCCAGTGTCGTGTCAATATTTATCACCGTATATTCAGAAACCGACGATTGGGAGAATGTGTTGAAAAATACACAACACTGAAATCCATTAATGTAATCAATAATTACATTTTAATCATGTTAACTAAGTAAACTGCACTTGTCTCTCTGACTGAGACGATTCCTTAAGAGAGATTTCAGAGCAAAGCGACACGCACATCGATTGTTGATTGATTTTATGTTTTAAGTTCACTTTGTGAACAGTAAGGCTATTCGGGACTGAACCTACAGTTCAAAGTTGGACCCGAACCACTTTCTGCCTACACCGGGTATCGAACCAGGATCCCTTGATCACAAGGCGACGACGTTACCACTACGCCATCGCAGAGGCCGTACATGCATCCGCTTGGGAAGAAGCCAATCAGCAGCAACGTTTCACATCGTAGGCGCATGACAGGCCACACAAGCCTGCGTTTCATTGGTGTAAGCCTCAAGCGACACGTGTCGCTTCGGTATGGATTCTCAATAATACAGTACATCGTGTCATCTCGGTTTGTTGGTTGAGATGAGTTGGTGTTTTAAGTCCACTTTATGCACACTAAAGCTAAGCAGGACTGGACCTACAGTTTATAGTGGGATCCGAACCACTTGTGCCTCGACCTGGTATCGAACCTGGTACCCCTTGCTTACAAGGCAGCGACGCTACCACTGCGCCATCGTGGAGGCCCCTCGGTCTGTTGGTAGTGCATTGAATACTTGCCTCTTGACTGAAAGGGCCCATGTGGCTTGTCGCTTGCCGCTCCAGTGTGAAGTCCCCGTCTCTCTTGTCGCCTATCGCTTTGTCGCTTCGGTGTGAAATCTGGGAGAGTTCAGATCGAAGCGACACCTACAAATCACAGCGGGGTTCACTCCCAAGTGAGAAACGGCAAGTGACAAGGGATCCTTCAGTCTATAAGCAAGCATTCACAGCGCATGCACAAACAACCAGTGACGTGCACTGAGGAGTAGCTAATCTAGCAGAGTTAGTTCAATCAATCTCACATCTCTAATTATTTTCAAATCACAATATTTATTGTCTTGTTAAAGCCACAACAGTTCATATGCAACACTTTCTTTTCCACGCGCTTCTTGTCTCTAATGTGCGATCCACGGGCAAAGCTGGCCTAGCTCACTCTTCCTCCGCCTCACCAGTTCTAGGTCAACACGGCCCCCCGAAGGAAAAGGGAAGATTTCTGCCACCTCCCTTGCTCCCTCGCCCCCCGCTGCAGTGGTTGACAGTCCGTGCTTTCAGGTCCCCTAGTCTACATTTTTTGTAAATCTAAAGACCTCAGGGTAAAATTTTCTGCAGTACTTATGTTCTCTGTATGTACACAACCTTTTACACGTTGTACAATATGTATGTATAATAGGGGATGTAGTTTTATTATTTATGAAATGGGAACGTGTTATGTGCAGAATATGTAATGATTGAATTACAAATATTTGCTCAGGATCTCTCTCACTCTCGTCTTAGTAGTGTTTTGTTTAAATATACTAATCTCTTGGCCTCTAATAAAAGAAATGGGTTAGCTAAACAGTCATAAATATGGATGTATTTATTTGGGCAAGAGAACGCGCGTTCATATTGTTCTTGGTTTGGTTTATTTTACTTCGCTTTTCTGCCACATTTGGTTATCGCGAAAATGAGGATGAGTGATGATACGATGAAATTGGTGAAGGGACCTCACATGAACAATCCAGGCCGCGATTCGAACCCGTGATGAGCGCGCATTCTTGTTCCAACGTGTTGTCTTCTGCAGTGAATAATGAAATAATTTGGAATGAAAAATGTATCTCAGAACTCAAAAAGCCAAATGAATATTATTGAAGAAACTACAAAAAAGTGTGTTGTGTTTTGTTACCTGTTTTGTTTCTGTGCATAAAATGGACTTAAAACACCAAATCAACCAACTGTGGGGGAGTGGTTATCACAGCGTGCTACGACACCAGGAGTTCCGGGTTCGAACCCCTACATGGGCATGGGTGTTCTTTGTGTTGTCCGTCCATTAATTCTATCGTATCATCTTCGCAATTAACCAAATGTGACAAAAAAGCGACACTAACAAAAATGAAATCAAATCCTTGATTGATTGCTTGATTTGGTTTATTTTACTTCGCTTTTCCGCCACTTTTGGCTAATCGCGAAGTTGATACGATCAAATTGATGAAGGGACACACACAAAGAATACCCACGGGCAAGTCGAGATTCGAACCCAGGATCTCTGGCTTGGTAGTCAAATCAAATCGTTTTTTATTTTCGAATGGGGGTGGGGGTTACGTGTACTTTTTTTAGTACTCATTCATCATTTTGCAATCTTTTCCTGTTATTGACATTCTTTTTTTTTTTAGGAATACTGGGCCCTAAAGGGAAGAAGGGATATGACCCACACAAACTCCCCCTTGAGCACGCCACTGATTGCTACCCCAAGTGTCGACATCACCGCACGTCACTCGAACAACAGACCGAGGCGGCACGATGCACGGCATTAGCCCCGTATAGTTAGCTTAGTGCAGATGTATGTGTCAGGCTGGTACAAGGTTGATTGATTGATTGATTTAGTTTATTTTACTTCGCGTTTTGTGCCTCTTGGCTAATTTGCGAAGATGGGGATGAAATGATGAAATTGATGAATGAACATTCACAAACAACCAAGGAGAGAGCGGGATTCGAACCGGGAGCCTTGGCGTCGCAGCGCGATGTGCTAACCACTCGGCCGCAGGGTACTGCGGTGTCAGGCTGGTGCAAGGAAATGACGTTCGACAAAGTAGACGAATAGCTGTGTTCAAGTTCAGAAAATTTAACAAATGCCTGTGTGCTGCTTTAAACGTTCATTTGATTAGCTAGCACGCACCACATGACCATACATTACATATTACACCGCTCTAGACCGTAGTGCAAATGGTGCAGACACCAAATACGCTACTTGACACCAAATCAATGAAGTAGACGAGTTGGTGTTGCATCGCGTAACCAACGAGTGCAAAGAGAGTCAAAAAGTGCCGCCAAGTAGAAAGGGTTAGTGTCAAGCTTGCCTCCACACCCAACATGTGCCAATGTGGTGCATTATGCAGGTCCGCAAAATGTCCCCCCTCTCATTTCGCCCCCTCCCCTAGTTTAATCTGGCTGGGGACGTTATGTTACAGCGTAACAGCCGGGTTGTGTGAATATTGCAGGCATATTTTGCATGACTTGGCCATAATCATTCACCTCATTTAATAAAATCACCATGCAATCCTGTATTTTAAGGAAGGCTAGTGTGATTTATCCCAAAATGTCCTCATTTCCCTGTTAATTTTATGGATACAACCACATATTGACTTAAAATTCCTCTTCTATTATGTTCCAACTGCAACGTAATAGACAATAGGGGAAACCGGGATAATCCCACACACAGAGGTAATACCGAACACCAGGTTTTCTGTGTTGCCACCTAGCGTATAACTTCTTTATTTCTCTCTTCTTCTTAATATTCCATTCTTTCGCTGTTTCTTCTTCTAAGTTTCTCTTGCTTTCTCTCTCCTTTTCTTCCCAGTATTCTTTCTTTCTCTGTTTTCCTACTGAGTATCTATTTCTCTATCTATATTCCTCATTCTTTTTCTTAGTTCTCTATCTATATTTCTTCTTCTGAGTATTCTTTCTTCCTTTCTCTAACTCTTTCTCCTTCTGATCATCTCTCTCTTTCTCTACCTCTTCCTTCTTCTGATCATCTCTTTCTTTCTATCTTTTTTCTGAGAATCTACTTCTTTGGTTGCTTTTTCTTCCAAGTATTTATTTCTTTATCCCCTTTCTCCTCTTATTATCTCTATTTCTCATTCTTCTTCTGAGTATCTCTTTCTGTCTTTCTTTCTTTCTTCTGATAAATCTATTTTTATATTTTTCTCTTTCCAAGCATCTCTTTTGCTTTCTCTCTTCTTCTGAGTATTTCTATCTTTTTCTTTTATTTCTTTCTCTATTTTCTTATATTTCTTTATCTCTTTTTCTTCTCGCTATTTGTTTCTTTCTCTCTTATCCTCTTCAGAATAATATTCTTCTATTCTCCTCTTTCTCTATCAATATTTCTTCTCCTTCTCTTTTTCTCTCTTTCTCTTCTGAGTATTTCTCTCCTTCTCCATTTTCATCTTGAGAATGTTTTTCCTTGTATACTCCTCTTCCTCTTTAAATATTTCTCATTCTTCTTCTTCTTTTTCCTCTCTTTCTCTTCTAAATATATATATATTCTATTTCTTGTTCTGAGAATTTCTCTAGCATCACTTCTTTTCTTCTCTTTCTCTGTAACTTTTTCATTCTTCTTTCGAGAATCTTTCTCTCTATCTCTGTGTGACTCTTGCAAAAAATGCTTCTGAAAATTCCTCACGTAGGCTATTTCGGCGCGCAGGAGGTCATTTTGAGATTATTTCACTTCGGGTTACAGCCCTCTCCGCATCGCCCACCCTGTGGCGACGCTTTGCACTGCCTCACAACTCAACAAGTCCTTCCTGACTCATCAGGAAATGAAAAGCCACGACACAATGAATGACTAAATCGCCTCGAGCTCTTCGACAATCCGCGCTGTCGAAAGAAGCAACTTCTGGAACTCGGTAACTCCCCGCAGCTATTGGTAGGCCTTCCCGAGCGACAGTCGAACTCTTGGAGAACTCCAAAGAGGCAAACAGGCAGGATGGTAATTCTAGAACAGTAGCAGAGGGCTTACAAACAGGATGTGGTATCATAAGAAACATGATGAAATTTCAAACTGTAAGCAGAAGCAGCCCAAGCAAAGTTTATGACGGAGAAGCGATTTCTTCTTTGGTGCTAAATATCTCCCACAGGGAATTTTCCAACTTAGAGAAAATTGCACAGTTTGTTCCTGTACTGGACACATTCTAAATACCCGTAAGCAGATTTACAAAGTTGAAACCAGTGAGAAAAGATAAAGAAACCAGTAATTATGTTTTATCGCGAAAATATATGGATAGGGTGTGGGTATCTAAAGTTGTATCCTCAATATCACATTCATCTGTTTGCTTCCAGTTCCAAATGCATGTCTAGGTAAAATGTTTATTCTGGGTCCACTTTACGCACAAGAAACAAAATGCATCAGTTTAAACCAAAAATATGCCTAGTCCTTAGCCCAGACCGATGTTTAAGGAAGATGTAGGAAGGTATATGAAAAATACATCAACTGAAAGTATAGTGCGACATAGAAAGATGCATTTTTTTGCGATACCTCTGCAAACTATATAGAAACATGTATCAAACCTTAAACCTGATTCTTGATTGATTTGCTTTATTTTGCTTCGCTTTTTGTGCCACTTTTTGGCTAATTTGCAAAGATGGGGATGAGTGATGATATGATGAAATTGATAAATAGACACTTACAAACATCCATGCTCAGTCAAGGATTCGAAGCCGGGACTCCTGGCGTCACCACGTGGGGCCGGGTGATTCATGACAAAGGCCAAAAAAATACACTTTAGTGAATCAATGTGTGTTTTTGTAGTGCAACAAATAGATTTAATGCATTTAGTTTTCTGTGTATGTGCTCATTTAGACTAATCGGGACTGGACCTACAGTTTGTAGAGGGATCAGAAGCACTTTGCAATGTGTATCCATCAGAGACCGAACTCAGGACCTCTTAATTACAATGCAAGAGCGTTACCACTACGCTATCGGGGAGGTCGACATGCCTCTGTCTTGTTTCGTTATCTCGATCTCGCCTCGACCTCATCTATAGCCCAGAAATAATATAAACTTATACTTACAGGAAGGGAGGGAGAAGCATCTTAAGAATAGCGAAGAATGCAAACATGAAAAAGGAAAACAGAGAAGAGGAAGGGATTATCTACGAAGTGAAATGTAAAGAATGTCAGAGTGTGTACATAGGAGAATCGAAAAAGAGGCTGAAAGATAGGTTGAAACAACATAGAGATGATGTACGATCAGTGATGTGCATCTACGCGTAAACAACGATAGTCTACATTCTACACGTAGACAATTTTATACACGTACATTATATAATCTATGTAAACAACATGGCGAAAGGTGATAACTTAGCAAAGGGCGCCACGCAATTAAAAGAAAATTATACTGCGTATTAGTTGCTGATGTGTGAGGAGAACTTTTCATACTCTTTCTTCCATATTCGAACAATTTCTCACCTAGGAAGAAACCTAATATAGGGAATATTCTATTGTTTTATGGGGAAAAGCCAACTCTTGCCTCACGACTGCCACCTGTTGTTGTTTTTTGCATACTATTTTATCTTCTTCCATAGTTGATGATAGAAGAGAAGAGACATTTTGTTGTAAATAAGATTCTTTTCATTTCGTTAGAAACCAATATAGTTGAAAATGTAACTTTCCTTTCATGAAACCCTTGAAAATTAATTTTAATGCACTTTAGATTGTCTACGTAGTCTATGTAAACTACAACCCAATGTAATCTACGCGTAGATTACGTGTAGACAACGCATGTAGACGTAAACGTATAGTCTACGGCACATCACTGTGTACGACTTAAGAGAGAGAGAAATGCGATATTTAAACACACGAGAGAAACAGGACATGACATAGAGTGGGATAAGGCTAAGCAGATAAGAAGGGAGAGGAGAATGCTAGTGAGAAAATGGAAGGAGGCCAAGGAAATTGAGAAGAAAAGTGAAGAAGACACAATGAACTGGAATGGGGGACTGATGATAAACAAAGAATGGAAGAAGGTGTTAGAAAGAGTGGAAAGGACAAGAGAGAAAGAGGAGAGAAGAAGGAAGAAGAATGAAGGATAAAGAGTGCGAGATAAAGAGTCCAACCACATTCTAGATGGAAGAAAATAGGTGAAAGTACAGTTGACAAGGGAAAGCCAATCCTGCTTGAATGTTCCATGAACAACTTTCTAATAGTCTGGAGGGGAGTAATGTTTGTGTATATACAGGGTGACTGGTAATTAGATGTATTCCCTGAAAGGGGTTAAAGTAGAGACAATTTGCAATAAATTTGACCATATGATACCCCGTCCGAAAATTAGTAGTTTTCGAGATAATCGAATTTCAATTTTTTTTTTTAAAAAAAAAATGACAATTTTCCACATAAAAAAGATGAATTGAGAAAGAACTGCTCATTGTATGGAACTTATTTCAGCGTTTTCTGATAGTTAACAAATAAGTAGTTCGTTGAAAAAAAGTTTTTCCCAAATAACAATCACATGTAAGTAACGGGTGGGTCTAAACTTACAAGTGATGATAAAAAAATGCACTCTTAGTTTACTTGGCAACGTATTAATATCAAAAAAGGTATGACACGAAGCGTACAAATTACTGAAATTACTCCCTTGAGACATCTGCTATCCAACAAGGTACAAATGTTGCTAACATACACATTTGTGTACAAGAAATAATACTTCATTCATCTTCATGTGAATGGAATCAATGAACAATACAATTAAAGAACATTACACGTCTTGCTCGAAGTGGGCACCTCCGTTACGAATGCAGGCACGCAGGTTTTTACGGACATTTGTTCTCTTAACTTGTGATGTGATGTTGTCCTTGATGTGTTGACCAGCTGTTAAGATCCTTCAAATCGTGGGATCGAGACGGCCAGAGGATCGGGCCGCCTCGACCAATCCATTCTTTGGGTAATTTACATCCAGCCAGTGTCGCACGCCCAGGCAGAAGTATGGATGGGCGTAATCAACAGTCATTTGATCGAGCCATTTTTCCTGCCCCATATCTTAAATGGCATCACTTATAAACATTTTTTGAGGAACGGGATGGCAATGTTGTTGGAGGATGTGCCTCTAGAACAAGACGTGACATGATTTATCAGCATGATGACTGCCCAGCTCGATCCCCCGATCGATTTGACGCCTTGCGACTTTTACATTTGGAGTCACATGACAAGACACCGGTAAACTCGCAAGAAGAGCTCAGTGAGAGGATCTTAACAGCTGGTCAACACACCAAGGACACAATCAAATCACGAGTTACGAGACGAAATGTCCGTAAAAACCTGCGTGCCTGCATTCGTAACGGAGGTGCCCACTATAGCCCTTTCTTTCTTGCTCTGTTTCGGATTTAAGATTATTTGTTTTAATTGGGATTAAACATACCCTTCCGATTGACCGATGAAAGATAGCTGTGAACCTGCATACTGGACCCCCATAGGTACGTGGTACACCATGCATCAAGTAATTTAATTAATAGAATATGAAGTTCACTGGATAGTATTGAATGACAGTTTATTTAACAAAACTTAACTTTGTATTGAACAATAATATTAGATACATACATCAACTGTCATTAATAATTATGACCTCAACGAGAACAATATATATATATATATATATATCACGATAATTTTCACTAGTTATTCTTAACTAATAATTGGCTTTCTCTCCTTGTGCTGACTATTTAATTGGTCTCATTATTCATCCATGTTCAAATGATTGCCTAAGAGAATATTTCTATGTTAAATTTCCCCCTTTTCCTACTTGTCTGTAATGACGATCACTCGGTAAAGATCAACAAGCAAATTAATATAATACTACCAACAACTCTACAAAATTAAATAATATAAAACTAATTATCTACAAAAGAACTGAAATTAAACCATCACCACTACGTTCGTCTAAGTCCCCTGTTGACCTCTCCCGTCACGTCGAGTGCCCTGTTGGATTGTGATGTTGAACGTGTGCCAGCTGGAAGTGAAGTGTGTCGGTTTAGGATTCTTACATCCAACCGGCAAACTGAATGACGTCACCTGCGATCAGTGCCATCTATTGGCTTTTACCTTCTTTCATTCAGAGAGAGAGAAACCAAAATCTTACACAGGCTATACCACTTTGAGCAAGACGTGTAATGTTCTTTAATTGTATTGTTCATTGATTCCATTCACATGAAGATGAATGAAGTATTATTTTTTGTACACAAATGTGTATGTTAGCAACATTTGTACCTTGTTGGACAGCAGATGTCACAAGGAAGTAATTTCAGTAATTTGTACGCTTCGTGTCATACCATTTTTGTTATTAATACGTTGCCAAGTAAACTAAGAGTGCATTTTTTTATCATCACTTGTAAGTTTAGACCCACCCGTTACTTACATGTGATTGTTATTTGGGAAAAACTTTTTTTCAACGAACTACTTATTTGTTAACTATCAGAAAACGCTGAAATAAGTTCCATACAATGAGCAGTTTTTTCTCAATTCATCTTTTTATGTGGAAAATTGTCATTTTTAAAAAAAAAAACAATTGAAATTCGATTATCTCGAAAACTACTAATTTTTGGACGGGGTATCATATGGTCAAATTTATTGCAAATTGTCTCTACTTTAACCCCTTTCAGGGAATACATCTAATTACAAGTCACCCTGTTTATCGTCCTGTTGTGTACCTTGTTACATTTGTACTTGGTGCAGAGTCTGAAGAAGATCTTGCTAGAACGTTGAAACGTTACGTTTAGTTTATGTTTGATAATAAAATAAATTTCTGCCTTGGTCAGCATATTGAGTTTTAATATATACGTACAATAATTTTTAACTAAATAAAAGCACAATATTGTACACGTTAAACAACATACACTAGGCTATGTGACCCGCTTGTTAAGGAATGAACCCTTTATACGCTTAGAGAGACATTTTGTCGTAGTTTCATTCGAATCTTTTGCCTTTCAGGTTCTTTTGAATTAGATCTCATCATAATGTTTAAAATACTTAACCAATTGAATGAAGTCTATTTGTACGCTGAATATGTAAACATACATGACCTTAACATGAAGAAAACACACAAGTATCTAAATGTACCTCAACGATGAGCCACTCATGTCGAGAACTCTTTGAACCTCTTCCGAACCCATCCTATTTTGTCAATTCCACTTCAACCATTGCAAAAATTCATCTCTTGCGGTTGAAATTAAGCACGATACTCACAAGTGAGAATTTAAATGAGGATCCTCAAACAAATGAACATTTTTCGAGGGTAGGACGAATGAAAATTATGAATAAAGTTCATTTTTCGTTAACCCGAAACCATCCATCAAGAGCCTGAGGCAGGAGAGAAATCAACCAATCGCTGTAGTTCCGCTCTTGACGCTCTTTTGCTCGTGGGGCTGCGATCGCCCGCATGAAAAATTCTGGAACCACGTTACCAGGGGATAAGTGCCAGGAATTAACAAAGAGGGCGCAGAGAGGAGAAATTCTACAGGCAACACACACACTACTTCACAGCGGAACCCAGATGAAAAAAAATCAGGAATGAAATTTCAAAAAAATAAAATATGGGCTCTGCTATACGCAGCATCCAGTTCGTGTGTCAATTATTACCTGTACAAAGGAAGAAAAGAATGGCGTTTACGGATGCATTCACTTTCACTCGCACTGTTTTTGAAGTTCCATAATATCAAGTTATAGACTATTCATCTAGCACACCGTTTTCACGTCTATGTTCTTTTCATATTTTCCTTTCGTAAAGTCTGATGTTAGATATTCGTTGGTGTTCGGTTCATATATTCAGAACGGCCGATAGATGGCAGTAGTGTGTAAAATGCTTATAAATGAAAAAAATAGTATATTAATCACATTCTCTAAAGAAGAAGTTTGGCTCCAAAAATATAACATTTCTGAGCTTTCGTAAGTTCTAAACTGCGAACAGAAATATTTAAACTTCTGTTAGGAGAACACCAAAAAGAGTCCTAGATCTGATAATAACAAATGTAGATTATCTTTGGTAAATGTTTACTATCCTTCGGACACGCATAACTTCTGACTTTCGTCAATTTTTGACATTTGTACTTACCTATCTGCTTCGCGGATCATTTTTTAACGTGTATTCACGTTTTTTTGATCAATTTTTTTAAAATGTGTTTTTGTAACTGAAGAACATACGTTTCCGCAAATGGTTTGTGGGGCTATGTGTCAATGATTCGTGGGGCTATGCGAGAATGGTGTGTGGGGCTACGCATATTTTTTTCGAAACCAATTTTTAGCTATTGTAACCTATTGTGACCCTACCTAACCTAACCTTACCGGAAATGGTTCGTGGGGCTATGCGTCAATGGTTGAATTTCCGTTATGGAACAGGTTGAATTTCCGTTATGAAACATTCCCACATCACACAAAACACCTTCCAGATGTTAGACAATACTACAGGAACTTATTACGGTAAGTAGTTTCTTCTGTAGAAATGAAGAAATCTGTCCGAAGGATAGTAAACAAGTACCCTATCTTTAATTGAGGACTGCTTTAAATGCGATGAAAAGTTGATCTGAAGAGTTCGATGAACTAACCGATCTCTAGTTCAAACCAGCAGTTAGAGATCGGTTACTTCATTGAACTCTCCAGCCTAACTATTGCCTATTTTTGAGGGAGCAGGAAAAGGTTTTATAAGTCTTTACCTTGACTCATCTTACCCAACGGGTCGGTAGGTGCCGGGGCATGATACCTTCCTGGAGATGAGGCCTGCTCGAGAAAAGGTTTTATAAGTCATGAAAAGTTGATTATTGCATTCAACTAATCGGGATTTGCAAATATGAGTAATGTGTATTTTTTACTGATTCTTTGAAATGATTATTATCGTTGTGGATAATTTGTAGAGGTTCTTCTTTAAAGTTATAGATAAAATTGTTCCTGAAGAGCCAAATAGAGAGAGAGAGAGAGAGAGAAATGGATGTAACACAGACAGATAGAAAAGGTCATTGACATAAAAAGGAGAGAGAGGAAAATAGAAAGACAGAGGGAAGTAGGGGAATGGAGAGATACAAAGGGAATGAAAAGCCTAGAAACACAAAGATAGGAAGAGGAAAAGAGAAAGACAAAGCCAGATAGAAAACGACATTGGCATCAAGGACAGAGAGGGAGACGAACACAGGAAGGGGAAGATAGAAAGCAAGAGATAAATAGAACAGGACATTGACATAAAGAGGAGAAAAATATAAAAAAGGAGACGAAGGGGAAGTTAGAAAGGGAGAGAAAGAGCAAAACAGGAAAAGAGAAAAGGATGGAAACACAAAGAGAAGGAGAGATAAATAGAAATATAAAGAAAACAGAATAGGACATTGGCATAAAGGAGATAAATATAGAAAGACAGAGACGAGGAGGAAAATAGAGAGGGAGAGAATGAGCGAAATAGGGAAAGACAGGATTGGAAATACAAAGAGAGGAAGAGATAGAGAGAAATATAAAAAAATAGAAGAGGACATTGGCATAAAAGGAGAGAGAGAAATGTAGAAAGACAGAGAGACGAAGCAGAAGGTAGATAGAGCTAAATAGGGAAAAGAGAAAAGGGTGGTATATAAAGAGACGGAGAGTTAAAGAGAACACAAAGATAGAAAATAATATTGCATAAGGAGAGGAAGAGAGAGAGAGAGAGAGAGAGAGAAACACAACAACCATACTATGACCAAACCCGAACCAGCCTGGAAAGTTCTTCCATGCAAAAAATTCTCTGAAGACACCACTGGTGATTAAAAACGCCACTGCATTTGGTGCTGGCGAAGACACATATTAAGAACTCGAAATCTTTCTCCATACAACAAAACCACGAAGAAAGACATCCTCATACACCCAAGAATGCACTTAGACGGAGCCTGAGGTCATTATGTATCGATTTTGAATCTGAACTCTTGCATACCAATTGCAGTTGAGGCATTCAATGTTCCTCCCAGAACCCCATCCCGGGGCGGTTTCCGGTATCGAATTTCAATTTCCCTAAATCATCGTTGTTACATAATATCCTTGCTGGGGACTGTCTTGAAGCGTGGGGAATGCAATAAGTGTCGCCTACAAAACCGGGAATCTGTGTTTGAGCAATAAATAAGAACTTTCCTATCTAGGCAGTGTCACGGCATTTGATAAAGTGAGGGCAAATGGAGTGAATCTTACTTTTTCTCGCGGCAAGGTAGGAAATGTTTGCTCAGAACGTGGGCGATAAAAGATAAGTGCCCTTAAAAGTAGTGTTAATTATGACATGTTTTTTCGGGTGTTATAAACAGGCTGGCGCGGCGCCAGGCAAGACGCAGCTTCTGTTTTTCTTGAGAAACGACTACGTAAGTGTCTCACATTCCGGGAATGACCTGATGCAAATCTTATTGACCTTCAACACTTGTATGCACAGCTTATGTTACGTAAGCAGTGACATTCATACTTTGTACTCATCTTCTTAGTGCACTTCCGAGACCTTCTCACTGGTGTGGCCAGGAAATTTTGTGATTTTGGAGGTTTCCTCCAATTTATTCCTTTTCTCTACATCTCTCCCTATCTCTCTTTCTTTCTCTCTCTTATTTTTCTCAATAATTCTCTTTCTCTCTCTACATTTCTATCTCTCTTTTTCTCTATATCTCTTTCATTCTTTTTCCCTATATCTCTATCTCCTTCTTTCTTTTTCTTTGTATCTCTATTTTTCTTTTTCTCTATATCTCTATCTCCTCCTATATCTTTCTTAATTTCTTCCTCTATTAACTAGTTCTCTATTTTTCTTCAATACTCTCTCTCTTTCTATCTTTTTATTTCTTTGTTTCCCTAGTTTCCACTTCTTTTTTCCTTCCTCTATTTCTCTGTATTTTTGGTGTTCCTACTATCTTTCTCGATCTATTTATTTATTTCTCTACTTTCTTTCCTCTCTCTTTCTCCGTTACCCTATGGCTTCCTTTCTAATTTGTTTCTCTCCTTTACTTTTCTTTCTCTGTTTCTTCGTTTTCTTTCTGTTTCTCTATCTCTTCTCTCTAGCTTTCCATGTTACTCTTTCCTTTTATTTCTCGTTTCCCTCGTTTTCTTTTTATTATTTCTCTCTTTACTTATTTCTTCCCTGTTATTCTAGTTCTTTATTTTCTTCATCTTGTTCAATTTTCATAGTTTCTCCCTTTTCTTTCTGTTTTCCTCTCTCTATGCTTCTGTGTCTCTATCATCTTAGATACTCTTCATTCTCTTTGTCTCTCCCCACACAAGCTTATCAAACTACAGACTAAACTAAATTAGGTCGGTATTTCGCTTAAACTTACTCCTGCACACCTAAGTTATATAATAAAAATAAGGTATAATTACAGAATACCGGAACTATCTCCGATTGCTTTCAAATTTGGTATAGGCACTAATTTTGGCCTCAAAATCACGAATCTGCAGTTAAAAATTGGCGTTCACGTCTACAAAATGCGCCAAAATTAGTGAGTATGCCGATTTTGAAAGCAATCGGAGATACTTCCGGTATTCTGTAATTGCTCCAAAAATAATCCATATTAAACAATCTGTTTACCACGAATATCTGTTGTTATCCAATACTGATGAAGGTAAATATCTCGTATCGGACAAACGGATTTCTTCAAATTTACAGAGGAATTACTTACCGAATGCAGTTTCTTTATACTTCTGGAAGTTCGGGGAAGTGTTTTGTCGCATCGTTCATTGAATTTGCCGGTAAATCATCTATTTTTCGAAATAAATGTGTGACCGATACATGAAAGCTCTTGCATCCATTTACTTCCAGGTGGATGTAGCCTGTGTGTGATGACGTAATCCCGGTCAGTGTTTCCAAACACGTGTTTTTGTAACTGAAGAAGGTACGTTTCCGCAAATGGCTTGTGGGGCTGTGTCAATGGTTCATGGGGCTATGCGAGAATGGTGTGTGGGGCTATGCATATTTTGTCTAAACCAATTTTTTAACTATTGTAACCTAAACGTGACCCTACCTAACCTAACCTTACCGGAAATGGTTCGTGGGGCTATGTATGAATGGTTCGTGGGGCTATGCGTCAATGGTTTGTGGGACTACTTTTTGGGTGCAGTGGGGGTGGAAACACTGCATGCCGAGTACGGTAGTGAAACTGTGACCGCCATTTTTCGTGTTACCAAAGGCAAAAAGAAACGAAGAAAACTTACTCGATATGTCGCAAATAGAGCTTTTCCCCCGTGAAATAAGCGAAATGCCACCTTCAGCACCGTTTCACAATGCAGAATAGGTAAGTACGAATATTCAAATTAAATGAACTAGTACATTTCAGCCGTTTGTCCGATACGATAAATTCACCCTGATGAAGTAACAATCTTACTTTGCACGTTCCTTTTTTTTCTGAACAATACCTAGAGCAATATTTCTTGTAGATGATGCAGATAGCGACACATGTATCAGTTGTTAGATTGTAGCAACTAGCGCCATCTACCGAGAATGGCAATGATGAGGGGAAATGTAGATCTTATCGTACAGACCTTACAGTTCAGACGGGGCTAGATTGTGTGACAAACATTTATCAAGATTGTTAAAGGAACATCGGGGCCACGTTACCAAAAACGAGCTTCTTGTTGCAACATAAAGATGTTTGAAACTTGTTTATATTGGGAGGAGGTGTGGTACGTGGGGGCTGCACGATATATTGCTGGGAATGGACCTGTCACGGGTAAATAAATGCATGTAGGTTTTTTTAGAGTTTCTCACCAGCTTTGAAGATGTGTATGTTAGTCGTGATATCGACATCGTAACGTATTATCTCATGTTCTGAGGTAATCAATCTCGATAAAAACTTTCAATTTACTTCTATAATGGCTGGTGACATTTTAACATCATCTTGTTACACGTGGACTCTTTGATTCTCTGTACAAAGCGTGGCCAGAGGAGGGTTAGTGGAGGTCGTCATCCCATTGCCTTGTCCCAAATACTCCCAAATTTGTAAATTTCTATACGTTGCTATTTCTTCAGGCACAGTGACTTATGTGCACACCCGAACACCCCGCAAAATATTCAACAACCCCTAAATTTTTAAACTAATGCTCAATTTCGGCTAATTTTGATCTAAATATACCCTTATACCCCTCTAAATACAAACTTACACTCCCTTAGATGGGAAATCGTGGATAAATCCCTGTTTAGGCTAATTCTTTCTATATATACAGGGTGTTACTAAAGTTCGTTTCCAACGCTTAGGAGGTGATTCTACAAGTGAAAATAAACACAAAAGTTCATGTGACGAAATGCCGAAAACGGCACCCATTCGGATTTATTGAAGTTGGAAAAGTGTGAAAATTATGTTTACAAGGAAATAGTGGCACAATGGCCAACCATATGACCCCGGCGAAGGGCGTTCCACAAAGAAATGCTCTATGCTCTATTCAAAAAAGCACATGGCAGATGTGTGAAGTTGATGCGCAAGGAATTCCCCAAAGGGTCTGTTGAAGTCATGGTGGTAGGGAAGGATTTAGCGAGATGTGTTATCCACGGAAAGTGATATGTGGAGACTGACAACCAAGAAGAAAGCGAATATCCGTAGTGGACATCACCATTACGTAGAAAAACAAAGATGGTGCTGGTGCTGCGCTAGGTTGCATATGTGTCGACATGTTCACTGTGTGCAGAGTGGAGGTGCTGAGGGAACCACATCACTGACGATTTTCAAACTGTCTGACATTAACTTTCACGCAGAGATGACAACGCCGAATCAACGATTGTCTAGTGCGAACAAACAACCCCGCGGTGTCTGCTATCGTCGCTGTGGCGACATGAATGCGTGCAACGATATCCTCGGCTGACGTCCTCCGTCGCGGTCATATGGTTGGCCGTTGTGCCACTATTTCCTTGTAAAAATAATTTTCACACTTTTTCCCACTTCAATAAATCCGAATGGGTGCCGTTTTCGGCATTTCGTCACATGAACTTTCGTGTTTATTTTCACTTATAGAATCACCTCCTAAGCGTTGGAAACGAACTTTAGTAACGCCCTGTATATATCCTTCTACTTGCTACAATTTACTTCTTTCTGTCTTCTACAGTTTTACTTCTCCGTTTCATTGTATCTCTATCACCACTTTCATCTCTGTCTATTAATATATATATCTCTCTCACACACACACACACATACACTATCCCTCTCCCCATCTCGCTGCACATTTTCTTTCCCTATCTCTCTCTTACTTGCTACAACTCACTTCTCGGTGTCGTGTCGTTTGCGCCGAGTCATTTCCGCCGAGGTTTCTTATCGGTTCATTTCCGCCGTGACATATGTCAAGACCATCCTTGGCTGGTTTTCCCACAATCCGGAGTGTCATCACCGCCGCGCGCACGTGTGTTTATGGCCACATGATGCATAGTGCATAAAGTGGACTTAAAACATAAAATCAAACGTGTGTTTATGACGATGCACAGCTGTGTTTACACTGAAATGTTAAACCTATCCAGAGAGTCAAATATGACTTTTCTTTACTTATTTCAAAAGACGTTACACAGGATTACTTGTATCAATTTTATTCCACTACACAAAATACATAAATCAGCATCAGCCTATTAACTATTAATCATTTATCGTTAATCGTCAAAAAAACATTGTAAATACAGTGTTATTTTTTGCAAACATTATATAAGTAATTGCTACGTATATATAAACACAATATTTCGATACACTTGCACAAGAACAATACAAACGCTATTTGAATTCTTGTAGGTATGCAAATGCTCGAAGGCATCCTCGAAGATCGCCTGAGCTTCTGTACTTCGAAAGAACACACTCAACACATTTGTCCATTTCGATGCATTGATATTTTCATATTCTCAGCCATCTTGTCGTCTCTTACAAGTCTCAGTTTTACATAAATACTAATTTCCCAATGTATATCCCTCATATATACTTTCATCTTACATTCAATTACCAATCACCAAACATCTGCAGCTGTGCAACGTCACAAACACAGATGCGCGCGGCGGTAATGACACTCCGGATTGTGGGAAAACCCACCAAGGAAGGTCTTCACATATGAACCGTTTCACTCTTCTCTCTCTCTCTCTCTCTCTGTATCTCACTCTTACCATCTCCCTCTTTCTCTCCCTCTCAGTCAAAAAATTACTCCACCTGTGTATAATAAAATGAAGGGACAGGCTAAGAAACCAGGTAAGTCAATTTTCTGTTTTGAGCAAGGTAGTGGTGCCATTTCCGACCACGTGGATGCTGTACTGGACTTTACAATTTATTTTTTTTCGTTTTATGCATTTCACACTTCTATTCATCAAACCATAGGTTTTTTTATACCATTTCATTTACAGACGAAACTTGACTTACCTGTTTATTCTCTTCAAATGAGGTTTTGCGAATCATATACCGGGTGGTCCAAAAGTCCCGGAACGGTCACATATTGTGAGAAATGCACATCGAATCGGAAAACGAAAAAATACGTGTTTGATAAGTGAAAGAAAGCTATTCAATGATATCACACTTGATTCCCCACCCCCGCCCCCTTGGGGTGGGGCGGGGGGCAACTGTGAAATTTTAAATGGAAACCCCCATTTTGTATTGTAGAATCGGAAAGAGGACTTCATTCCGAGTCCAACGAGCTATAACCATTCTCCTAGCTCAATTAGGAACGGAGATATGGCGATTTTAAATTTTAAATGGCAGACCCCTTCCCCTTCCAAATACTTTATTGAAAGGTCTTGACGTGCAGATTCCGATTCTGCAATGGCTTTCACTCTAGCTCAATTAGGGGCAGAGCGTCCCTTTGATTTTCTTTTGGGTTTTATTAATTTTTCACTTTTAAATTTACTAAAATTTAAAATCGTCATATGTCCGTTTCTAATTGAGCTAGGAGGATGGTTGATAACTCGTTGGACTCGGAATGAAGTCCTCTTTCCGATTCTACAATATAAAATGGGGGTTTCCATTTAAAATTTCACAGTTGCCCCCGCCCCACCCCCAGGGGGCGGGGGTGGGGGATCAAGTGTGATATCATTGAATAGCTAGCTCTCTTTCGCTTGTTAAACACGTATTTTTTCGTTTTCAGATTCGATGTGTAACCGTTCCGGGACTTTTGGATCACCAGGTATAAATAGTAACGTAGCTCTAACGGCTCGGCCCCCGCTTAGCACATGTCCCTCAAAAGGAACTGGCCTCCCCAATGGCGCAGTGGTAGCGTCGTTGCCTTGTAATGTAATTGGAGGCACAAGTGGTTCGGATCCCACTTTAAACTGTAGGTCCGGTCCCGATTAGTCTTATTGTGCATAAAGTTGACTTAAAACAGCAACTCAAATCAAATCAAATCAACCCAAAAGGAACTGCGTTGAGGTACACACTTGATCAGATTAAATAAACGGAATGAAATATGTTTATGAACCCATACACGTCGTGATTGAGAATGACAGACACACAAGGGAAGATGGAACTTACCCTGTTCGGGCACGCAGGGTTTCGAACCCCCCCCCCCTCTCTAAGTGATCTGACCTCTTTTCCGGTCCCTGCCGGCCCTTTTTGACCTCTTATTTCGCAATTGCATTCCGTTCACCCCGGCAATGACCGGAAATTTACCTGAGAAACTCCTGTCTCATCATCCACGAAATATTATGAATATTAAAGAAATAGACGAGAGAACTGATTTTACATGCTTTATTTTTAGCACCACAGTTCCACAGATACTTCGGGGGCTTGAATACACACCCACCAGTGGCGTATGCTGAGTCCAAGATGTGGGCTATCTCACTATGTCACGTGGTCTCAGGCTATGAAGGCTCAGGTTGCCAACTCATAGGAAATCAGGTTGCCAACTCATAAGAAATCGTGTTGCCAACTCATAGGAAATCATTTTGCCAAATCATAGGAAATCAGGTTGCCAACTCATAGGAAATCATGTTGCCAACTCATAGGAAATCATGTTGCCAACTCATAAGAAATAATGTTGCCAACTCATAAGAAATAATGTTGCCAACTCATAGGAAATCATGTTGCCAACTCATAAGAAATAATGTTGCCAACTCATAAGAAATAATGTTGCCAACTCATAGGAAATCAGGTTGCCAACTCATAGGAAATCATGTTGCCAACTCATAAGAAATCATGTTGCCAAGTCATAAGAAATCATGTTGCCAACTCATAGGAAATCATGTTGCCAACTCATAGGAAATCATGTTGGCAACTCATAAGAAATCATGTTGCCAACTCATAAGAAATCAGGTTGCCAACTCATAGGAAATCATGTTGCCAACTCATAAGAAATCATGTTGCCAACTCATAGGAAATCATGTTGCCAACTCATAGGAAATCATGTTGCCAACTCATAAGAAATAATGTTGCCAACTCATAAGAAATCATGTTGCCAACTCATAGGAAATCATGTTGCCAACTCATAGGAAATCATATTGCTAACCCATAAGGAATCAGGTTGCCAACTCCAGAATCAGCATCATCATCTCACTGATATGAATAATATTATTTACAATTTCTTATCGATTTTTCTCCTGTATTTTATTCTCTAGACTTCAGGCTTCGCAGATTGCATAGCTAGCCTAGAATATACGCTCGTGACACCCACCTTCCCAGCACGCCCTTTCCCCCACCATACATATAAATGAACATCTCTTACAGTCTTCCCATGTCTTTGGCAAGAAATGTACTTTCTGTAGAGGGATACCTTTGTTGCCGTTTCTGCTGCTTCAGTATCAACGCGGTACAACATTCTGTCTCTAGCGAATGACTAGAGGTGGAGAAGAGAAGCCTGACTCTTTGATTACAAACGGAAGCACGCGCTCGTACGCACAAATTACAAGGACCCCTAATGAGTGTGTTCTAAATGAGGCACTCGAAAGCAGGCCGGGGAAGATGTTGACTCGCTCTACCACTTCAACTCTTTCACTCACCCTAGCTTACTATCTCCCTCTCCATCATTTCTCTGCATGTTTCTTTCTCTCTCTCTCTGTTACTCTCTCACTTTTATCTTTCTTCTCCAGTTTACTTTCTCTTTCTTCTTTCTGTCACTACTTCCTTCTTTCTATTTTTCCTTCTCTCGCACCATACACCCTTTCCCTCCATCTTGCTGCATGATTTCTCTTTCTTTCTCTTATTCTAACTAACTAACTCTCTGGCCTTCTTAAACCCGAAGGTTCATGGCTACAGCAACACAGACCTTCCATCTGTCCCTATCCTGGGCAAGCCAATCTTTTCCATTCCTACCGATTTAGGTCCATCTCAACATCTTCGTCTTGCCCTTCCTACTGGTCTCTTACCATCAGGTTTCCCAACAAATATCCTGTGAACTCTTCTTTCTTCGCCCATTCGTGCCACAAGGCCTGCCCACCTAAGTCTTCTTGATTTAATCTAATAATAATATCTGGACATGAATACAAGTTATGTACTTCTAAATTATGTAACCTTCTCCACTCAGCTGTCTCCTCATCCCTTTTAGGTCAAAATATTTTCCTAAGGATCTTATTTCCAAATACTTTCAATGTAAGGGACCAAGTTTTGCATCCATTACAGGCAAAATGAGCTCTTAGTTTCGTAGATAAAAAGTTTATGAAGAGAAAAGTAACACGCATTTCCTGAATTAAACCTGCTTTTTATTTCCTCTTTCATATCATTTTCATTTCTTAGTATTACTCCTAAGTACTTGAATTTGGAAACTGGTTCAAACGAGTTGTTATCAATAATTAGATTTTGATTATTACCTAACACTTGGTTTCCGCCTGTAAGCATATATTTAGTTTTCTCTTTGCTAACTTCCTTGGAAAATATTTTTTTATTCTCATTTTCTACTTTCTATCTTTGTCACCATTTCTTTCTCTCTCTCACTTTGCTTCGCGTTTATTTCCTTCCCTCTCTTTCTATCTCTTACTCTTTCAACTTGCTACAATTCACTTTTCTCTCTTTTTTCTATCGTTCTATTTCTGTTTTGGTCTATCTGTGTCACCACTTTCTTATCTGCGTCTCTATCTTTTTCTGTCTTCTTCTCTGCCTATCTATGTTGCTATTTAATTCACTATCTATTTCTACAGCTGTTACCATGTGCGTCGGGAGGGGGATGGGGGGGGGGTCGAATCTGTCCTTCTATCCTCTCTGACAATTGGTATTGTTCATTTCAAGTTACAAGGTAACACAAATCATGTTATTTTTATACAGCAGAAATAAAGTTTGTATTCTACCAGAATATCCAAAGTGTAAACGTGTGTTAGATCGAAAAAAAAAAATGACTAATATTCATAAACCAATTTATGTTTTTACATTCCAGCATTTTTATCAACGGAAGAAAAGGTTCCACTATTTTTAAAATTCCAAGAATGAGATTTTTATATGCGAGATTACACACAATAAACTTCATGAATAAAATTTTTTCATGAATTAACTTTTTAAAGCTTTTCTTGGACGAAGTCTGTAAAAGTTAAAAAAAAATATAATAGAATAACAGCCCAGTCAACACACTAACGTTGCCACAACGTTGTATGAATGTTGTATTTATGATGAATGTTTATAGGGGAACAACGTTGTGATAACGTTGCCACAACGTTGTATGCTTGTTTATTTATGATGAATGATGTATGTAGGGGAACAACGTTGTGATAACGTTGCATCAACGTTACAAAAAACATTCCACTGAATACGCTTTAGTTTGGATGATCACCACCATGATTGTCACAAGCGTCAGATCGGAGTGTTTTGTTTAATCTGAATTTGTGTGTGCACTGACCACCAAACCTTATATTTCCTACAGCGTACACTAGATGGCAGTGCGACTCAAATGCAAAACAAACATAACTTTTAGTAACACAAATAAGGAAACTTTCGATTGTAGTTAGTGGAAAAATGTGTTTTATTATTCTTCAAAAGATGTGTGAATATTGAAGTTGTAAGGAAGATCAGAAAATGAAATGTGTTGAATACAAGTGAAACTCCCATGATAAATATTTTTATTCCGGTGTAGTTAGAGATTGGTTAATTCATCACAATCCATGCACAAATACTGTTCACCCGTAATGGCATCATATTGAAATCACCAGATCCAGACTTTGCAAAACTAATTAGAAACAAAGCTTCTTTTGAAATTTATGGAGCCAAAGCAAACATCCAAACACTGAATGCTTCCACTCAAAAACAACCACCACCACCACATAAATCCCCACTACTATCAGTAGTCATCAGGGGTGTAGAACCTGTCTTAACAGACGAGGAGATCTTTGAGGAACTGGAATGCGAAGGTGTACAAATCCGCAAATGTATCCGTATTCGCAATAACAACGGACCCACATACATGGTGCGGGTCCTAACAGACTCACAAAATGCTGTAGACACACTACTACACAGTGGAGCATACATATACAGACGCAGGTACAAAGTTGAACCATCCCGTTCTCAACAACCTCTTCCATTGCGGTGCGAAAAATGCCAACAGTATAACAAGCACACTACCGCTGCATGTCCAAACCGAGATAAATGCGGATACTGTTCAGGACCCCATTCAACCAAAGAATGTCAAAACCAAACTGCTCCACCAAAATGTGTCACATGTACGGAAAACCATCCTACATACAGCTACAAATGCAAAGCCAAGCCTGAAGCAATACCTGAACACCCTGACCTAACAGTCCCCCTGCGCACCAATGACACTGCTACGGAACCTGACAACTCACTACGACATCCTGTAACAGTGGAAGATCTAATACGTTTCTTCACACTGACTCTCCAAAATGTGCACCCATTTTTAAGAACGCACATATTAACCCAAGTAACGGCATCGGCAAAAACCATTTTCAACTTGCAACTCCATGCAACATACTCTGGTCCTCACGTGCATTTCCACATATCCCACTTGGAAACTGCGGTTTAAGGTTTTGAATATGGCAGTACGGAATATGTATAATTTTCTATTTTTAAATATCCGATCCGTTTCTAAACGAAAAGCTTTATTGCAACACCTGCTCTTGGAAGAATCAGTTCACTGCTTTGCGCTAAACGAAACCTATCTTGCTCCTAAAATGATCTGTCATATTCCACCATACAACATCTTACGCCACGATGGTCCGCCGGGCTTAAGAGTAAACGGCGGCACAGCAATTGGAGTAGATAGAAAATTACCATATCGAACAGTTGCCTTCCCACCACACTTCCACTTGCCAGAACATACTGCTAGTACAATCTACTTTCCATCCCGGGTCGTTACATTTGCTACCATCTATGTAAGACCAGGGGAGACTATTCCATACCAATTCTTTCAACATATCCAAACCCTTAGCAAACATTATATCATAGCAGCGGACATCAATTATCATAGTCGAACCATGCAAGACAAAACAAACTTTTTACAATTTCTGGACCAAAACACTACAGCAGAATTCCATGTACTGCCCAGAGCCACACGTCCCATAAGTAACACTACCCCTGACGTTGTTATAACATCAACATCTCTAAGTGCCTGCTTGAACATATCTGTGCTGGATTCCATCGGCAGTGACCATGACCCAGTGAAAATTACCTTAAATCTTGGTAACCGCAATACGAGCAGTACAATACAACCTCGAAAAATCTGGTGTTACAACAAAGCGAACTGGGAGGCATATAGTGAAAAGCTACAGAATGCTTTTTCTCACCCGCATCCAGAACCAAACAATTCAGAGGAACTCGATACGGCGGTGGAACATCTTACTGCTCAGATTACCAGTGCGGCAACCACTAACATACCTACGACCACTCTCAATAGTTACAAACCAAAGCTCCAATTCTGCCTGCCACCACTGCAAAATACCTGGGAGTCATATTTGACTCCAAGCTAACCTGGAAACCTCAATTGCTCAACATCGTCCAAAAAGCTACAAATCGTCTGAGCTTGCTCAAACGGCTAATTGGAACATCCTGGGGACTCAACTCCCAGGTTGTCCTACATACCTACAAGGCTTTCCTTCGACCAGCAATTACTTACGGCCACACTGCATGGATATCAGCCCCAGACTCATTCTATCACAAACTACAAGTTCTGGAAAGACATGCTCTTCGTTTGGCCTTCAGAGTAGTCCTACCAAGTCCTACACGACTACTGTACGAGCGAATAACCTTTCCCGAAATCACAACCCACATCGAAGCCATCCGTCACAAATATATAACTGGTCGAATGAACTCGCACCATCCACAACTTCTTAGCACAATGTACGAAGATGCTCTACACGACTGCCTTCCCACATACCACTGCACACCATTACAGCATCTCTTAACCATGTACACCTTCCTGATAGATCCACAGCATCCTGACTACCAGCTGTATAATATCCATCATCCTCCGGAACTACGGCACGTGATATATCCAACACATGCCGCACCATAGCAAATTATTACTTTCCTAACTGAAGTAATATTTCCACTACTGAATAAATAAGATCTAAGTGAACTACTCTCAGAATAAGTAAATATGTACCACTTCATTACTGAAAACACTTAGACCATCACCTTGGAAGGGAAAACATTTATGAAAACAATTCACTTACCAAAGAGAAGGTGTACCCTTCTAAATGGAAAACGAGGACAAAAAAAAAAAAAAAAAAAAAAAAAATCACAATCCATCATGGCATCCGGGGAGGCCCACTCCCCGAGAATCAAGGTGGAAACCTAACGGTGACAACTGAAGCCCTGATTGTGCATCGCGAACTGTGCTGCAATCCACGTTTACAGCACTTTGTATTCTGCTTAACTGGAAGCGAACTGTGCTACAATCCACGTTTGCAGCACTTTGTACTCTGCTTAACTAGAAGCGAACTGTGCTACAATCCACGTTTGCAGCACCTTGTACTTTGCTTATTTTGCACCACCTGAAATAACTCTGTCTCCTAATTGTTTCGTCTTCGAAAAGGATTACTAGGTTGCCTCCCTTCGCTCACCATGCATAAAGGGCTCCCCCAACAAGTTGGGGGTGCAAACTCTCGAGACAGGATAATCCAAAAACAAGACCGAGGCAACTCAAGAAGCACTTCAGCCGATTCAAAAACACCCAGGGATCGCTCTCGATCTCCTCTTCAACTACCAAAGAAACAAAAATATCAAGAACAAACACGCAATCCAAAGTTAAATCCCAGAGATACCACACGAATTGATGATCGAACTGAAGAAAATTCCACTGTCTACAACTTCCTACTACAAAATTACGACCCCAAGTACAGAACTCCTAAGTTGCTCCTTCAACAGTTACAAAAATACCTTCCCCGAGCACAAGTAGAACAAATTATATTCACCAGAAATGGCATCATTATCAAATCCAGAGATCCGCAATTTCTCTCCACTCTGAGAAACAAAGTTTCGTTTGAAATTTTTGGACCACAGGCTGCTCTTTCCCAACTGACACCCAAAACCACCAAACAACCACCACCTCCAAACAAACCACCACACATGTCAGTGGTTATAAGAGGCGTAGATCCAGAACTCGCTGATCAAGAAGTATTAGAAGAACTGCGTTTGGAAGGCCATGAAGTCATAAAATGCGTTCGAATACAGAACAATAATGGTCCAACTTTCCTGATGCGAGTCATAACAGATTGTTCCAACACGATCGATCGCTTACTTCATGAAGGGGCTTATATATATCGCCAAAGACACAGGGTTGAACCTTCACATTCAAAAGCACCCCTTCCATTACGATGCGAACGCTGCCAGAAATACAACTCCCACACTACGGCAAATTGCCCCGAAACACCTATCTGTGGCTATTGCTCTGGCCAACACGCAACTAAAGATTGCACGAATCTAAATGCACCACCCAAGTGTAACACGTGCAAAGAGGCTCATCCCTCATATAGTTATCGCTGTGCTGCCCGTCCAAACCCTGAAGCATCACGACCCGACCTGACTGTACCATTAAGAACAAGGGACTCCACAACTCCACCACAAAACTCTTTGAAACAACCAGTGACGGTTGAAGATCTACTTCGATTCCAAACATTAACTTTACAAAATATCCACCCATTCCTGCGCCAACACATATTACAACAGATAGTCCTGACAGCTAAAACTCTTTTTCGTGTCCACCTGTTTGCTACTTATTCTGGTCCACACGTACATTTTCAAATTGTACCACTGGAAACAGAAGTCTAGGAACCTAATTGTTATTTATATCATTATGGCAGGCTGCATACGGTATAATTTTCTATTTCTAAATATCCGATCATTGCCTAATCGAAAAGTTATATTGCAACACCTACTTCTGGGAGAATCTGTTCACTGCTTCGCCCTAAACGAAACCTATCTCGCTCCAAAAATAAGCTGCCATATACCACCATACAATATTTTACGCTACGATGGTCCACCGGGCTTACGAGTAAATGGCGGCACAGCAATCGGAATAGATAGAAAATTACCATATCGAACAGTTACCTTCCCACCAAACTTGAACCTACCAGAACATACTGCTAGTACCATCTACTTTCCATCCCGAGTCGTTACATTCGCTACCATTTATGTAAGACCAGGGGAGACTATTCCATACGAATTCTTTCAACATATCCAAAACCTCAGTAAACATTATATCATAGCAGCGGACATCAATTTTCATAGTCGCAGCATGCAAGACAAAACAAACTTTTTACAATTTCTGGACCAAAACACCACAGCGGAATTCCATGTACTGCCCAGAGCCACACGTCCCATAAGTAACACCACCCCTGACGTCGTTATAACATCAACATCTCTCAGTGCCTGCTTGAACATATCTGTGCTGGATTCCATTGGCAGTGATCATGATCCAGTAAAAATCACCCTAAATCTTGGTAACCGCAATATAAGCAGTAAAATACAACCCCGCAAAATCTGGTGTTACAACAACGCAAATTGGGAAGCATATAGTGCACAACTACAGCAAGCATTTTTTGATCCACTTCCACCACCAAACAATTCAGAGGAACTCGATACGGCGGTGGAACATCTTACGGCACAGATTACCAGTGCAGCAACCACTAACATACCTACGACCACTCTCAATAGTTACAAACCAAAGCTACCTCCGCGATATCTTCATTTAATCACAGCATCACGACGAGCATACAGGGACTACCTCCAGACCAGAAATCCTGAATCCCTTAACTTACACCGTCAATGGCTGCGTACCGTTCAAAACTATATAAAAGCTTATAAACAACGTCGATGGATTGAAACGTGCAACCAATTGAGTGACGAAAGCCATCCCACAAAATACTGGAAACGTTTCAAGGTGCTCACTGGACAATCCAGTAGTACTCCTTATCCGATAACAATCAAGGACGCAGCTCTAAACACAGACACTGAAAAAGCTTATGCCTTCGCAAATGTCTTGCAAGACACTTTCACTCCAACACCACAACTAGCTCCAAATCTCCGCCTCCAGACCAAAATTGACAGAGTCACCAACCCCAATAACAGGCAACTGCAACCCAGTAATACGCACACTATTGATCCTACAAATGCTCTAACTGTTCCTATCACAACAGATGATATTATCAATACTGTGCGTAGGAAGAGAAACACTGCTCCCGGATTGGACAATATCACATACGTATTGATTAAACAGGCCCCGCTTGCATTGCTGTCCTTTCTGGCCATTATCTACAATTTTATCCTCCGCACAGGACACTACCCGACAGACTGGAAGATTTCAAAGGTTCTAATGTTCCCAAAGCCAAACAAAGATAGTACCAACCCAACAAACTATCGACCTATTCAGCTCACATCAACCTTTAGCAAAATATTCGAACGCATCATTGTTCGACGCATACACATGCACTTACAAGCACACAGTTTACTTCCGTCGCACCAAGCAGGCTTTAGACCTCAACACAGTGTCCTTGATAATTTATTAAAACTAACGACTCGCATCACAAATCACTTCAACACATCCAAACCATCCTGTCTAGTACTATTCGACCTGGAGAAAGCATTTGACAAAGTATGGCATACTGGGCTCATCTACAAGCTCCATAAATTCCAACTACCGCTTTCCTATGTCAGATTAGTACACAGCTTCCTAACAAATAGGGTCGCTTATGTCACTGTAAATGGAGCAATGTCATACCCCATTTTCCCTTACTCTGGCGTTCCACAGGGTGCAGCCTTATCACCATTACTCTATATACTATACGTTGCCGATATGCCAAAACCCCCACAAGTTTCTATCTACCAATTCGCTGACGACACAGCATTTCTCGCCTGTTGTTCAACCATCCAAGCTATAAACAAAACTCTCCAACCAGCTATAAACTCCTTCCAAAGATGGTGTGACACATGGCGTCTCACAATAAATGCTCTCAAAACACAAGCATTGGTGTTTCTGCAGACAGGCTGTCGCTCGAAGATCCAAAGGAACCCAACATTATTAAACATCAAAATACGGGGAACTCCAATTCTGCCTGCCACCACTGCAAAATACCTGGGAGTCATATTTGACTCCAAGCTAACCTGGAAACCTCAATTGCTCAACATCGTCCAAAAAGCTACAAATCGTCTGAGCTTGCTCAAACGGCTAATTGGAACATCCTGGGGACTCAACTCCCAGGTTGTCCTACATACCTACAAGGCTTTCCTTCGACCAGCAATTACTTACGGCCACACTGCATGGATATCAGCCCCAGACTCATTCTATCACAAACTACAAGTTCTGGAAAGACATGCTCTTCGTTTGGCCTTCAGAGTAGTCCTACCAAGTCCTACACGACTACTGTACGAGCGAATAACCTTTCCCGAAATCACAACCCACATCGAAGCCATCCGTCACAAATATATAACTGGTCGAATGAACTCGCACCATCCACAACTTCTTAGCACAATGTACGAAGATGCTCTACACGACTGCCTTCCCACATACCACTGCACACCATTACAGCATCTCTTAACCATGTACACCTTCCTGATAGATCCACAGCATCCTGACTACCAGCTGTATAATATCCATCATCCTCCGGAACTACGGCACGTGATATATCCAACACGTGCCGCACCATAGCAAATTATTACTTTCCTAACTGAAGTAATTTTCCCACTACTGCATAAATAAGATCTAAGTGAACTACCCTCAGAATAAGTAAATATGTACCACTTCATTACTGAAAACACTTAGACCATCACCTTGCAAGGGAAAACATTTATGGAAACAATTCACTTACCAAAGAGAAGGTGTACCCTTCTAAATGGAAAACGAGGACAAAAAAAAAAAAAAAAAAAAAAAAACATCACAATCTCCAGACTAACAATTGCCTATTGTGGTGGAGCAGGAAAAGTTTTTATAATATGTAAAGAGAAACTGTGACGTTACAAACATGAGTTTTTCCTGTTACGCATATGTATTATATACAAAAATGGCTTGGCAAGATTGCTAATAGCTTACCATGCGAAATAACCATATTTTAAATATGCATTGTTATATTCATAAATTACACAGGCAGCAAGGTAATGTTGCAAAAAAGTTGTGGCAATGTTAACTCCTGACATACCTAACTTTGCTACATAATGTTCAGTATATGTTGTGACAACGTTGTCAACCAACGTTGCAGCAACGTTGAAAAAAATTACCCTTAAACGTTGACACAACGTTTTCACAACATTGTATCAACATACATTCAACGTTGTAACAACGTTAGGTATGTTAGGGGCTAACATTGCCACAACGTTGTGGTAACAGTACCTTGTTGACTGAGAGTGTATTCGAGTACACTAACTGTAAAAAGAAGATAATGAAAAACAATTGTGTTGGATAATCAGTCATGTGGTGACTCGACAAGTAACAATAGTCTTCCCAAGAATATAATAATAACAATAATAATAGCCGACCCCAGTGACGGAGTGGTTGTCACAGCGCGCTACGACAAGTGGGGTCCTGAGTTCAAATTCCGGGAAGAGAATGGGTGATCCTTGTGAATGTCCTTTCATCCTCATCTTCGCGATTAGTCAAAAGTGGCAGAAAAGCGGAGTAAAATTTACCAAATCAATCAATCAAATCAATCTGAATAATAATAGCAATAATAATTCTGAATAAAATTCATTTATTTTTACTAGTGTATAAGACTTTATTTTAAAATAATAATTATTGATTTTTTAAAAATTATTTGTAAATAAAAGTTCTATCAAAGGCCTGACCGTCCCTACAAACATTTCTGGCGACGCAAATGTCGTTTACTGCTTTCTTATTTTCTCTCCCCCTCTCTATGTGCATGTATTTCTTTTTCCGTCTCTCTCTGTCTGTCTATTTTTTACTCTTAATCACCGTCTCTCTCTTTTTTCGTTCGTTCTCCCAATTTCTCTTCTTCTTTTCCGCTATTCCCTCACTCACGCTCGCTTTCTCCCCCTCCCTCCCCATTTTCATTACCCCCTCTGTTTATTTACCCCATTTTTTCTGTTTTCTCTCACAATTCCCACCCTACCTTCCCCAACCTCACCCCGAGAACAGCCGCACAAGATTAACCGAAAAAATGAGAAGAAAATTGACCGAAGCTGAACCACAACAATATCAAGCTAAATTTGGTGAAAATTGCTGACGTCACGAAGCGTGACCTCACTCCCCGCAGGAAGTTGTTAGCTAATTGGCTCTGTGGAGACAAATGAGACGGTCTCCAAGATGGATGCTGTTGATTGGTTCTCGTACAATGGAGGCTGAACGAATTAGAGTCGGAATGGAAGTTCTGGTGAATGAAAAATATATACTCTCGGGAGGAAATAAAAGGAGAATGTGCTTCGTTCATCTTGTCGGGTAATTTAGGCAGGGATGGGTAATATGGTAATCTAGGCAGCTAATGAATATGTTTGGAAGACGAATGAATATTCATTATGCCCTCCACCTCCTCAGCTGTAAATTGATCGGTACAGGAAGGCTTTAAATTTTGAGCATCTCTTTAACGCATTGTTTAACCCTGTCGCTTTGTAATTAAAGCTTGTTGGTTCATTTTCCGGTGGGGGCACATTCGCTTTAAACACTAGAACCAGTACCAATTGCCCCATTACGTGCCGAAAAGTGGACTTGAAGCAAAAGTTAATCTGTTTCTTTATATAAGTTTGGAAATATATAGACACACATCTAGGCTCGGAAAGAAGAGATTATACTTGAAATTCGCATAAGGGCACAAATTGCATGTAATGATAAACTATGGCACTTAAAAGGGTTATAAAAGAAGATGAAGGTATTTAAAATTTAGATAGAAAATGAAGACTGTTGAGAAGATAGAGGGGTAAAAAGAGGGAAGATGAGAAGACAAGAGAAGAGATGTGACGGGATGAGAAGAGAAGAGATGGGAAGATAAAATATTTAAGGAGAAGAGATGGGATGAGATAGGAAGATAATAGAAGAAAGAGAAGAGAAATAAAGAGGAGAGAAGAAGAGAAATGAGATAAGAAGAGAAGAAAGGAGAAGAGGAGAAAGAAATAAAGAGGAGAGAAGAAGATATAAGGATACGTAGAAAGGGATGCGTAGAAACGAAATGAGAAGAAAAGAGATGGGATGAGATGACATGGGATGGGAAGAGAAGAAGAAGATAGATGAGATGGGAAGTGGAGAAAGAATAAAAGAGAAGAGAAGGAAACAGAAGATAATTATATAAAAGATGAGAAAAATCGAGACAAGACCGAGACGCCCATTTATTAAACCTTGTCTTGTCTCGTGTACGACGAAGAGAAATAATAGTGATTTCTCAGAAACTATTAGCAATATAAATACATAATTTAGTGAGGTGAAAAAGCACTGACTTACAGATATATAAGTAATATCTATCGTTACATCTCTATATATATTGGAGACAAAAGATCGAAAACGATCAATCAATGTCAATATGGAGTTTGTAAGTTTCGGTACGATGGAATATGTAATCATACATATTGATCGACCTGTCTGTCTGCCTGAAAGTAGAAGCCAAACAATTGACACCAACAATCAATATTGTTGTGACCTATCGCTAACAATTAATTATGCAAATATGGGTCCGTGGTAACCTAACCCACCCTTGATTTTGCAAGGATTTTTTTTTTATGAAGATTTTGTGTTGCTAAGTGTGAAGAAAGAAATTCTGGAGCGCGGAAAGAAGTATTTAGTACTGTACAGCCGTTTATAGCCGCAAGTAGACTTTCACCTCGCAACTTCAAACGGCTACATCTCAACTATAGAAATGGCTGTACAGTACTAAATACTTGTTTAACGTGGAAAACGGTGTTTGAATTATTGTGGCACTTACAGCGTTTACCAATTTTAGTCTTCATTTCGCAAACTACCTTACTATATCTGGGAACATTGTTACATCGTTATTGTATTAGAACAGTATATTTTTCAAACTACTTAATTCTTAATTAAGTTTTAATGTCATTTGTTAAATATAACTCAACTCAACAAAGTTTTATTAGACTTACTGCCAGCGATGTGCGTCTACGCGTAAACAACGACAGTCTACGTTCTACACGTAGACTATTTTATACACGTATTTTACGTAATGTATGTAAACAACATGCCGAAAGGTGATAACTTAGCAAAGGGCGCCGTGAAAGTAAACAAAATTATATTGCGTACCAGTTGCTGATGTGAGAGGAGAACTTTTCATACTCTTTCTTCCAAATTTGAACAATTTCTCACCTAGGAAGAGATCTAATATAGGAAATATTCTAGTGTTTTATGGGAAGAAGACCACTCCTACCCCACGATTGCCATCTGTTGTTGTTTTTTGCATACTATTTATCTTCTTCCATAGTTGATAATACCTAGAAGAGAAGAGAAATTTTGTTGTAAATAGGATTCTTTTCATTTCGTTAGGAACCAATATAGTTGAATATGTCACTTTCCCTTCATGAAACCTTTGAAAATTAATTTTAATGCACTTTAGATTGTCTACGTAGTCTATGTAAACTACAACCAAATGTAATCTACGTGTAAATTACGTGTAGACAACGCATATAGACGTAAACCTATAGTCTACTGCACATCACTGCTTACAGCTTTACTTGTGGCTGTTTATGCCCAGCATACTTGTTAAATATAAGTGTGAACCAGATTCACAAGGTGTTGAAATGAAGGTACATCATTAACCTCTTGAAAATGTCTAATTGGCTATTCCAACTCATGATCACGTTGGTAGTTTTTTAGAGGGAATTTTCGTGTAACGTAGGTTGTCGGTCCTCAGAGACTTGTAGAAAATATCAATTTTAGGTTTATTCAATTAAAAGTTTACAAGAACGTAGTGCAATTTGAGTAAAAAATGACGTAATTAAAATTATAATAGTTTAATTCCTCAGAATATGAATATGCCAAGTTCTGACTCGTTAGTTACTCCGTAAACGCAGATCCATTCTCATTAAACTCTCTTTTATATTTATGTCTTTCTATTAGTAATTTTTTGTTATTTTCCTTGTCGCTGTTATTCGCTTTCTTGTATTTTATGGTAGTAGTTTATTGTTGTGTTTGACAATTTTTCTTTCCTCGTAGCAAAATCTTAGTTTTGAAACTAACGTTCCTAAAATTTTCTTGCATCGTTGCTTGAAACACATTCTTCAATAAAGAATCATATGAGCGGATGTTGTGAATTTTGAGTCACATCAACCACGTCACTGCTTCTATCATAACGTACAGATGTCGAGCAGATGTGCACGCTGTTGGGAATGTAGCAGTTGATAATGTGCGTTCAATACCCTAATACCGGATAAAACTGCAGCCTTGGACACTTTCCAACTTTTATCTCGACTCTTGACCTAATAAGCTGGAATGTGTAGTTGCTGTTGCGTCTGGTATGAATTATGACCGCTGTAACTGTGGTACTTTCCGAACGGTTTCGATGTTCACTTTCAGATCATATGCTTCAGTCATAGAGGTTAATGTCTGTCAATTCGAAAAGCATATTTATCACTTGCCATTTCCCATGTTTAATTCTTTCCGATTCTCTCTGTGCCTACGTATCTTAATCTATCTATCTCTCTCCATCCTTTTCACCTTTTGTTATTATCCGTTTCTTCCTTTCTTTTGTACAATTCGTTACCAGATAGCTTCAAAAATATTAAGACAATGATGGCCTTCAAGAGCAACTTTAAAAAAAATACTATTGGATTGAATTGAATTGTTGTTTTAAGTCCACTTTATGCACAGTAAGGCTAATCGGGACTGGACCTACAGTTTAAAGTGAGATCCGAACCACTATGTGCCTCCATCGGGTATCGAACCCGAAACCCCTTGATTACAAGACAACGACGCTAGCAGTGCGTAAGAGGGGAGGCAATTTACTGTTGGAATAGGAATTTCTGGAATTAAACAATTTTATGAAATAAACTTGGATTGTGTAGATTACATAGTATTTTCACAATACTAGTGCACTATAGGATAAGATACTAAAGATACAATTGGTTTTGTATGCTTTACACCTGTTTATATTACTGTTATAGCACTACGAGAACACAGTGACCATTTTATGTATATATAAATATTGTGTGCCCTGTCAACATATTATAATCTGTAATGTACACTCACCGGCAATAACAATGGCACAAATAGTTCCTGAAATACTGGTGTCCTTGCAATGTGTTAAGTGTGTTGCCTAGCTCTCGGGCGATAGCTCTTCTACTTTCTATTGTAAAGTTGCTACATTGCAGAAGAGTTAAGCAGCATACATAACATACACAGGATGTAGGTCATCCATTTTAGTGCTGGTGACTGTACGTGCATCAATGCTCCTCAGAGATATTCTCTGTGTCAAAAGTTAACGATAAATCTCAAATATCTTACCTGTGTTCTCTGCCTCTATGTACCTGCTATGTATTCCCTATTTTCCCCTTTTTGTACATTACACATACGTGACTCTTTGTGGTTGTCACAGCGCGCTACGACGCCAGAGGTCACGGGTTCGATTCCCAGGCCGGTATTTATTGTGGGTGATCAATTTCATCAAATAATCACTCATCTTCTTCTTCGCGATTAGCTAAAGGTGGCAGAAAAGTGAAATACAGTAAAACCTCGTTAATCCGGACTAATGGGAGAGATAAGTTGACCGGTTTAACGAAAGTCCGGATTAACTGATATAACCTAAAAGAAGAGTAGAAAGTGCATTAAAACTCCGTTTATAGCAACAAAACACGTTTATTATGATGTATTTAAAGGGCATAGGCCTAAATACACTATACAGTACAGTACAGTTCAAAGTCTGTGGGAAATAGAATTTCATCAGTGGTTGACTGCCTTTTCTTTGGGAAGTTCTCTTGTTGATATCTAGCCACATTTAAAACCTTGCATTCTGCTTCTTTTTTCCTTTGCCTTTTGCCTGTCCGGATTAAGTGACGTTCGGCTTATCGGGGTCCGGATCAACAAGGTTTTACTGTATAAGAAACCAAATTAAATCAAACTAAAAAGCCATTTCCATGCTTATATATTTTCTCTTCTCTCTCTGTCTATTTATTTCAATCTCATTCCTTCATTTTATCCCCTTGTCGTTTTCTCTATTTCTTTTCTTCTATCTCTATGTTTCTGCTATCCCTATTTTCCCTATCTCCCCTATTCCTACGACATTTTATACTTCTCTTTTTCTCTCTAGTAACTCCATGATGTCGTACTGGTAACATCGTCGCCTTGTAATCAATGGCTTCGGGTTCGATACCCGCTGGAAGCACATTGAACAGTGGCCAGTTTCTGCATCTAATGATATTCTTCTTTCTGCTGTGTCTGTCTTAGTTAGCTTCTTATCAAGTACAAAAATCGTGGAGGGAATTATGGATTATCCTGTATATATTTGTGTTGCTCTCTATGCCTCTATGCCTTCCTTGCAACTCATCTTTGACGTCCGCTTCTCCACTCTCGCCAGAGAAGAAGAGGACCTTCACACGCAGCATCCTCACGGAAAGATTTGTGGCGGAGAACGTGGCATGGATACCAAGAAAAGACGCCTGATTCAGAAGCCCAGGGGGAGGGGTAAAAATTTATGAGCTTCTTTTATGACCTGTAGATTCAGGGTTCCTGGACGCAGCAATTAGAAAATTGTGGCGGGAAATCGTGGCGGAAGATTTAGGAAGACGGGGCCAGGCGTATCTTCCTGTTACAGCGCGTAACGGCCTTTTGTTAGATCGGCGTGGTTGTAAATTGCCTCTGTAGAGGGCATTGGTGTTTCAGAGAACAAACTTACGAGCCAAGCATAAATACAAGAAAGATCGCCTTTTCTTAACTGGACTGAAATTGAGGCACGTAAGAAAAACACAAATTGAAGATAGCTGTTGCTTTTTGAAGGCGAGAGGTTCGTGCAGGGCTGTGCGACATCGGATCTGTCGATATCAAAGTTGGATAGTGCCTGAATATCAATATCGAATGGGAGTGTAAGGTGTGGGTCTTCCACATAGTACACCCAATTGTCAACCTCACTTCCATGTAGTATGCCCAATTGTCAACCTCACTTCCACGTAGTACACCCAATTGTCAACCTCACTTCCATGTAGTATACCCAATTGTCGGCCTCACTTCCACGTAGTATACACAATTGTCAACCTCACTTCCACGTAGTACACCCAATTGTCAACCTCACTTTCACGTAGTACACGCAATTATCAACCTCACTTCCATGGAGTATACCCAATTGTCAACCTCACTTCCACGCAGTACACCCTGGACTGTATTTTGCAGACTAACGAGGCTCTGACGTCTGGCTTTACGGCCAGTATAATCCTTGTAGGGCTGTGTGTGTGTTGTCCTGTGTTTTGTCCTTGTTTGTGCTGAGTCCCTTTACAGCCTCAGCTTTTAACTGAAGTCAGAATATTTTAGTCATCCAACATTACAGTTGTGTTATTAGTTATGTTTTAGATAAGGTAAGGGGCTGGACCCGTATCATGTGACGGGTGCAAAATAGCCTAAGTGCTGATGCACCCAAAATTTTAAATTCAATCAATCAATATCGAATCGATATATCGAGTATGGAATTTGTCGATGTTGAAATATCTAAATATTTTAAAATGGCGGATGGGGGTTAAGGCGGCCGGAGCATGGTGCTGATCACATCACCTACAAAAATGGCCGGGATAGAGAATATGTGGGGGGGCCCTACTCCTACATCTCCTAAATTTGTCTTCATGGCACGTGCTGCGTGCACGGGGAACTTGTTTCTTAATATTTAGATTAGGATTCTTAAGTTTAGGTCCCTTAGCATAAATAAATACGCTACATTTAGTGTATTTAGAACGAAAGCATTTAGCCTGATGTTAGAAGATGAAGCAGGATGCTTGACCGAGAAGGTGTTTGATTTGATTTGCTTTATTTTACTTCGCTTTTTGTGCCATTTTGGCTAATTTGCCAAGATGGGGATGAGTGATGACATGATGAAATTGATGAATTGACAGTTACAACATCCATGCCCAGGCCGGGAGCGTCGTAGCTCGATGTGCTAACCACTCCGCCACGGGGACAGGCAAGAAGGTGTTTGAGTTTTGTGCAATAAGTGAGGCCAATGTAGAAGAAGTCGAGAAGAATACGGACGCGGGCTTGTAATCATGGTCTGTTAAGGTTGTAAAAATGTTGTAAGTGAGTATACGAGGAATAAACATTTTATGAAGGTTAAATCAAGAGTTTCGTTTCCACCACGACTTGAGATTAGAGTCACGACATTAAGAGCGAGGGGTCCATTCCTTGTAAAGGCGTGGAGATACGGAACAGTATTGAACACGTATGAAGACTAAAAAAATGTTAGAGAGTTCTTCTTTTACTTGGTGTATGGTTGATTACAGGACAGTACAGGAGCAATCATGCCGATTTTGCATTCTTTCTTCTTGTTTCATGTTTGTTTTTGCATTGTTTCGGCAACAATTCTTGTCATTATTTGTGGCCTCTTGTCCTTTTTCGTTGGCTTTGTTTTGATATTTTCCATTGTAGGTAGTTATAACTAACTAGCAAACTCTCCAACCTTCTTAAACCCGAAGGTTTATTGTTGCTGCATCACAAGCCTTCCATCTGTTCCTATTCTGGGCAAGATCAATCCAATCTTTTCCATCCCTACCGATTTCCTTTAGGTCCATCTCAACGTTGTCCCTCCATCTTCGTCTTGGCCTTCCTACAGGTCTCTTACCATCAGGTTTCCCAACAACAATCCTGTAAACTCCTCTTTCCTCTCCCATTCGTGCCACATGGCCTGCCCACCTAAGTCTTCTTGATTTAATCATTCTAATAATATCTGGACATGAATACAAATTATGTAGTTCTAAATTATGTAACCTTCTCCACTCACCTGTCTCCTCATCCCTTTTAGGTTTGATCGATCGATTGATTTGCTTTATTTTAATTCGCTTTTGTGCCACTTTTGGCTAATTTGCGAAGGTGGGAATGAGTGATGAAACGATTAAATTGATGAATGGACACTCACAAACATCCATGCCCAGGCCAGGATTCAAACCCGGGACCCCTGGCGTCGTAACGCGATATGCTAGCCACTTCGCCACGGGATTTTCCTAAGGATTTAATTCTCAAATACTCTTAATTAGGTAGGAGTTATATTATACTAGAACTAGACTAAGTAGCTAGACCTGATCATTTCTCTACTATTACGTATATTTGCTTTTGTCTATCTTCTGCCCTTGTCCTAAGCGGTTTACTCAATTTATTGTTTTAATGTTGAACCTGATATTGCGACAGCCATCCATCCGAATACTGCCCAGCGAAGGTAGTGCCTTGTGTTCCATTAAACCGGTTTCAATATGTATTATATTATGCGCTTGCTGCTTTGTGTAATTGTTATTTTTAAGTTAATCTATACCCTGTCTCAGCTATCTGTGGAGCCAAGCCGCGCATAGCGGTAGAGTAGAGGGGGAAATCGAGTGGCCAGAGCAGAGAAGTACACGCTGCTCAAAAGCTGGTAACTGCAGACGCTTTCCCCTTCTTCACGCAACACCGTGCCCTCTCGCGTGTTCATTGGTGGAGCCGTCTCGCGTCACTACTTGCGCAGAGACTTGTTTCCGTTCTCCTGCTCCAGAGTTAGCTGGGACGGAGTATAGTCTCAGCATTTTATAAATCCGCCTTCTAGGACCCCTTTCACCGATGTTGCGTATGGTTGGGTTGATATGATGTGGCTATTTTGCCAAAACCTTTATCCTTTCGTGTAGGCGCGCAACGTTTCTTGGCCCATAATTTCGCGAACTTGCGTGTTGGGAACAAACCGATCGGCACCACATATTACTCTTAGCGCTTTATTTTGAAAACTTATAACGATGTTTGGTATGAAGGTGCTCTGATTAGCACATTGAAAAGCGTCGTTCTCATGGGCGGAGTTTGAGCTTTTGCTTTGGGGAGGCCAGACCCTGGGAGAAGCATATGATGTACCTGAGGGTTATTGAATATCACCTAGTTTACAAGGGGTCCGGGGGCCTTCCCCCGGAAATTAAAGAACAACAACATAAAAACACTGAGTTTTATGCCTTTTAGATTTGAAAATGTTAAATTTCCTCGCTCAAGTAAACAAATATTAATTAGTATATTGGTCGTCAGTTTTAAAAGAAGAAAACAGTACGATTATTGCATTTTGCATTTCATTATTTTTTTATTGATACAATACTCGTATTACTTTAAAAAGTTCTTCCTAGGTGAGAAATTGTTCGAATTTGGAAGGAAGAGTTTGAAAAGAAATTATTGTAGCCAAACGAGTAGCATTACAAAATAACAAATTACATAATTTCAAAGAGTAAAGTTGTAAGTTTTTTCTCATTGCAGGTGTTACGTGTAATTCCATATATCGTCGCTAGGTGGTGTCATAATCAAGATGGCGCTTTCTGGAGCTGAGAAGGCTTTCTGCGTGCTAGAATTTGACAAAACAAAGAGTGCAACGGATGATTTTTTTTAATGAGATTATGTTACGGTACAATAGTAAGCTTCAGAAATTTTAGAAAAATTAAATTGAAAACTTCTTTTGATGCCTCAGCAGTAACTGTTGATTCAAAACAAAGTCATTTTACGTTTTTCTTTCTTCAAACTGTACACATCAATCAAATCGCTGCTATTGCGGCGCAATTACCGCACATGACATCAAGACAAATGTCAAAATTTGTGGTCCTTTACATAATCTCATTAAAAAAAATCATCCGTTGCACTCTTTGTTTTGTCAAATTCTAGCACGCAGAAAGCCTTCTCAGCTCCAGATAGCGCCATCTTGATTATGACACCACCTAGCGACGATATATGGAACTACACGTAACACCTGCAATGAGAAAAACTTACAACTTTACTCTTTGAAATTATGTACTTTGTTATTTTGTAATGCTACTCGTTTGGCTACAATAATTTCTTTAAAGTGTTCCCGGACTTTTGTTACATGTTGTATATACATATATTTATTCTAAAAGTTAATACAAGCTTAAATTTTTAAGTAAAGCAAGTAAACACAACACGCCTTGGTTAAATTCATTAGTAGGTGCCAAGGTAATTTTCCATTACACCATTTCTGTTATCCTCTTGAAACAACTAGAGGAGCAAGCGCCGCTAAGTACGCCAAGAGAGAATGTGATTAGTGTGAGTGGCGAGAGGAGGCTGGGTGACCTCGTCCCTCAGTGTCCCTATTATTTTCACCTAGCAGTGTGAACCACTGAAACTAAACCGTTCAATTACGCCGATATTTTTAAATTTAGATTTACCCTGTATATTCCCCCGCCGCCCAAGGGTACCCATCCCCCCAAGGCCTATGACGCACTCCCTCCCAAAAAGTAGAACATTCCCCTTGCCCCCCTTTATTTACTCAAATTATTTTAGTCAGAAAAAAATTGCGAAAAATATAATAGAGACATATTTAAGCAATATATGCTTAGTATAGGTACTTTAGGCTTTCATGTTTGCTAACATGAAACGCTCACTGCCTATGTTAGTGTACTGAACATTATTCTTAGCAGTTTGCTGCTTGACCAACCTTGTATTAATGCGAACAGAACACCCCCTTCTTCCAAACCGATTCTAAAGGCATAAGAGGTCGTGTTTCATTTCAACCACATTGCCGCGATCATCTACAGGTAGACAGAAAAACTGTACATAATAACCATAACTAAAAGTCAATAACAAGTCAATCAAAGAAGCCAGTGGCGTAGGGTGAGTCCAAGATGTGGGCTATCTCACTATGTCACGTGGTCCTAGGCTATGAATAGAAATAAGTTTACCAACTCGTAGGGAATCAGGTTGCCAACTCATAGGAAATCAGGTTGCCAACTCTTAGGAAATCATGTTGCCAACTCCTAGGGAATCATGTTGCCAACTCTTAGGAAATCAGGTTGCCAACTCATTAGAAATCAGGTTGCCAACCCATTAGAAATCAGGTTGCCAACTCACTAGAAATCAAGTTGCCAACTCCAGAATCAGCATCATCATCTCACTGACATGAATAATATTATTTACAATTTCTGAGCGGTTTTCCTCCTGCATTTTATTCTCTAGACTTCAGGGTTCGCAGATAGCCTAGCTAGGCTACAATATACGCTCCTGAAAGAAGCGATCCCCCCATTTTTGTGTGAAGATATATAGAATTGGTATAAAATCTTGTCCCCCCCTAAAAATTCCTATGACGGAGGCGGGTCATGAATCCCCTCTGTGGGCACCCCTGCCACCGCCACACACACGCCGCTATCATGTACTTCCAGATAGGCGGTTGTAGTGTCAAGAAGGGGGAAATTCCCTCTCATACGCCCTCCAAATAGTACAACTGCCTTTAGCAATATTTGGCTTATTTATTTATTTCAAACAGTATTTATAGTGCAGAAAAATTCCAAAGTACAGAACTTTTTAACATACACTCATAATCAAATATCACAAACGAAAAGGGAAAAATCAAGGTAAGAGTAAAGTACAGAGGGTTTCACAAGGACAAAAAACTTATTAAAATCCGAACAGCAATCCTAAGGACATGTCAAATAACAGAAAATTCAGACAAAACACAAAGGATTTCTTCCCATAATTTGTATGCATTACTATTACTGCTCTATAATTTCGAACACCATATTTTGGTATTTTTAGGCCCAATTTCATAAGAATATTGGACATAATATTTTGCTGTTCAAAACATTACCTATAAAGTCGATTTCAAGATTACTTCTCTTATGTGATAATAGCCTGAGGTTCAATCTATGTAATATATTTTCATAGTCATAATAGAAACGAAATAGTTTAAATTGAAAATAAATAATCTAATTTCTATAGCCTACACTCTCTAAGACTTGAGTATTACCTTTAGTGTAATTCCAGTTCCAAATAACAGTTGGAAATTCTAATATTGGTATAACTTTTAGTTTGAATAACATTACATTTAGAGATATGCACTTTAAATTTGGCCATGAACGTATTATGTTGCTCAGAATAGCTCTAGATTGTTTAACGGCTTGTAAAACATGCAAGTTGAAATTCAGACCAAAATCAAATGTTACTCCTAAGTCTGGATGACCGTCGGGAGGGGGGGGGGGGTCGAACGGATCGGTTGCCCACCCTGGAAATTGACATTGTTCATTTAAAGACACAAGAAAGCCAAAAGTTTGTTACTCTTATTGTTAAGAACGGAAAAAAAAGTTCATTTGGTTAGTATTCGAACAGAAAAATCAAAGTAAAAGTGCATTGGATCGAAAACATTGAGTGAAAAATACAGGAACGAGGTTATATTCAACCATTTCATCCAAAGAACAGATGGTTCCACAGTTTTCAAAATTCTAATAATTACAGTTATAGGTGAGAGGTCACACAACACACTTTATGAAAGAAAAATCCCTCTAACAATTAAAGCCTTTTCTTGAACGCGACGTGCAAAAGTTAATACCAAAATGCATTTCAGATAATAACTGAATTAAATGCAAAATAAATAATAGAAAATAGTTGTACTGGTATTGAGTCGTTTGGTGGATCGAGTCTCCACATTAATATAATAATAATAATCATTAATTATTATTTCGAATAAAATTAATTTTTGTTACTTTACAATGTTTATTGTTGTATAATAACATTTATAACCGTGGTAATAATACTTATTATTTTTCTACTATTCAACTTTTATAATTTGCCCGACTCCTCTGAAAAATTTCTGGCTACGCCCATGTCTTTCATGCAACATTTCTAGTGCGTACGCACAACTTACTTGAACTAAAATTCCCAACGCAGTGACGATTGTCCCAAAATAAACCGTGAGTGTCCCAGCGATATATCTTCTCATATTCCACATGGCGTTGCTCGGATAACACTGTCTGCAATGGCTACTCGATGGTCAAATTTATCACGGCGGTCTACTTCCGTGCGTCTTAGCACTTAGATCTGTTTATGTAGCACAAAGCGCGAAGTGAGTGTCTTCAGAAACATTTTTTCAATGCTTAAGACCACCAACGTTGCTTCGAAACAGAAGTTGAGCACCAATATCGTGTGACGTTCCTTTTTGTGGGAGCCAAGGATTATTACGTCACTGTTGTTGGCCAATCTCCGTGCGCGGTAGAGTTATGGGACTCTCCTTAACATTACGGCTACACAGCCCTCACAGGATGTGATGTATCAAAAATTAATGTTCCTTCTCCCATTAATTTAACTTCCATGTTGTATGACCAGATATTAGAATTGCATATATTATACTTGCTTTTCTTGAGACAAGCTGATATAAAATTGTGATTTATTTTTGTTAATGAATGATTGAATGTGGTTACATAAAAAGGCATTTAATAGCGTATTGGAACCTTTTGTGTTAAATTTATGTTAAAATGTATATTATGTATTTAAATAATGTATGTTGGGCGTAAACAGCCACATGTAAAGTTGTAAGTCCAAAAAAATTTTGTTGAGTTGTTGAGCTAGAAATTGAACCAAAAGTTTATTGTCGTTTCATCATTAAGAACACTCACGACAGTGGAGTATTCTCAAATAATGGCCTGGTTTACGGCATTTATTATATACGTATATATATTAAATATATTTATAATAAATATATATTCACTATATATTTATTATACACCCAATATACATAGATGTAATATAAAGAAAACACCAATGCAGGCATACAAACAAAACAAAACTTTCTCCTCCATGCACTCACTTTCCCCTCTCACGCATTCATTGGTCGAACTCTCTCTAGTCACTACTTACGCAGAGGATGATTCGTCTGGTCCAAAGATTCCCATAACAGAATATATGTACTCTGTGCTAGAATAAATCTCACATTGTCAGATCATTCTAGAGGTCCTGTTATTTTGTTGTACACTAAACATAAATAAATGCCTTTTTAAAGAAAAATGCAGATATTTTTATTGGATTTTTATAGGATTTTCATTATATGACGTGAAGTTAAATGTATGAAATAAATATGCAAAATTGAATTGGTTCTGATTTCTCTTAAAGAAACTGTGATTATATTAACATTTAAGAAATCCAGGAACGTCGATAGAATGAATTTTGTAATTCGAATGTGTTTTATACACACGAAAACTGATCCTAGGTTTGGTGCTTGGTCTGGGACATATTTACTTACGTCGGATATTGCAACGAATGTCTTTTCCACGAACGAGCCACGTCCGCCATCTTGAAACATGTTGCCTGATTTATGTTAAGTGATCAACCAGTCATTCGAGATATCTGGTTGCTATGAAAATATCACCTCAAAAGCTTTGAATCAAAACCGTGATGATTTTGGACGAAGTTCCATTGGCGTACTGCGGTTATTTTGGTGAAATGGCGTCTAAATATACTTTTAAATGTCATCCCAAGATTGCACCACGAAGTGATGGACAAAAACACTGTTGGGAAAGAAGTGGGAGGGAATTTTTGGCAGGAGTTTCCAACGAGCTCCTTTGATGATTTGTGTGTCACTCAGCGCCAGAAGACATGAGATGGAAACTCTGTGAACGGGAACAAGGGCACTGACAGTAAAGGAAGACAAAGCTGTTTGAAAATGGAAGACGGTTTGTCCTGTGCTCTGAAAAATAGTGTTGCCAACGTTGTTCTTCTGGAACTAGATCTGGCAATAGGTATTTTTTCCCCCAAGATACCCCCTGATCTGGTTTGCTGATTTCGTTTGGGTTGATAATTTTTCGGCCAAAGCAAGCCACAGTGAAACGTGAGCGACCTGGAGTATAAGGAATAAGGATTGTATTACCAATAAGAATGTGGGAATTCGGATTTTCAAATTTTGATTGGATATTTGTTGTTTAGCGTCGCTTTTCTGCCACGGAGGTCGGAAGGATTTTTTTAAAGAATCGCACATCAAATCTTAATGGATTCCGGTTGTTAAGTGGAACAAGACGTTTCTTCTGCTTGGCGCCTAGTTTTGACGCTAGAACCCCTCCAAAACAATAATTTATCCTGAATGTATGCAACCACGCTGCACAGTTTCACATTTGGCACTAACAGATTTATTTTCCAATTACGATAAACATAATATATGACATATGCACTAATACAAGTAGATATATTCGTTTAGCAAGTCTGAAAAAGCCACATACAATACTTTTGCTTTACAAACATACATTATAGTTTTTTTTTCAAAATTTGAATATCGATTCAAAATTCGGATGCCATATCTGTAATTCTTATATCGGATCCAGGATTCGAATACTAATTAATGAGATATTGCAATGGGATTATTCGGATTCGAATTACCATACCTAATTAATGCCTATATTGTACTGGAACACTACACTGGTCAAGCTAAGGAACAGCTAAACAATAATTGTGTAACACGTGTTAACCCTCTTGAATTCACCATACAGGTGGTCTTAAACGTTACTCTAACCGAAGATTCCTCATTGCTGAGTCATCTTTAGACCAGAAGATAAGGGATGTCTTGAATCTGCCTTCTTCGAAACGATTTTTAATCTCCTAGATTGTTACTAGTACTGTTAGTTGGAAACACTGGCTGAAGGTAGAATAATGAGCGCGGACCTCCGCGAAAGCAAGTCTTTGATTCGTCAAGCGAAACCAATCATCTCCAGCAGAACGGCGTGCGCCTAGGAGATACAAAAAAGCTGACGATTCTCCATAAATAGAACATATCTAAGTGACTATTAAGATTACGAGGTGTCGTGGAAGACTTTTGCAATAAACAGACTCTAAGAAGACTCTTATTGCTTTCCAGAACGCTACCAGTCTCACGTTATTTTCGTTTAGGCCAATTCTCGAAATGGCTACCTTCGTGTTTTCCCTCTCCAGCGATCATCGGGAGAAATGTATGGCCACAGCTGTTCTGGAAGTTGACCAATACAGCCTGCAATCATCCACCCGTTCCAATGCTTTCTGCCAACTCCCTCTGTTGGCCACATCTGACATTCCTCAGAAAGATACAGCAATTTTCATTGTCCGAGACGAGGACGACAATAGAGGCGGAGAGATTGTCGCAACAGAAACGTTAAACAATGGAGACAATAGTAGAAATCTGCCAATTTCTTCTGTTGGAGACACGTTAACAAATGGCACCAATTTCTCATTTGGTTTGTCTTATTCATTTTTTGCTTTACGATAACAGCAATGAAATGAGTCGCTAATGATTTGCTTGGATGCGTATCCAGAAACCGTAAATACTGCACAGACTTATTTTCGCTTCACCTAGCTTACTTAACTTTGTGTTATGATTTTCGGACATATTAGTGCATTATCCGAGAAAACTTGAAAATAAAATTATTCGATCACAATGTGAAATATCTTAATTTTCTAAAATGACTTGCTCGGAGAAATATTTTTCTATCATAACATTGTTCATAAATTTCAATAAAAATTACAGATACTGTATATTTTAAATATTCTGTGAGGTAAATAGAAATAGGCTACATGCCTCGTTCGACACTTTGGTAAATAAACTATAAGCAGTGGCGGTGATTGGGTTCCAAAATAGGGGGGGCAAAGACAGTATACCCCTTTGTAGATAAGGTTTAGCAAGGTGCGGGGGCAAAAGTGGCGAAAAGTGGGGGCAACCGCCCCACTCGCCCCTCCCATTCGCCGCCACTGACTATAAGGTTATGTTTAAGAATACTTTTTTTAAAGACATACCAGACGGATATCTACATAGTTTGTTTATCTTAAATGAGATAATCCATCTGCAAAAATGTTAGTCTGTGCAGCGTGGTTCCATACATTCAGGATGAAATCATGCTTTTCGAGGGTTTGTAGCGTCGAAACGAGGCGTCAAGTACGTAGAATGGGCGGGTATGTTTGCTTAAAAGATGTAATTCGAGACGAGAACAAGACATACCTCCTCTCACACACAATACAATACCTGTGGTGGCGATTAGGAGGGCAGTTGCCCCCACTTTTCGCCTCTTTTTTCCCCCGCACTATGCCAAACCTTATCTACCAAGGGCAAGTAAACTGTCCTTGTCCCCGCATTTTTGGTTCCTTCTCCCTCGTTTTGGAATCCAATCACCGCCACTGCATCCCTAAGAATACAAAAAACAGGAAAAGATGAAAACAAGGCCGAATATATGAGAAAATAAAGTTGAGCAATGAAACTACAGAACGAAATTCGACAATAATTGAGTAGAAATTAATTCCACCAGGGAGTGGATGAGTGAGTGCCCTCCTTTGTGCACCAAATGTCTATAAACTACGCCGCACAAACTCCACAGGCGACATCTGTTGGCCGACCATACAAGTTATTTGCCGTCTGATATTTTGTGTCATGACAATGTTTCCACAGTCATGATCTGTCAGAAGAGAAAGAGATAATAGCCGATTGTTAAATTTCATTTATTGTCTTTCTGTTTTTGTCAGCCCGATGTGGGGACAATCGCATCAATCGATTTTGTCCCACGGAAACTAAAAGTTGGTTTTAAATGAGCACTGGACATGAGTTCCGGCATTTTCCCAAAAGGGAATTTTATATTTCGTGTCTCAGTGTTTATGAAATGCTGTTGAATATTAGGCGAGGAATAGAATTCATGTTTAAGTTGTAGCGTAGCTTGCTTCATAACCAGAGATTCAGGTTCGAATCCCGGGCAGAGAACTGTTTGTAATTGCTCTTACACGTTAGCAAACGAGTTCAGTAAGTGGTTAAGAAGAGGGATTCGTATGCGAGAAGTTGCAGGTTTGAATCCACCCTGACTGAGAGGTTTTCGACGTTTCTTCACTCTCCTCCAGTCGAAAGCTGGGATGAAAGCTTTAACGAAGATCACGGATCGAAAACCTCAACAATCACATACACCCGAATAGTTATCATTTCCCCACTTTGACCCAGCTTAAAAAAAGCCAATGACCTCCCCGATGGCGCAGTGGTAATCAAGGAGTCACGGGTTCGATTCCCGGTGGAGGCACACAGTGGTTCGGATCCCACATTAGACTGAAGGTCCAGTCCCGATTAGCCTTACTGTGCATAAAGTGGACTTAAAACTCCAAATCAATCAATTAAAAAAGCTGTTACGTTAAAAAAAACGGTCAAATAGAAAACTGGTCATTGATTTAGTTTATTTTAAGTAGCTTATCTGCCACTTTTGGGTATGAATGGTGATTGGATGAAATGGAAGGGACAATCACAAACACACGAGGGTCGATGCATAAGTCATGGCAACTATATTCTTTCTCAAAGTTAAATGGTGTTCCCACAATATGTCCCGGAGAACGTGGCACCTGTAGTATGTGAATACATCACTAGATGGCAGTGTGACGAATGGATATCGTACGGAGGGTAGTAGTAATTCATCGTTGAGTCAACTGTCATGCCATGGCGTGAACAGCGTCCGTGTATCAAAATAGTCGCCCTTCTGGGGAGAAATGCCTGAAAATACCAGAGGAAGCTGGTGGAAACCATGGGTAATATAGTATCCTACAGTAATATGCGCCTCTTTTGTTTATGTAAAGCTTGTATACTTCTGATAAAAACATGTGGCACGATGCTATATTTAAGGATATTTTGCACTCTTCCCTACACTACACCTGTCACACTAATTTCCATTGTTCATACATTTCACAGTACTATACACTGTCCCCTTCCATTCGTATATTTCGGATTTTCGTGCTGATCTCGCATTCTCGCGAAAAAAAATAGATGCCATGGCTTATGCCCCAACCCTCGTATATGGTTGACACAACACGAATCCCACAAAGGATTTCACAGGTCTTTTTCTCACCGAATCATGAAGTTCCCCCATAACACGTAAATGTTTCATTACAAGACCATGCATTCTAAGTAGCACAGGGAGCTGTTTTAAATACCGGTATTAGCTCGACGGTTGTTATAAATAAACATTCGAGCGTTTGCAAATCTTTGCCTTTAAACATATGCAGTAAGCTGTAGGCATTACTGCCGAGAAAACTCAAAGCTACGTGCGCTAGAGAATTGGAAATGTGTTGAAGACATGTTTCATTATGGAAGCGAGGCTTATTTTCCTGGAGGTGGTGTTAGCGTTGTTCTGGTTCAGGCGAGAGACGCAAAGGATCTTCAGATCGAATCCAGCTTACATCACAGCGCCCACACCGGCTTCATTGCTACAAATGTAGCAAAGAGGAGATTAATTACTCATTGAGACAGATGGCGGAAGCTTTTGATCCCCTTTGTTGCTGCCTTTGTTAAGAGGTCCGTGACGTCACTCGAAACTAAGTCTGCGTTCAAGCCTAGCGGAAGACGTTCTCTTCTCTAACCGGTGTGATAATCCAACAGCGCTCAAAGTTTTTTATGTTAACTTCTCTTTATGTTCAAATAGGCTAATCCAGACCGAACTTCTGCATCACCGAGCGAAGAAGCGCGGTTTTGGCGGAGATCGAGTGCCCATCTGCCGTCACACTGAAGCCGTAACATCGGAACTTGTCGAGCGAGAACGTATAGTTAAAATGAGACTCCGAACCTCTGCCTCCACAAGGAATCGAACCCAGGACTTATTGATTACAAGGCTAGAGCGTTATATCTTTCTCCTCCCCGATGGCGTAGTGGTATCGTCGTTGCCTTGTATTTAAGGCATCCCTGGTTCGATACCCGATGACAGACCCTACTTTAAACTGTAGGACCAGACCCGATTAGACTATCTGTGCATAAAATAGACTTAAAACCAAACCCAAGCAAAATTATAGCGTTTAACCACTATACCTCATCTTCACGGTTAATCTTAAGCACTTCTGGCACATTCAGTGTGCGAAAGTATACTCTGTACCAGCTAAATGTAGAGCAGGCGAACGAGATTGCGTAATGTGCGACAGAAGTTACCCGCTTTCCTTGCTTCACTTTGGACTTTCACCACTCGATTTCCCCCCTTCTCTGCCACTATGCACGGCCCTACTCCACAGGGTAGTTACAAATCGGTTCGAAAAGTGATCTGGTTAAGTCCTATCACTTCGCCTGTGACGTCACAACAACAAGACGCTGAGAACACCGAACCTAACCTACCTAACCTACTCACAATTTGAAGTTTTCGTACAAGAAGTTTTTTCTCGTCGTAATGTTACTCATATGTTAGGTGTTACAGATTGAACCCCGTCACTCTTAACTTCTTCGCGACGTGTATAGGACACACAGGACGGTCTTTCCCCTTCAAGACGATGCAAGGTGTCACCGTTCTCTGTCAAAGTGTTCTTCGCCGCGACACAAGCCCGTGCGATTACGACCGAGGCGAAGAAGTCATTGCGAGAGGAACTACGTCATATCAGACACGAGGTTATACATACTTCAGGGCGACCAACGCTTACGACCCATTCCAAAGTTGTGGCAGAAGACATGCTGGGAGAAAATATTGAAGGGGTGTATGTTATTTTGCTTTTGACAATAAAGTGATTTGAAAACAGAAGCATGTTGCCACTGCTTTTTTTCCAACAGAGAGAGAGAGAGACAGAGAGACAGAGAGAAGGAGAGAGAGAGGGAGGGAGAGAGAAAAGGAGAAAGAGAGGGAGGTAGAGAGAGAGGGGAGAGATAGAGAAAGAGAGAGAGAGAGAAAGATAGAAAGAGAAAGGGAGAGCGAGAGAGAAAGAGAGAGTGAGAAAGATAGAGAGAGGGAGGGAGGGAGGGGAGAGAGAGAGAGAGAGAGAAAGAACACAGCCAGGCAAAACAGAAAACAAGTAATAGCTACAGAAGGTAGGTCAGAGAGAGATTAATAGAATGAGAGAGAAAAGAGGAATACAGAGAAGGGTGTTAAATATTGAGATAAATAGGTGTGAGAAAGACTGACGAAGGAGATCACAGAGAGAGGGATAGATAACATTAAATGAAAAAGAGAGGGGCAGAGATTACAAGAATAAGAGAGAGAAAGGGAGAAATAAAAAGACAGGTGTCTTGTTTTGTTTTAAGGAATGGTTGATACGAAGTTAATGTTGCCCTCTGCTTTTTGACGTTTTTATATCAATTCAAGATCATGATATTGTTACAAACAGATTGGATGAAAATCGTGCTGGACAATTCGCCTGCTATTATTTGCTGTTCGATGTAACAGTTTTCAATTCTGAAGTTTAATATATACAGAAGGTCGTTTCATGTCCATGGTAACAAAGTTAGAACCCACCTGACCTTAAGAAAAACCATTACGCCACGAGCGGTGGTGCTCCACGTGATACCCCTGTCTTGCAGCAATGGCCCTGCAGCGGAGTTTCCATTGGAGGAGACTGCGTCGAAGAACACATTGGTCCAAACGATCATATTCCTCCTGACAAGCTTTCCAAAGACCCTCAATTGTACAGAGCCGTCTGCTTCCCAAGGCTCGTTTCAACAACGGAAACCCACAAAAATCCATGGAAGAGGCATCGGGGGATTTCACAGAGATGTCCGTAAAGGGGATTGCATGAATGCCCGTTTCACGTGCCATCCGATCCATGTATGCCTGCGTGGAATTTGCCGTATGACTGGAAGCCTTGTCCTGGTGGAGACAACACGAGATGTGTCGCTGCCATAGAGAGAAGTAATTTCATGTCTGTAAAGTGGCTCCAAAATATTCGTCTGGTAATAGGCTGCATTTATTTTAGCCTTTTTTACCACTATGCGCGGTGGAAGTTTGCCGTTATGGCAGTAACCACCAACAGCCATGAACCCGCGTGGAAAACTTTCAGCACATTCACGTACCCACTCAGATCGACCTCTTGCATCACGTGGACGATAGTAGATGGCTATTTTTTTTTTACCACATCCCGACAGATACACCCATGCTTCATCCAGGGACACCACATACTTCCAGCGGTCCCCTGCCAGATGGCGTTCGTAGAGCTTCCGATTGTTGGTCTTCGTCTCCTGGACATGTGAGCCACGCAACTTATGAACTTGAGCCTTGTGCTTCCGCACAAGTTGTAAATCTTGGGCTATGATGCGATTTACAGTTGCAGGGAAACATTGCACTGCCTGTGCAATCACTCTTTGCGTTGCAGGGTTTTCACATCGCACCAAGGACCTCACTTTCCGCACAACATCGGAGGAACGCTTGGGCTTATGATATGTCCGAGGCCCACTTTGACTGGTTCCAGCAACAGGTACGGTGCAAGCTTTATGGCGATTCAACACTGCATTGATGAACTTCTTTGACACATGGAACGCTTTCATGTGGCACTGTTTAATTATCTGGCTATAACTATAACCAACGTCGGAAAGGGCACAGATGTACCCCTCCCAAAAGACTGGAATTTTTGGTGCCATATAAACACTCACTCACACACCAACTATCGTTTTTGTAAGTCAACACACAGTACTTTCGTCCTACTGGCTCTGGCTGCTCTGTGCTGTGCCTACGTGCTGCTCCTTGGTGATCGAAATCGTTACGTGAAACAACCTTCTGTACATATTATTCAACACAAATCAACAATCACTTATCGGCTGAAAATTGTCTTCAATACCCACAATTTATATGGAGCAGGCAACCCTTCATAGCAACCTTAAGAATCATGATATTTCTGGAAATTGAAACCTGTACATACCATAAAAGATATGGTAAAAAGCTCCTTATCTATTACAGTTAATCCGTAAGCGACTCTGTAGCATTTCATTGTAATTTACAACTGTGAATGAAGAGCTAAATATATCGCAGTTATCTCTGAAGAATTTTCATGTCATGAGATGGATACACTGCTAATATCCACGGAAAGATAGCAATCTAGCCAGAGTGAAAATTTATAGTCCTTATCTTCTGTTTTCGCGCTTCCGTTCAGACACTGACTTTCGGCAGAACCGTAGGAAAAGAATGGAATTTATTCAAATAAGCTTCTCTAGTCCTGAAACAAAGTTTCCGTTTATTTATGCGTTTCCTGAAGGTTCAAAGCCCATTCGTTTAGCGGGCTTTGCTTAGGAGTGATTACTGTTCCATTTGGGTTCTTGTGAGACGCAAGTTGTTGCCGAACTTTAACACGGTCCGATCCGAGGGCGCCACGATCGTTAAATCTAATTTGAAGCTGCTTATGGTGCCATAAGGACTTTCATACCCATAAGTTTAAGCACAGGCAACAAGATTGAAACTAGAGGTATGATTCTTGGGTCTTTCATTGTGTTCGGGAACTTTCGGAAAGTTAGACTAGCAAAGTTACACTTACTTCGTTCCAACTTTGAAAGTAACCCAGTTACAGTTTCTAAGTTACTTTGACAGTAATGTTCGTGTGAGAGACATCGTGTCAGGTTATTTTTAGTAGAACAAGACAAACCAGACGTAGAACAAATTTAATTAAAAAACTGTCTGTAAGTTCGAAACATTTACATACATTCCGACACGTCACAGAATATATCTGCCTATAGTTTCTCTTCTTCTAACCAAGATGGCCAAACCCAGTAGCCATGCACTAATACCTGGACCTCATTATTCCGGGTGTTACCCTACCTTACCCGAGGGGGGGCTGTCAGAACCACCACCTCTATTTTTTCGATTATTCTATTGTGAAAATTTTTATAAAAAATTGAAAATAAATTACACTGTTCCTCAGGGAGTTCTCAATATTCATGTATTACTTTTGTTCATAAAAAAACATAAGTGTAATATAAATAGGAGGCAATATGCACTTGGTGGACCATATTTAAATGGCGCTATTCGAGACACTCATGCAAGTGAAAGTGTACATATGGTTGGAAATGATTATAATTTTTGTGATTATTATAATTAATAAACAACTGCCCCTCTATAAACAAAAAAGCATTAATGGAAAATTATTATGGTTTTTGTGAGTTTTAGCGAATGGTAAAATACGTGCGTGGCACATAATTGGTTATTATTTTTTATTAATGGTGGTAATATTTGTAATTATTATAATTAATAGATAACGTCTCATATGTAATCAACAAAAGAAGCTAAGTACGTTTCTCGTACGGCAATAGCGTGTTTCACGCATGATGTGCAAAGGAGTTGTTCATTTATATTTCACTCGCTGACGTACGGAGGTGGGGAGAGCCGATGGGGCTATAGCCCCCACCCGAAATTTTGAAAAAAAATAAAATTTTCAAATGAAAGCAATGGTAAATGCAAGGGCACCTTAAAATGACCCCAGATTATTATTTTTCTCTTTGAACAATGTTTAAAACCAAGGTTAAAAATTATAATTAGGCCTACGAAATATTTTATACTACCAGGTAACCAAGAAAGTTCATGCGGTTTTTACAACTGCCCGTAGTTTTTGTGGGGTAGTACGCAGTTCAGCGGCCAGGGATACATGTATGTGTGATTGGCGGAAAGCTCATTCCTTGGCACGTCGGCTAACGTAGATAACAGGTCGCAGTCGATAGTTCGGGAGCAAGTATTCGCAGTGAACTATGGCTGTGTCGAATGCAGTAATCAGGGCGTGTTTACTGTATGAGTACAAGTTGGCCACAAAAGGAGCGGAAGCAGCAAGAAAAATATGTGCAGCGTTTGAAGAAGGTACAATTAGTGAACGGACAGCGCAAAAGTGGTTTCAGACCTTCTCGAGTGGCGATGAGACACTGGCAGACAAACCTCGTTCGGGCAGACCAAAATCTCTCGATGTGGACCAACTGAAGGCAGCAATTGAAGAGGATTCACGTCAAACGTGTCAAGAACTCGCTCAACGATTTGCGGTAAGTGCTGAAACAATTCGTGTGCACTTGCATGAGCTTGGCAAATCATGGAAACTGAGTAAGTGGGTCCCAGACGAGCTGACTGCTGCGAACCGTCTCCAACGACTGAACATTTGCGCTTCCTTGCTCACTAGGAACAACAACTGTCCAATTTTGGACCGCATTTTGACGTGTGATGAAAAGTGGGTAATGTACGATAACAAGAAACGCTCATACCATTGGCTATCGTCAAATGACACCATACCTTTAACTGCAAAACCTGCTCTTCATCAGCGGAAGGTGATGCTGTGTGTCTGGTGGACTACGGCTGGGATTGTGCATTATGAGTTCTTAGTAAGTGGTAAAACCATCAACAAAGAGGTGTACTCCGCGCAATTGCAAAGAGTGGCCGAACAGCTTGCAAAAAAACAACCTGCATTAGTGAATAGGAAGCGTGTTCTTTTCCACCAAGACAACGCTAAACCGCATACAGCAAAGATGACCCTGGAGGTGATTTCTTCTCTCGGCTGGGAACTTCTGCCACATCCAGCGTATTCACCCGACATCGCTCCATCAGACTACCATCTCTTTTTTGTCTATGGACAACCATATGCGCAATCGACATTTCCAAACTCGCGAGGAGGTTGAAAACGTGGTGGTGCAGTTTCTTGCGGCCCTACACAAAGACTTTTTCAAACATGGCATCTACAGGCTTGTACAAAGATGGGAGAAGGTTGTAGAAGCGGATGGTGGATATTTTGCAGAATAAATATAAGGTCAACACATTTGTTTTGGACCTTTTCTTCTTTGTACTAAAACCGCATGAACTTTCTTGGTTACCTGGTATATACCCCGCTCTTAGAACGCAGCTGCGAAATATCCATCTTTACAATTCCCGCCCCCTCTGAAAAATCCTGCGCACGCCAGTAATTTCAGTGATGACCATGAAAAATTAAAATTAATTTTGATTAGGTTCAAAGCATGTCACAACTTTTTATACAGAAATTACATTCCAAAATTACTAGTAGTTGAAGCTGACGTTTATATTCACTGAGGCGAATCGGGACTGGACCTACAGTTTGAAGTACACTTAAGAATTGTGCAACGTCCACAGGGTATTGTAAGTCGATGACGTTACTATTACGTCATCAGGAAGACCCTACACTAATAGCAAGTAATATATATTTAATGCATACTTAAAATATTTGCGAGTTGGCCCACTTTTGCCTCTTAAACTTCACATTATGTTTTGAGAACTTCATCGATAAACAGTAGCCCAAAATATATCCTAAAATAGCTTAGTTCCTTACAATCCGAAAATCCATTTTTGTCCACAGTCTTTAAGCACATTGTCAAATATCGTTTCAATACAACGGCGCTGCTTGTAAATTTAGGTGTGTTATTTTGGTCACAAAATTGATGTCATTTACCCCCTTTGTCCCTCCTAAATTACGCATCATATAAAAATTGTATTTCCTAGTTGTTGGATTTATTATGACGAAACACTTATGTCAGTTTCTTTCCCATAATGTTGCCTATTTTTAGAATTTTGAAAGAGGCAATGAAAGGCAAAATGTGACAATACATACGTATTGTATATGGGACGATACTAATTGCCTTCCTTTAAAAAAAAAGCCAGTGGGCAAGCTTGTATGAATCCACGACTTTTGCGACACTAGCATTTCTGCCGTCATATGCGACACTGTATGGAAAATATATTCCATGACAGTTGCGACACCGTCATCTGCGACACAAAGTGTAAATAGCTTCCCTTCACACTTTATCCAGGCTTAGGACTGGCAGCATCATGGAAGCTGTTGTGTTTTTCAAAACCTTTATTAGTTTTCCTTCACACTGGCATCATGGAAGCTGGGTGTTTAAAAGCTGGATGTATTTATCCTTTGTCAATGACAGATTTTTTAGATCCCTTGTCAGTATAGGAGCAGACTGAAATCCCTTGTCAATGTAGAAATGTAGAATGCGTCGTTTCTCTTGTAGTTGAACCAAAATCTTACAATTTCCATTCTAAATTCTGAACGTACGCCATTCTCCTCAAAAAGCGCTTAAGATCTCTATGCATTTCATAGTCGGCAAACGCTCTTTGTATTCTCTCATCTAATGTATGTAATGTACTGACGTCGTCTACCTTTCCCTTTGAGATTCAAGGCCCTCCTCTCACATAAGTAGTCATTGTACACAGCTTCAAATCTTAAAGTCTTCACTAATTGGTACACGTTAGGACTTGACTTTTCCATCAATACATTAACTGTATGGTTCCATCCCTCGACTGCATTGTTAGTCCTGTGCCGCTGTTGGGAGCAGTTCCACGTGGAAATGTCGAAAACAGAGTTGTTCATCCACTGTTCAACGGAATAATCCAAAAAGTTTCTCAATAAGTCGTGGTTTGGCGCATCTTCCACCACACACAGCCATCCATCATCGACGTCAGCCACAGGGAGGTAAGCCAGAGCTGAACACATTCTTATACACAGCCGCACGTCTGGATCTGTTTTGTAATAGTTTGTCAGTCGCAACTCCTGCACCTTTCGCCACAAACGTGGGTTAATGTGATAATTACAACCACTGATCAGTGATCTGAGCCTCGGGAAATACTGTCTTCAGAGACGCTATTGCTGCTGCATGTACGCAAATGTCGCTAATTCTGGTAAACAAATTGGAAATCGTAGGGGAAAATCCAAGCAGTGTCGCTTATGACGGGAGAAAACCAGTTTTTGCTTTAGTTTCGCAAATGACGGTGTCGGAAATGTCGGAACTCCAGCTTGTATCCCCTACAAACCCTTCTTTTGGCCAAAATTGTTATTCACTACACAATACTGATTAAGAGGGCCTGAGGCTTTATGACCGAATTAACTAACTGTAGGTAACTAACTCTCCAGCCTTCTTGAACCCGAAGGTTCATGGCTGCAGCAACACAGGCCTTCCATCTGTCCCTATCTTGAGCAAGATCTATATACTCTTTTCCATCCCTACCGATTTATTTTAGGTCCATCTCAACGTTGTCCCTCCATATTCGTCTTGGTCTTCCTATTGGCCTATAAAACTGTAAAATATGTATGTAATTATGCCATAAATATAAGAAAATATGTCATGAAAAATTAAAAATATGTCAGAAAAAGGCAGAAATATTCCCAGTAAAGCCAAAAATATGCACAACAGTACTTTCGAATTTCTCATTACACGGGATGACAGTATTCTCCAGGGAATATCGACAAGGGGTGGGTGGGGTATTAAATGATGTCAGAACCCCTTTCACCGAAGAATGTATTGGGAAAATACAGAAAATATCGCACTGCAATTACCCTTACTTTCATTTACTATTATGTCAGATCGTGGAAACTAAAGCATAATTGTCAGCTCGCTATGAAAAAGGAGGTATTATTGTTCTGTACTAGTTCGTAAGAAAAGACGGCATCTACTTTTAATTTCTTCGTCCGTAATTTCCTTGTTCTGCCATCGATAATATGAACTATCCATTGCGCTAAAGGTACGAAGAATAAATTATAAAATAACGGAATATATGCAAGACAAATACGAGATTATACAGAAACATGTCTTATAATGAGAACATTGAAGAAATGAAAAACTAAATATGCTGACCAAGGCAGTAATTTATTTTATTAAAAACATAAACTAAACGTAACGTTTCAACCTTCTAGCAAGGTCTTCTTCAGACTCTGTATCAAGTACAAAAGTAACAAGATACAAAAATATGGAGGGAGTAATGTTTGTGTATATATAATACCCTGTTTTTGTATCTTGTTACTTTTGTACTTGATACAGAGTCTGAAGAAGACCTTGCTAGAAGGTTGAAACGTTACGTTTAGTTTATGTTTTTAATAAAATAAATTACTGCCTTGGTCAGCATATTTAGTTTTTCATAATCATAGAAACAAGGCTTAATGGTGTTATAATTGAAGAAATATGTTGTAAAAACGCGAAATTGATGAAATATGCCAAAATATATCTTATCAAGTTCGTATATTTCCGCTGATTTTCATCAAATATGTAAAGATCTCACCCCATTATTAGATCCGATGCCAAATAATAAATATATTATAAATAAAATCCCGGGCCTTACTAATTAAAGGTTAACATTAAACATAAAAGTAATGTTCGCTGATTGGTTCGCCATTTTAGCATGGATCTTAAATCTCCGCCCGTGCTACTGCCAAATTTTTACATCATTATTTCTTAATATTTCCATACATTATTAAAATTTTAGTACAATGTATTAGAATGCATTAACTGCTCTATACTCTAATGAACTTTAGTCTATTTATAGTTTATTACTGCACTATCTTTACGCGGATTTTTTTAATATCATGGTGCTGCCATCTCTGTTTGCTTTTATAAGGACTTGTAGCTCGTGACAACACCAGTGATTTTACTGTCAGGTAAATATCTTTAAAATGTGATTTCCTTCTTCCGAGAGATCAATTTTTGTCCTCATCTATAAAATACCAGCTCCCAGAAGGTTGAAAAACCTACTTCCTGTTCTTTTCAAGGGTTATCTGATATTGTAAAGGTTCTTTCAATTTTCTTGCATGTCGGAAAGCTTACGTCGGGGTGATTTGTGCGGAGATTGTGTCAGCTGGGCCTCTACGAAAAGCCTCCGTCAACAGATGAGATTCTATCGTACTATAAAAATGGTTGCTTTGTTTCCGAGTACGCGCGTGGAGCTCTAGAAAACATATGGAAACTTTGTTTAGCCACAGCTTATACTTTTACTTCCAATGTTTGTGCTGTAGCAGGTCTAAACTGTTCTTCTTTCTGAACAGGCAAAATCGAGTACACAAATGCGCATTTCCTATATAAGGAAGATGTTTTCTTCTTTATAAGCAATAAACACATGTACAGTTTATGTCTTCAGCTAAATTGAATATACTGACGGGTAGCTACTTATTATACACAGCGTGAAATAAAAACTATTGCCCGATGTTTAAAACGAGCAATAAGATTTTATTCTGTTTCAATATGTTACTATATAAACACAAAATATTAAACAAATATTACACCCTACAATGAAATTTGATGAAGTTCAGTAACTCCTTCCATGTTTTTCTTGAACCGCGGTAATCTGTGGCAGTGATGTGCCGTAGATTATACGTTTACGTCTACATGCGCTGTGTACACGTAATCTACGCGTAGATTACATTGGGTTGTAGTTTACATAGACTATGTAGACAATCTAAAGTGCATTAAAATTAATTTACAAGGGTTTCATGAAAAGAAAGTGACATTTTCAACTATATTGGTTAACTAACGAACTGAAAAGAATCCTAATTACAACAAAATTTCTCTTCTCTTCTATTATCAACTAAGGAAGAAGATAAATAGTATGCAAGAAAAACAACAGATGGCAGTCGTGAGGCAAGAGTGATATTTTCCCCATAAAACACTAGAATATTTCCTATGTTAGGTTTTTTCCTAGGTGAGAAATTGTTCGAATTTGGAAGAAAGAGTATGAAAAGTTCTTCTCACACATGAGCAACTGATACGCAGTATTATTTTGTTTAAATTCTATGGCGTCCTTTGCTAAGTCTTCGCCTTTCACAATGTTGTTTACATAGATTACGTAAACTACGTGTATAAAATAGTCTACGTGTAGAACGTAGACTATCGTTGTTTACGCGTAGACGCACATCACTGTCTGTGGGCCATGACTTCGTAATTTCAAGTTCCCGTCCAACCGTGTGACGATAGTACTGACTACCGCATCTCCTTACGCACAGGTAAAGATTCTTACCAACAGATTGTTCTTGCTCTGGTGTTTAATATTTGCATATTGCAACACTGTCGTTCCGTCGCTTCCCGTGGCTTCACATTCAAGCGATGCATTAACTTTACCACTAACACGTCACTGAAACAAGTCTCTGCGTAAGTAGTAACTCGAGAGAGCTCGACCAATGAACGCGCGAGGGAAGTGAGTGCAGCTACCCGCCGTTTGCAGCAGCGCGCACTGCTTTGCTCCGCCAACTCCCTTTTCCCCTTCTCTTCCGATATGCGCGGCCTTACTCCACAAATTCCAGGGACGGAGTATAGTTCGAATGGACGCGAAAGGGGGGGATTATACTCTATCCCTGGAATCTCTCGAACAAGGTCGCGCATAACGGTGGAAAATGGGAGAAAGCGAGTGGGTGGAACGAATCAGTACATGCTGCACAAAGGCTGGTAGTTGCAGTCCTTTCCCCCATTCCATCGCACACGTTCATTGTTTGAGCCCTGTCGAATCATTACTTGCGCAGACTTGTTTAGGTTCGGTTGCTGCAGATATACCTGGCACAGATTATATTTCACGAGTTGCTTGTGTATAGTGGAATGTATAAGTATTACCAAGCAAATTATCCGTTTTACGTGTTGTATGCAATGCGAGTTTCAAGAATCTAAATGAAGCGCCAAAAAATTGATTGATTTGGTTCATTTTATATCGATTTCCTGCCACTTTTGTCTAATTGTCGAAATTGAGGATGAGTTATAATGTGACAAAGGGACACAGACACCCATGACCACGCCGGGATTCGAACCCAGGAAACCTGGCGTCGTAGGGCGCTGTGCTAAGCACTCCGCCATAGAGATAGGCCGCTCGGGCCAAAGATAAGAGCACCAGCCATTCAGAGTCGTTGTTTAAGACGCACCCAATCGACATCGGTAATTTCTCGCGCATGCGCAGTACGAAGACCATTAAGACCTACACCAATAGACCCGTTCAGTGAAGCGAAGTTCCTGAACGCGCCTGCCGGGAACAAGTTCCAACCTAACACTTTCCTTTTTGCCCTGACCTTTAGATCCAACTCTTTTAACTTGATTCATCTCCTCTCTCTTATCTTCTCGCTCTCCTTCTCCAACAGGAGGATGCAGCATCTCAACACTTCAAGGCCTTGGGTTGAAATCGATACGCTTGACCAGTTGATCCTGTCCGCAAGATGGCGTCCACAGGGCTCTTCCGTTTGATCTATGCGCCCTTGTCACTTGGCACTCTGAGGGCCATTGTCTCACGCACAACTGGTATATCTTCGGTTGCCTCCCGTCAATTCAAAATTGCGCCTCGGGGTTCAGCATTTTTCACGAGAATTTCCAGCGATGAATTTTCACAAGTCTACAGGGTGGCCACGAATTAAGTGGGCTCCTTTTGTCACTCTGTAACGTTTGTATTAATTAATTCTTTACCCGCATAACCAACATAGCGGAAGAGTGGATGTTGTTTAGTATGTCAGCAAGTCGCCTAAGTATCGAGCAGCGTGACAAATGTGTACGTGTATTTTCCATTACCAGTAACGTGTAGCTCAAATTTAGTGACGCTATTTCAAGAATCAACAAGTTATTTAATGAAACCGGAAGTGTTTCAGACCTTAAAGATCTGTTAAGCCACGAACAGATAGAAGGAAAGCCAATTACGTCTCCAAGCTTGCATTCATTCAAATGGAGCTTAAATTGATAATTATATGGATAACAGATAAAATTGTCATTGTGATGTCAATAAAAGTTGCCAATATTATAAATATGTTCTCATTGTTAAACGTAATTGATGATCAATCAATTCATTGTTTGTTTATTCGTGGCACCCTGTACACAGCATCACGAGAAAAGCAAATTTAAATTATCTTAAGTTTATTCAAAATTTATGAGTCAAAGAGTCATTGGGGCAGGACCTCGTTTTGAACTACCTTCAACGTCTCCGTTTTATCAATGACGGACGCTAGAGAACATGGCGTCTCTTCACACAGATGTAACCTATCAAGCAGTATATCGAAATCTAACTTAAAATTTGAATAATCAATCAATCAATTGAATGTTCGTAGGTGGCTTGATAAAACCTAAACACGGTACAGAGGCAAAATCGACAACTTTTTCACGAAGACTTGAAATCTTCGTAGAAAAAAGAAGGTCGTCGATTCAAACTGACATATGAACGTGGTAGTACCACGTTGGGTTCTAGGTGGCAGCACTAATCAGTGAGAAACCGAACGTCCCCATTTGACCCGCCGTCCCCGTTTTGGACGACTCTCCCCTACAGTCAATGTTTTACAGTGGAGCTTATCTGAAATTAAAGTGGACGTTTTTGTTTTCCGTATTTATTATTCGGGGAAAACATGTAGAAAACCTAGCAAGTATTAAATCGACAGCAGACATAATATTTCTCCAAGAAGCTTGATGCGAGTCTCAAGAAATTCTTCACATTTCCCAGCAAGAAGGAGGATAAAGTAGAATTTTTGAATCAGCCTTTATCTTTCTCTAACATCGGAGCCAACATGTGCGTCACTTCGATTCCAGAATCCGCTAGATTTGCATCAAATAAACGTCTCCCGAGATGGGCCTCCCCCCACGGGACTCTTGTCAGGGAAGAGGATCCCTACGCACCGGGAAGTTTTGCTCTAGCAGTTTCCATCCCATCTTCCATTTCCACGTCGAAGGCGGGTTTCTTCCGAATCTTTAATCTTCTCGGAACGTAAAGATTAAAACGAGAAGGTCTTCTTCATATCGGATATACTTGGTTGAGATAACCTGAAAACACATAAAAAAATCTCCGCTAAACGCTCTCGGATTTTGATCGAAAATTACTAAGTTGTTTTGAAGTACACGTACAGTCAAAGGCAAGGATAATATCCGATACAGCACATACATGTTCAAGAGACATCTATTGGATGTCTTTGGAATATTCGTGCCGAAGTGCTGGATGTCCCAACATATATCCTGGAATATCAAGTGGACATCCATTGGATATACCATGGGTATCTATGGGACATCCATAGGATACTCAGAAAAGATGGTTCATGGATATTCTTTGGATACACTCTGTGGTTCATATTCGGACATGTTTTAGACAATGTTAATGATATTAGATATTAGATAATGATGAGTATTGTTTTAGTATTGTACATATTTCCTATTTATACATTATACTGTTAATTAATTAATGGTTTTTAATTATTGCTATATCATGCGAAGGATAATAAAACCTAAAATTTAATAGGCCTACTCGATAACGTTGTTGTCTTACAGTCACGGGGTCCCGGGTTCGATGCCAGGTGGAGCCACTTGCTGGTTCAGATCCCACTTTAAACTACATGTCCAGTCCAGATTGCCCTATCTGTGCACAAAGTGGACTTAACCCCTTCAGTCCCGAAGCCAAAACATTAACATATTTCCAATGTAATATTGAATCTATATGTATTTCTTGTACACATCTCCCATTGGAAAATGAAACTTTGTTTGGCAACGTTATAACAATGTGGATATTAAATACATTTTATTTGAAGATGTGCCCAAACCAAACCCCTTACAGCCATCCAGTGTTCAATCAAGCGCGCGCGCGTGTGTGTGTGTGTGTGTCAATCACCGGATGTCGCTACACGCACACCACCTCTCGATTCTCCGATCCACTGCCCTGCATCTCTGTCCCTCCCAACACCCCTTCTTTCTCATTTCCAATCAGCTTCACTCAGTCAGTGGCCGGATATTTGCCCCACGGATTTTACCATTTTCATGTTGCGAGATTCACACCTTCACACAGACATTCCACTATTAATAGTTACCCCCAATTATCAGAAGAGCAAAGGCCATTTTGATATACCTAATCTTCATTGTTCATTGCTGGTGTCAATTAGGTAAAAAGTTCACCGTACTATGCCACCCGCTTATATTAAAAATCATATTTATAGTTATGTTTCTTTCTGGCTCTCTCTATTCTTATATTTATTTAATTATTTATTATCTTTTATTTCAATTTCTCTCTCGAATTTATTTTATTTGTTTTCTTTTCTGGAGATTTTATTTTTGTCTTTGTCGACTCTTTTTATTCATTTATTTCTCTCGGGTTTCTTTTATTTCCGTTTCTATCTCTCCTTTTTTTATTTCTTCCTTTCTCTAGTTTTTATTTCTAGCTCTCTAGATTATTTTCTTCATTTATTGCTGTCAGGTTTCTTTTCTGTTTCTCTCTCTCTCCAGATACTTTTATTTCTCCTTTCTCCAGCTTTTGTTATTTCTGATTCTCTAGATTATGGTATTCATTTATTTCTCTGGGGTTTCTTATATTTCCGTTTATTTCTCTCCAGTTCCTTTTACTTCTCCCTTTCTGAAGTTTTCGTGTTTTTGGCTCTCTAGATCCTATTATTCACGTATTTCTCTCGGATTTATTTTATTTCTGTCTTTCTCTCTCTCTCATTTATATTATTTATTAAACTAGCTTCTGTTATTTCAGTCGGCTATGTTTGTTAATTTCTTTCTACTTTCTCTTCTTTATTTCTCTCTCCCTCTCTCTCTCTCTCTCTCTCTGGTCTAATTCTGAACCTGTTCTTATTCTACTTCTCTCCATATCGATCTCTTATTTATCCTACTCTTCTCGTCCTTTAGTAGAATATCAATATTCAACTATGACCAGGGCCCGAAAAATTCCGGTCGCCATGGCGACTAAAAATTTCAGCCTGGCGACTGTGATCTTTTGCTGTAATATGTACGAAATTTTGATGATTCTAAGTTCAAATTGCAGTACAGCGTAAGTTAGCAAATGATGTTTTTTTTAAATCAACGTTGTGAACATTCCAGAGAGTCAGTAATAATTTCTTACTCTTTGTCCCCCAACACCCCATTTCCTGTTTTCTCGAATGATTTAGCGATGTTCAGTTTCTTATACAGAGTGTTTCAAAAGTTGCACAACCCAAACTTTGGAAATGTATATCATGAAAACCGTAAGAGATATTTACACCGGGTTTTCTGCATTATAAAGCCTCATCCATTGAGATATTTTTCAATGCTTAAAATTATCAGTTTTCTCCATACAGAAAAGTTAGATAAAGTAATAACTGGTCGAAGGCAGCGTTAAATTTTTTCCAAATATCCACTTTTGAATGAGAAAAATATGTAAGAAATTATCGAAGGGTCATATTTAGATATCTGATGACTGATACCATGTCAATCTGTCATTTGCGACCAATATTGCTCATGTGCAACATTTGATGGATTTTTTATTGGCGATTTTATGGGTTGAGTGAAAAAGTGCCATTTTTGGGACATATATGGCAATGCTAGCAGGTCGAAATATTGTCAACAGACGCACGCCACATGTGCCTATTGGCTATACATGTACGTGAAATATCATAACCAAGATTTTGTGCCGAAAATGGACTCTTGAGAGAATCCTAGTCTGCCTCTGGTTACACTGAATTATCTTCGCTCACTTTCGACGCTACTATGCCTGTTCTTTTCATTGATTCAGCATGGCGTGTTCTTTGGAGCAGCGCGTGTGCATTGCTGAAAAGTATTTTGCTACTCATTCTTCTTACACTCGCGTGCAAGAGGTTTTTCAAGGAAAATCCCTTGCTTCTGCTGTACCTCACAAAGCAACTGTTTTACGACTAGTCAAACACCAACAAATGATCCCACAAATTGTTAAGAGTTGGTATTATTATTGAAGATTAGGCACACAGAGGAGATGTACTACGTAGACATTTTCAGCGAAAAATGCAGGCTCGACCAGGACTCGAACCTGGGTCTGGCATACCGTACGATTTCTCTAACCACTGAGCTGCTGAGTCGGCCTGGCCTCGCCTGATTTCTCGCTGTCGCCTGTGTGGAATCGTGTCTGCCAGTGCTACCGCAACGGGATATGTTGCCTTCGAAACACAGTAGACTTCGACATTGCCTGGTTCCTCCCAGCGTAGAGATGTTAACGCATTT